>NW_010966021.1:97499-138580 GCF_000463585.1 Tarenaya hassleriana | reverse complement strand
CTCCGGCCGACTTGGCTCCGGCATTGTGCGTCGCCGCTTACGAGCTAGTCGGCGGTGAGAGCCGAGACGAGGCCGTGGCGGTTGCGGCGGCGCTCCGGCTGTTGTTCACCGTGCCGTACAGTACTCACGAACCGCTGTTGGGGCTCGGTGGGTCCCAGCCAACAGCCCACGGTCCGTACGATTCGAGTATTCGGCTCTTGATCGGAGACGGTATGGTTCCGTTCGCGATGGAGATGTTGGCCCAAACACGTGACCAAGATCCGGAGAAATCGGGTCGGATCCTGCGGGTCATGATCGAGGCGAGCCGGGCAATCGGGTCACAAGGGGTGGTCGAGGGGCAATACAGGGAAGTACTGTCATCGGGACACGTGGAAGAAGTCGGAAAGACGTCGGAGAAAATGGAGGGCGAGATTTATGCATGCTCGGCGGCGTGCGGGGCGATGCTCGGCGGCGGAGGCGAGGACGAGATTGATAAATTGAGAAGTTACGGGTTAAATGTGGGAAAAATAGTGGGGTTTTTGCAGAGGAGGGACGGCGAAGAAGACAACGTGGAAACAATGAAACGAGTGGAGGAGACGAAGGATTTAGCAATAAAAGAGTTGAGATTTTTCAAAGGAGATAAAGTGGAAGCTATGTATAGTCTTATTGATGCTTGTGTGGGCTTGAACCATGTTTATATATGACATATATATATATATATATATATACACACTATATATATGTGTGTCGTATTTGTATTGATGGATGAATATTGAATAGCATATGAATGAAACAAAAGAGAAGTATTACGTGGTTGGTATTAATTTTATTTCATATCAATACGTTTCCATGGACCGTTAAGAACAGGGGAATCTTGGAATCTTTGTTCGTATTAAAAAACTAAAAGAGGAAACTTGCTACTCAAGAAAGCCAGTTTTCTTCAGCACTGCATTCCTAACCTTGCTCAGATCTCTCCCCTTCAGCGTCCTGCCAGCTCCTTCGATGACCGAGAACGATGGTGATCGTATCCGACCCATGAAATACGCCTCCGGCGACACATCATCATCATCATCATCATCACTGGAAGCAGCTTTCTTTGGCTTCCCTCTGTGAACTCTTGACCAGTCAGGAACATTGACAGGAGCCGAGTGTTGCCTTGTCCGTACGCTGCTTGTGGTTGTTCTTGGGATAACCCTAGGACGAGACCTTTGGAACGGAAAAGAGGGATCCGAGGTTTTGTCGATTTCTGAAGTTGATTGATCATGTTCATGTTCATGTCCATGTCCGTATCCATCATCAAGAACATCCCACACGTCTTCCACCTGGAGTTCTTCCTCTCCCGCCAACCTCCACACACCGTACTGGTTCTTGTCCTCCATTGATTTGATTTCGCAGCTCTGCATACACAACGAAGAGAAGATTCTCATCACATGATTTGAAGCCGGGTACAAGGAGAATCTACCTTGAGCCCTAATTTCAGACAGCTGTCAGATTGACATGGGGACATAGGAATCCTACCTTGTCCAGAGAATCTTCTGAAGATACTATGCAGCTTTCTCTAGATTATTGGAGGGAATCTGAATCAACAAAAAGCAAAACCCTGTTGGAAAGAACACACACAGGGCATGAAAACACACGCAAAACCTGCCTGAATACATCTGGTTTGACGATTTACCTGGAAAATTATATACAGAAGCAGAGAGAATATTACTGGAAGGTGAAGGCGATGTTCTGAAGAGGAATCAAAAAACGAGAAGACAAAAAAAAAAAAGAGGAGAGAGAAGACAAAAGGGACACGAGGAACAAGACACGAATAGCTTATTTTGTCTCTATAGATCATCTCCAAAGACATGGGCGCCAACGGCCAGACATTATTATGACTTTCAGCTCCTGAAAGCCAGTCGTCTCTGGTCAAATAAATACAGTAGATTTCGTGGCAAAGTTTACCTCCTCCTCTTTCACGGCTCATCTCTCATCAATTAAACTAATCTCGTTCTCATTCATGAACTTACCCCCGAAAGAAAGCCGAGATTAAAAAAACTACGCAATGCAGAGATAATGGTCACGCGCTTCAAAGATTCAAACTTTATCGCAGCATAAACAAACCCTGATGAAACCCAACCTGGGTAGTTCAACCGGTGAAACGGGGGCGCAAAACGTCTGTTCCGCCCCGAATTCGAATCTCAGGTTGAGGAGGGAGTGCATAATTCAAATCACATGGCTGGCTCCGACCCCGAAATTAGTTTGGGCGTCGGCCCACGAAACCCGGTTACCAAAAAAAAAACCCGGATGGGCAAAATGGTAACTTCACGCGCTCGACCCCCGAAAGATGGAAGCTTTTGGGCTTCAATAGGAAATATGCTGTTTTTCTCTTTGTCAAGATTACGACTTTAGCATGTATCATCAGAGAAAAAGATTGCAACTTTAGGTCAGGTATGGTCTGAAGAAAAAGATAGATTCACGAGTAGTGGTGGTGGTGTCTACTGTCTGGCTGGCTGGTGACGTGGACATAAATTGGAAATGGACAAAGGGATTGGTTACTTGAATACAATTACGATACACTAATCCTTCAAAACCATGATAACATTAAAATAGCATTTTGGTCCATAGCAGATTAAAAAAAAAATATATAATTGGGGGCAATAGTAAATTTATATAATTGTTTAGAGATAAATTTAAATTTATTAAAAATTAATTTTTTAAATCAAAAGAAAAGGCCATTGCTAATGAATTGGGTCCGCCTTTGTTTGGGTCGCGGTCCAATGGAGCGGTAAGAAATGAATTTATAAGCATTTGTACAATTGAAAATGAGATGCTTGTTTGCAAGATGCTGTTAAATGGCGACCCCACGGATTGCAAGTGGAAGCCATCATTCAACGAACTTGCATTCACTGCACTTTTTTTTTTTTAAGTGCATATACAAATTCCATACGGCTAATAATGATTATTTAGATCTTTATCCTACATGGGCTAATCAAATCAGACATTGACTAAGTCCATGGCAGGTTTATCTACGGCTTTACATTTGAATCGGTCATTAATAAAGATGAATTTGGATATATTGTGAATTATAGGGATAGAGTTATCAATTATGAAATTATGTTCTTAATAAGATGAGTGTTAGTGTTCTAATAGAACAGTTTATATACTTTTTTTTAATGGGATTAAATTTACTCTCTCTCTCTATATATATAATTTGGTTGAATGAACAATATAAAGTTTTATTCGGCAGATCTTGACAAGATATAACCATTACAGAAATCCAAATTTTGGAATCAGATACCTGAAAATCCTGAATACGTGACCTGTGCCAAAACCTTAATTTTATCAATGTCTCTTGCTGTGCTGAGTTCCTAAGATTTTGGATTAGAACATGGAGATACTTAGCATCCAAATCTCATAGGACAATATTTGTTTCATATGAATCGTCTGAAAGGATAGCTTGCAACTTCAATTTATCCGTCTCATTCATTTGATTTTCCAACATCATTGAAATGATAGACTGATCCATTGATTGAAGAACGAAATGAGTGATCTCAGAGATGTAATCTTTGGAGTATCGAAACCATAATCTATGTAAAATCTATTCGGAGCTATACCGTTCAAGAAAAATTGACAGTTTTTACCAAATTGGATCAGCTAACAAATAAGGGAAGCAATCTACAACAAGAACAGAAGGTATCCATTATCAACTACGTTTAATTCAGTGAGAAACTAACGCATCATTATTCAATACACTGCTATTACCACCGACGGATTCGAGCAGAGTACTTGAAGCAGCGTTCAAGTCCATCAACGACATGGATCTAGCAGCGACGAGCTTCTTCCTCCGGAGGCTACAAGGTCCGTAGATCTTGCACAAGAGATCGGGAACATGATCAATCGTCAAAATCTGCGGAGTTGCTCGCGAAGGGCTACCCGGAGAGGGCATGGACGAGTCGAGTCGTTGCGCAGAAGAGCGGGTGACGAGCGAGTTAGATCTCGCGTTGATTCTGGAGTCACGGATCTGAGCGAGAACCCCTGGCTTCAGGTAACGGTGGAAACAACCGCCGTCGTTTCTTCTCACCGGCGTTCTGGAAACGGATTTCATCGGATCAGGTGGGTTTGTGTGGGGTTGGAGATCGATTGTGGTGGGCAAGTGAGAAGGGAGATAGGGTTGTGTATTGTAGGAGGGGGAGGAAAAGAGAGGGAAAATGGGGACTTAGGGTTTTGAAAAGGTAGGAGGCGGGAGTTTCCGGCAAAAAAACGTCTGAACTATACGACGTCGTTCAAGTTAAATGGGCTTTTTATTGGGCTTATAAAAAGGCCTTTTAACGTTCGACCCAGCTAAATCCATATAGCACCTTACCTTATCCAAATGATGTCAAACCAAAATTTTTTAATAAATTAAAAATTAATAATAGTTATGAGAAAGAATAGGTGGCATGACGGATATTATAAGCCCAAGTTACTAACTTACTACATTACTTGTCGTTTTAATATGGGGGCATATTCCGCCGTGGTTTATACGTCTCTTCCTTGGCTATTAATTATATAAAATATAATTTAAATTTAGTCCTAACAATTTTTAAATGACGTTACTTTATAAACACATAAAAGTAACCGCCAAATGGTTGATTTCTTCCATGAGCCGACGCCTGTTTTTCATCCTTTTTTTATTATTTTATCCATCGCCAACATCATCATCAACATCATTTTTATCATTGTTCTTATTAGAAAAATATTACATAAATACCTAATTTTTTATAAAATTTTTACGTAAATACATGAACTATCAAATTTTTATATAAATATTTGAATTTTTCGAAAATTCTATATAAATACCTAGAATCTGAAATTTTTTTCAAATAAATCTAAAATCCGTTAATAACATCACTTATTTTATTTAAAAATATCTAAAATTTATATTTATTTAGAAAAAATTTCAAAAATCTAAATATTTAAATAATTTTTTTAAAAAATTAGATATTTATATATAAATTTAATAATTCAGATATTTATATAAAATTTTCTTAAAAATTTAAGTATTTATATACTATTTTTTCATATTTATTTATTTGAATCATAGGTCTTCACGGTTCTTCTAGCAATTAATTGATGACGTGGCATCAGGATTATAAGTGGGGCCACAGATTTGTGGTGCGCGTCCATTGTACGCGTGATGAGAAGTTATTCTCTGCTTCTCCTCTCAGCGAATCCGTACAAACACCCAACTTGTTAGTGGAAACGCTAATTCATGAGCAAAAAGAGTTTTTTAAGGCCAATTACTGTTGATATTTTGACGTATACTAATCTCGTTCAAGTGACGTGTATAGGGTCAGTCCATTTCGTTGTCGAGGCAAGTGGACTACTATGTCCATCACGTTCGTGGAGATCTAATAAGACTTGTCCAACCATATCACGATGTGCGTACATACTTATCGAGATCGGTATTCGCGGTTGTGATCGGAAGCAACGATCTTCTCCATTATTTCCGACCTTTCCCCTCTCCTCTCTCCGTCAACTGGAAAGAGAAAAACGAAGCGGAGTCTTGAATTTCTTTCCTTCTTCAGGTACGTTTCCATCTCTCTGTCTTTTCTCTTATCTTCTTCAAAAGAACATGTCATTAGATCTCTCCTGCAAATTTTAGAACTTTTAGAAATGAATTATGATCAAGAAGGCGTCAGATTTGCTTGGCCAGTTCTTGTGAGAGATGCTGTTTTCTGAAAAATCATCTCTGTTTCTGGGTTTTTGTCCGGAGATTTTCACATCTGTTAGTGATAAGCATGGTCGTTGTTAGATTCTTTTGTCAGATCATCATCTGAATCCTATCTGTGTTGCGTTCTTTTATGTTCTTGTTCCCAAGATCTGCTGTACCGGGACCGGAATCTAACAACTTGATGATCGTGATCTTTGCAGTGAGAAAAAGACAGGAGTATACATATATACATGGTTGATCTAGACATCCAGATTCCGACAGCGTTTGACCCGTTTGCAGAGGCCAGAGATTCGGATGCGCCTGGAGCGAAGGAGTACATCCATATCAGAATCCAGCAGAGGAATGGGAAGAAGAGCCTGACGACGGTGCAGGGGCTGAAGAAGGAGTACAGCTACGAGAGGATTCTCAAGGATCTGAAGAAAGAGTTCTGCTGTAACGGGAACGTGGTTCATGACAAGGAGCAAGGAAAGATCATTCAGCTCCAAGGCGACCAGCGCAAGAACGTTTCCCAGTTCTTCGTCCAAAAGGGTATCTGCAAGAAGGATCAGATCAAGATCCACGGGTTCTAAGATCAAGACAAGATCTTGACTGAACCCATCATTACATACACATATATATATATACGCGTATATGGAAGAAGAAGAATAATGAAACCCGGTTCGAAGTTGTGATCTTTGGGACGATTTAGGGAGACATTCAAGTGTTTGTTTGGTTTGATCTGTGTGTGTGTCCTTGTTTGGAACTGATGCATCATTGTATGTTTCATTTCAGTCTAAATGATAATAATTTCGATTACGCTTTTCGTCTTCAAGATCGTGTAGCTGGTTTTCTGTGCACTGTTGATTAGATCTTCAACGATCTATACCACCCTTGTATGTAGGTATGTGTGTATGTATGTTTGTATGTGAATGACACGGCAAAGAGCACCTTATCTTGGTTTTGTAATTTCTTTTTTCTTGGATGCTCCATCCACACGTATTGCAGTTTGAGAAAATGCGAATAACAATATATGTTACGTGACGTTATCCAGTGGCATCAAGGTATTCAAGGTCTTTCTTCGTTACGAAGAAGCTGACTTTTCTTCACTATAAAGAAATTTTTTATATCTATCGTATTTATGGTCTTTCTTCATTACGAAGAAACTGACTTTTCTTCACTATGAAGAAGCTTCTTATATCTATCTATAAATACGTGAACGATATACTTCATTTGTAACATACGAAATAGAAGAATATCATATTTTCTCTTTTCAGTATTCTACTATTATTTTTTTCGTCTTATGTTTTCAACACGTTATCAGTACAAGATTCTACCGATATAGAGGTATAAAAGAAAATATTATACAAAAGGTAATGTATGATTCTCTATCTTTATTTATTTATCTTCAGTTTCATTATATATAGACTTTGGGAGACTCAATCACCGATCAATAATATAAAACTAATCGCATATATTTATATTACATTCATATAGATCTCGCGGACTCAACCACCAGTCGATGATATGAATATTTATAAATATTGCTATTCTTATCATAATGGTTGGCTATGCCACCTGTAAATATTATTATGAATATTGCTATTATTATCATAATGGTCAGCTATGCCACCTAAATATAGATATTATCGTGAAGGATGGCTATGCCACCCCATTATATTTTTATCATTCTAACTATTTATGTAATATTGTTATTATTTCTATCATTATTTATTTTATTATTTATGTGATGGATGATTATGCCACCTAACTATTTATTTTAATATGGACGGTATTATCGCCTAATAATATATGCATTATATCTAATGTTTCTTTAATTCTTGCTTAAATATATAATTATGGATAACATAAATTTATTATTTTTCTATTTGATAGATATGTCGAATCTGGTCCATCTTGAAATCGCTGCCCTCGATGTTTATGTCAAAAATCATATGACATGGACATTTGATGCCAAAATGCATCTGAAAGCTAAAGAGATTGTCAAAACAATTGAAAAAGGGCAGACAACATCTAAGGCTGATAAGGCAAAAGCGATAATATTTCTGCGACGTCATCTTGGCGATGCTCTAAAAGATGAATATCGCACGAAAGGAAATCCCGCAGATTTATGGGAATCACTCAAAGATCGTTTTGATCATGAGAAATATGTAATCTATTCGAGAGCCAAACATGATTGACTGAATCTGAGATTTCAAGACTTTAAAGTCTGTGCGAGAATATAATTTCGTACTGTTTGAGATAATATCTGTTATCGATGTGGTATGAACGATCATTGGTCACAGACCGGTCGTACACCGAAATATCTTGTTGAATTATATCAACAATCACGTAAAAATAAAGGGAAAAATATCCAGACAAATTTTGTATCTGGTGTCCCTGATGATTTCATCGATAAAGAAGGAGATGGAACATATTTGGATATTGCGGATTTCCTTGATCAGTCTGAAGATGAAAAATGACAAACTGAGAAAATCGACATGAAGTTTATTATCGTTCTTTGTTATAAATGTTGCACTTTATATTTTTTTTTCTAGTATGTTTTATTTAAAAGACTTGTTGTACATTTTTTTTCTCTAGTTTTTGTTGTACTCTAACGTTCAGTTTATGTGTCATGCATTATTTCATCTTTATCCTTGTTTTCAAGAATATTTCTTATCTCACATTGATCAATTCGACTTGAGATATGTCGAAATCCAAGATCAATGATGGAGATATATGTCTAGCCGATAGTGCTATGACTCATACAATACTTAAAGATGAGAAATATTTTTCTGAGTTGAGTATTACTGAATCCAGTGTTAATACAATATCTGGAAATGCGAGAATGATCATGGGCTCATGAAGAGCTAGTTTTATGATGTCTGGAGGCACAAAGATCATGATCCATAACACATTATTCTCTCCAAAGTCTTAAAAGAAACTTATTGAGTTTCAAAGATATCCATCAAAATAAATATTATGTCGAGACTATGATTGAAATGAATCGTGAATACCTTTGTATCACGATAATGATTTTTGGAAAGAAGTATATGATGGAGAAATTACCAGCATTATCCTCTGGATTATATTTCACAGAGAGGACACAATCCACGGTTCAGTCCTGAGAATACAGATTGAGTAGGTTGTCTTGTTTTATTCATAACTTTTGATTAGAGACTCCGATCACAGTTTCGTTTGAAGCAGCATAAACTAGACATCCAGAGCTTCACGTGGATATAAAGTATATAATATTTGGTGAAGGTTTGGTCGCTCAATCAGTCATTTGAAGGTCACGTCCGTTCTAGCTCTAAATCTGATGAATTCGATCCAAGAATGACATAATTCTTGTTGGGCCAACCAATACATCCACCGAGTGGATCATTTCAATACTTTATGGTATTGATAGATGCATCAAGCAGATGGTCACATGTTTGTCTGTTATCAACCCGCAATGTTGCATTCGCGAGGTTTCTTGCTCAAATTATCAAACTACGAACTCAATTCCCTGATTATACCATTAAGAAAGTGAGGCTTGATAACGCCGGTGAATTCACTTATCAAGCTTTCAATGACTATTGTATGTCACTCGGAATTGAGATTGAACATTCTATTCCCCATGTCCATATACAAAATGGTATGACCGAGTTATTAATTAAACGACTCCAATTTATTGCTCGACCATTGATGATGAAAACAAAACTTTCGATTTCTGTTTGGGGATATGCTATTTTACGTTCTGCAGCACTGATTCAAATTCGACTGAGTGCATATCATAAATATTCTCCAGTGCAATTGGCAACTGGAAATCTGGAAATGAACCAAATATATCTCATCTTAGAGTATTTGGTTGTGCGGTATATGTACCAATAGCTCCGCCATAACGTATATAAATGAGCCCACAACGACGATTGGATATTTACATTGGATATAATCACCTTCAATCATTCGATATCTTGAACCACAAACGGGTGATATGTTTACAGCTCGTTTTGCTGATTGTCATTTTCGTGAAGATGAATTCCCGACGTTAGGGGGAGGAATGATACAAGCCTCGCAAGATTTGACGTGGAAAACAAAATCATTATTATATCTTGATCCTCCCACTAAACAATGTGATCTTGAAGTACAAAAGATCATACATTTTCAAAATGTAGCAAATTGATTGTCAGATGGATTCACAAATACAGTACGGGTGACAAAATCATAATACTACCAAAGGATCAAGGGGAGAAAAGAATTTCAAATGAGTCTATGGCACAGTTGAAATGTGGAAGATCACCCGGTTCTAAAGATAGAAATCCACGAAAAAGGAAGAAAACTGAGACTGATGATAGTCCTCAGATTAATCCAAAAGAACCGAATGAGGGAAAAGATACTCAAAATGATGAAAATGATCTTCAAAATACAGAAAACAATGAGATTTCTATCAACTACATCCATAACAGAAAGATGTTAGTCAAAAATGAGATAGATGATAGTGATGGAATATTCTCTTTCTCTGTATCTAAGGAAATCAAAAAATGATAATGAAGATCCAGAACCAATGTCGGTATCTGAATGTCAAAAGAGACATGATTGGATAAAATGGAAGAATGTATGGAAGTAGAATTAGACTCATTAAATAAAAGAAAAGTATTTGGATTCATTATCCAAACCCTTGACGATGTAAAACAAGTTGGATGCAGATGAGTTTTTGTGTAAAAGAGAAATGAAAATAATGAAATTATGAGATATAAAGCACGTCTTGTCGCACAAGCTTTCTCTCAAAGATCTGGAATAGATTATGAGAAAACGTATTCTCCAATCATAGATGCGATTACGTTCAGATATATGATAAGTTTGATAACTTCCAAGAATTTGGAAATGTATCTCATGGATATTGTCAAAACAAATTTATATATATATGGATCATTGAAAAATGATATATACATGAAAATTCCTGAAGGATTGAGAATGCAAGGGGCATTAAACTCAAAGTCCAAGGAAACATATGCGATCAAATTACAATGATCCTTATATGGATTAAAACAATCTGGACGAATGTGGTATAATCGTTTAAGTGAATATCTGCTGAAAAAGGGATACGTTAATAACCTCATTTGCCCATGTGTATTCATCCAGAAAATAGATAACAACTTTGTGATTACAGCAGTGTATGTGAATGATCTAAACATAATTGGAACTCCAAAAGAAATTGAAAATGACCGAAATTATCTCAAAGGAGAATTTGAGATGAAAGATTTGGGACGAACAAAGTTTTGTCTTGGACTACAAATAGAACATCTTCCTAGTGGAATACTTGTTCATCAGTCCAACTATATCAAGAAAATTCTGAGACGTTTTAACATGGATAGATCAAATCCCTTGAGTACTCCAATGGTTTGTAGATCCCTAAATGTTGAAAAATATCCATTTCACCCTTGTGAAGATAAAGAGGAGGTACTCGGTCCTGAAGTACCCTACATGAGCGCGATAGGAGCGTTGTTATATCTTGCTAACTGTACTCGACCGAATATAGCGTTTGCTACTAATCTTTTAGCGAGATATAGTCTCCAACAAGTCGACATTGGATAGAGATCAAACATATCTTTTGTTATTTACAAGGAGAGATTATTTTATCCTAAGGATTCGAAACTTGAGTTAATCGGTTTTGCAGATGCGGGCTATTTATCCGACCCTCATAAAGCTCGATCACAGACTGGATATGTTTTCAAAACTGGAGCAAGTAGAGAATGTGTGTGGCTCAGGGCGGTAACCCGCCGTATACTAGAAGCGTGTGGATTACCGATTAATATCGATCTAACAATATTATTTGAAGATAATGCTACATGTGTTGCCCAAACTAGATAAGGATACATAAAGAATAATCGAACGAAGCATATTCCTCCGAAATACTTCTCTTACACTCAAGAGCTCAAAAAGAATAAGGAAGTTGATATCCGTTATATCCGATCAAGTGACAACGTAGCTGATTTATTCATAAAGGTACTCCATACTTCAACATTTAAGAAGCATATTTAGAATATCGGAATGCATTGTCTTCGAAGTTTGTGAAGAAACGTATGTATATTGGTTAAGGGGAAGATTGTAAGACTGTACTCGTTTTTCCTCGTCATGATTTTTGTCCCACATGATTTTTCCATGATAAGCTTTTTAATGAGGCAGTCTATACTAGATGTCTAAGGGAGAATATTGTAAACATACAAGTAGACATCTAGCAGGATCCACATTATCTAGTGAGATCCATATTATGCTCTTCTTCACTATGAAGAAGCTGGTTCTTCTTCACTATGAAGAAACTGACTTTTCTTCACTATGAAGAAGTTTCTTATATCTACCTATAAATACGTGGATGATGTACTTCATTTGTAACATACGAAATACGAAGAAACTTTCTCTTTCCTCTCTCTCATACTCTCGTTGTTCAGTATTTTACTATTGCTTTTTTCGTCTTCCGTTTTCAACAGATATATATATACCAAAATGACACATTATTTTGGTTCTGTAATATCGTACATCATAATACTGCCCCATCAGCAGTATTAAAGTTTAAGAAAATGCAAAAATAGTTTATATAAACCAACGGTAAGAAAAAAGAGCACATTTGTTTTGGTTATGTCATTTGTTAATTCTTGAAATCATGTCCCTGCTCCATCCACGCCGTTATAATAGTTTTGAGAGAATGTGAAAACAATTAGGGTCTATACTAATTACTTATAAGTATTCATTGTGTTGGCCTTTTACATTTTAATTTATGTTACTTTTAAAAACCGAAATTTTGAGTACATGGTAATCAAGATCTATCTGTGATTATCTAGAAACATCAAAAGGATTTTATTTGAGTTCTCTTTTTAATACTTCGTCCCCATAAATGAGCAAGGGCCCACAAAAACGGTATCGTATTAGGGTAAGCATTAAACGCGATAATGTTCGACCGTATATGCTTCCGGTCCACACGGAACTCCCGGATCACTATGGCCGACTTTCGTCTTTGTTCGACCAGTCGGTCTCACAGTCAGGCAGGCTTATACCATTACGCTCACGAGCAGAATCTTAGCTTGAGCCTACCTTCGCACACCTCCGTTACTCTTTAGGAGGCATCCCCCCGGATAAACAAACTCCCAATTAAAACATTGAATTTTTTTTTGTAGCAATGCTAAATCTTGATCATCGATTTTCGACGAAATGCAAAAAACATATATGGTAGAAACTTTTTTGAATGATATTCAAGAAAATAATGTTCTAGAAAAACGCAATCCAGTCTATGAAAGAGGGGCGAAGTTACATTTTCTCTTTTCTCAGATTGGTTCTTTATTGGACCCGTTTTTTTTTTTACCGATGAACCGACTGTTGGTTCGGTTACCAGACACCCTCTGTCTCTCGTCATTTTCCGGAAGGAACCAGGTCCAAGAGCGACCGTCTACTTCCTTTCAAGAAGGTGATCTATGTCATAAAACGTTTTTCTATCCTTCTTCTTCTCATGATCTTGCATTCGAAATGGAACAAGAGTAGGACATGGTTCTAAAGACAGAGCAAAGAGTTGTGTTTTGGGCTAGTAATCTTGTCTTGAAACTGAGGCGTGTTCGGACCACATTCTTGCTCAAAATTAGGCATTGCAAGCTTCACATTAGGGCTATAAACTTGCAGCTGCAGAATTTTATTTAAGGAACTTGTTCGAGAAATTTTATTTCGATATTTCAATGACACTTTGTCATGAACTCGGGGGTTTCCAGGGGTTCATTCGCATGGCATTCCAGTCTCGGCTACCCATTGTGCCGATGGTCCTAACGGGAACTCACCGAGCATGGAGAAAGGGAAGCTTGCACGTTCGGCCGGCGCCTATAACAGTGAGTTACCTTCCTCCGATCAGCACAGAGAGCTGGACGGAGAGAAGATCAATGGTTACTTGAAGACGGCCCACGATATCTACGTTCGTAATCTTCCTGATTCCCAGAAACCTGAATCTTTATGAGAGATTATGGTGACCTGTCGTGGTCAGGTTCTTTGTGACATTTTCTTTGTTATTGTTCAAAAAGGGCAAAGGTTTTAGATTTGAATGAAGCATCGATTGTTTGAGTTTCTTACAGGTGTGGTGTCTTAGCTTTTGTAGTTTCTTCACTGTATCGAAATTCGTGGAAAAGGATATAAAAGATATAAAAGTCTTAACTTTGTTTATTGGTGTGGAGTGAACATGAATTCGAGAAAAACAAAACTGGAAAAATAATACAGTCCAATTTATAGAGGAGGCAATTCTGAATCTAAAACACCACAAAAAAAGGAATCTTTTGGCAACTTTATGTTATGGCATTCAAAGAATAGTGAATGATGTCCTAACATGCAACAAAAACCCCCAAACCCAATGCCCAAACCAGACAAAACCACTACAAAAAAAAAAAGAGGGAAAAAAAGAAAAAGAAAACCAAACACAAGAACAAGATCTATGAGACCAAAACCCTGTAATCTTTTTATTAAGGGGACAAGTGAAAAGGAATTTTAAGGTTTGAAGATCAAGAAAAAAGAGGTTCTTTCTCTATGGGAACTTTGTGTTGAGAAAACCATTAGGGGTAGGGACTGTAATGGGATGGTTAACTGTGAAAGGAGGCTGCAAAACTTGGAACTGAGGAGGCACACCTGAAAAGGGTTGCGGTCCGTTGGCCACGAAAGGTTGGGGAAGGCAGATCGGGAACGACGGTTGCCCTCCTGCCACTACTCCTGCACGACCAAAAAAATGATTCTCTGATCCAAAACAAGAGGGAAATGGGAATCTATGTTTCTTCCGGGATCTTTGTTTTTGCAGCGGAGGAAGAGTAAGTAATACAGACAAAAGTCAGATTCACGTTAGCTAATAACATTGTAAATGGTTAGAATAAGTTGTTCCTTTTCCTACTTGAAAATAAGAGATGAGAGCCTAACTTATTTTTGTACCTTGGTGTTTTGGGTACTGAACCTGTTGAGCGGTCAAGACAGGACGTGAAGGCAAAGGTGCAAGAGCCAATGTACCTTGAACCAAGTCCTTTAAAGTAAAAAAAAAACAAAACAGAGAAAACGTGGTTATGGACATGAATGCCGTAACTTAAGGTAAACAATGGAATCACAAGTGGATCCGTTTGAACCACACTTGACCACCTCATAAAGCTTCCTTCGCTAGGGAACACCGTAAGAAAGAGAAGTGTAAATATACTCTTTTCGGAACAAATTTCTTATAATATAGCTGATCATAAGGCAGCTAAAGCCAACTGCAGAAAAAAGCATGAAATAAAACAGGACTAGATAGAAAAGGAACAACTGAACAACAAGCAAAAGACAGCTATTCCTGAAGTCAGCTATCATTTAGCCGGGTTTCGTCTTTCTCAGATTAAACAATGCTGAAAATAATAGCTCCTATTTCACAGCATAATCAATCAGCGTGGACAAGCTATTTTTATACGGAATGGATCAAGTTCTTACCGGAGAAACTGGTTGCACATACACAAGCTGCCCTAATCTGTTGACCATCACCTAAATTACAAGATAAATATCGTTCAGAAAGTCATACACCACAAGCTCAGATGATAACATTGATGTTATTATCCTTCGAAAAAAACGGGAGAAGAGAACTATTTAACACAGGGGTGGGATGCGGAGTGCTCCAAGCATTAAAACCTGAGGATTAGGATTGGCAAGCATCGGTGCAGCTTGAACAGGATGGTACTGGGAGGTGAATCTAAGGGGCTGTGCCCTGTTACCTGTGGGCCCAAGCATCTGGAGAAAAAAATGGGACACAAGCGAAAATATTGTATTCATCTGTGTAAGGAATCCAAAATACAAACTTGGAACTAGAAGTAAGAAGAAACTAGCATTAAGCAGTTAAAAAAATGTTACATCGACCCGATGTCATGTGACATGATGATTCTTTAGTATTTATTATAATCTAGTGCTGCAGCATTGGAATTTCTTAACCCTACAGTCTGATACTTGGTGCAGAAAAGAGCAGCATCTTGTCAACTTATAGTCGATGAAGAAAGGTTTAGAAAACAGGTTCAGAGAGTAAGAAAGCTGTATAGAAAACTACTTTCAGGTTTATTGATACGTACGGGTTGGGGAATAAGAGATCCACTGCCAGCATTTGCAGCAGTCAAATTACTGTAGGGCGCAGACTTGGCAGGCAAAGTTGCATGATGAATGAAAGGGCTAATCCCAACTTCCGGCTGAAGAGGTTCAGGAACTGGGAACATAGCATTGCTTGGTATATAAGCCCCCTGTAAAAACAACCAAAAGCCAGTCACAAAAACCGGATAGACAAAGCTTTAGGAAGATGAAGCCTACATAAGACAATTTCATCAAAAGGAAAAAAAAAGATAAAGGGACAGACCTAGCAGGAATCGGTGAAAGGCCCTTTGTAAAAGACGGAGAGAAATCCTTTGCCCCTGGATTCAGCTTAAACTCCTGGATTTACAGTATCAGAAGATAAACTTGGTTAAAATGTAATATGGGAGTGTTTTTGTGGGTGTGTGCATGCATGTAGTCAATCATCAAATGAGAACCCCCAAAATAATTTGGATCCCAAACTATTTAACTACTTTCGAGTGGCACCAGTGAAACCGTCACCTCAGAGAATGTGTTTCCATACTTACTCAAGAAAGGAGCTATTAATCTAAAGTAACCATTTCTCGGTTTTACCTTAGGCTTTTTAATGGGGTCTGTGGCCTGCATAGGTACTGACCCATTTGAAGATGGTACTGAACTCTGATACAATTCTGAGGTTTCATCAGTAGTTGTACTATGAACTGATGAATTGCCAGTTGATGGGGGCCTCTCAGAAGCAGCATCATGACAAGGTCCTGTAGTATGGAGCTCCAATGTCATAGTATCTTCTTCTATTGGTTTCACTCGTTCAGAGGTGCTATCAACTGGATGATCATTATTTCATGCAATGAAAGAAAATTCAAGCTAAGCATGTCACGCAACGTTCAGTGGTGAAAAGGTAGCAGAAAAGAACCATGACAGCTATAACTGTATAAAAAAGAATCTGTAAAATATCAGGGAGAAGCACTCACAGCTAGAACTCGAGCTTTGGACATCCATCTGCAAAAGGTAATTACAAAAAATGAGAAACTACTGAGGAATATCCAAAGCTACAAAAAATATTAAACGTCATTGTGCAAGACGGACATTGTCTTCCTTATGAAAGTCAACAGTTGGTTCATCATGCTCCAACTTATGCATTCCCTGTCTGCCAACACAAATCTACCAGAATCAGAGCACTCAAAGACTTGCGAGATAAAAACTCTTACTGCAACTGGTAGTTTAAGATTTATATCTAATGCTTGGTTGTAAAAGGCGCGAGGCGTCACGAGGCGCAAAAGGTCCAAAAAACTGAGGCGTGCGGCGCGAGGCGGAGGCACACGCCTCACGTATGTGAGGCGCCTATCATTTTTATATCAAAATATATATATATATATATATATATATTATAGTTTAGGTAGTACAGATTATATACTAACTATATCAACATAGATTATATAATTTAGTTAGTATACTATACTTATTATATATAAATAATCAAAATTTACAATAATATAAATAAAATTAAAAATAGAATGATAGATAAATATTATTTGTTTTGATAAAAAAATTAACTTTTTAAATATCACCAATGCATATATATATAATGAATCTTATTATTTAATTTGTATAGTATATCTATATGTATATATTTAAAAAGAAGAGTCTTAGTGAACGCCACTTATTTCTTAAATTTAATTAAATGATTCCCTCCATTTGCCTTTCTCAAGAAGGCTCTCTCACACTTGCCCACGTTTTCCCCTTCTTCAATTTTCATCATTTTTTTTTCAGAAAATTTGATTTTTTTGTGATTGCACCGCCCCATATCTCAGAGGCGCGCGACTCACGCCTTGTACAGAGCGCACTGAAAGGCGCGCCTAGGACCGCTTCCTGTATTTCGCCTCGCCTCCAAGTCTGGAGGCGATTTTCTTATCGCTTATGCGCCTCCACCGCCTAGGCGCGCCCCAGACGCGCTTTTTTAAACTAAGATCTAATGAAAGGCAGTTTGAGAAGTTTAGTTCTCCAGTAGAAAGATATATGATGTAAGACAGTGATTCGTACCTTTGCTGGATCAAAGAGCTCTGATGATATTTACTCTGCAAAGAGGAAGGAAAATGTTAAAAGTGATACAACGTAAAGTTCAAGGTGGTGACCTGACTGAAAATAGGTAATATGTAACAAAAAAAAATCACGAATAAATCTCAATCAATGTATCCACATATGACATTTATTTAAAGGTGTGTCCAAAACTGGAAACCATGTACCTACAGAAACAAACTACAACAGGACAGGTTGCTAATCCATCTTGTATATGCTCCTATCGTGAGAAGGCAAGTATTATCTTTTAACTAGAAACAAGGACACAACAAAGAAGACAAAGCTACCTTTGGAGCACCAAACCCATTTCTTCGCCCATGTTCAGCTTCCGTGTCATTCCTGAAACGACTGAGCAGAGGAGTCATATCTTCTTGACCCTTGTTAGATTTCAAGGTTAAAGCTTAATTTGCACAATGAGTTCCAAGCCTAGCAGAAATTCTGGTTTCAGTAATTAGAGAGATTAATACAACCTTTCACATGAGCTTTTAAAGCCACGAAGTAAAATTGGTTATTTTCATATCCTAGCCAATAAACAAAGGAAAAACCCAGAAAGTGCAGGTAGGGGAAAGATACACAAAACTATTATGCATCCATAATTTTAGGACCTTTAGTTTCAGTAACTGAACATGGACTTGAAAACCCTAACATCCTGTACCTTCTATGATTAATACCCTTTCCATCCTTGCCAGACTTGGCAGGTTTATTCGCATCACATGTAAGGGGCTCAGAAGGAACAGCTGCCATGGCAAATTCAACATTTTCACCCACAGTATTGCCTTCAATAGTTGATGGAAGCGAGACTCCCTGTGAAAACATCCACAAGCCAGTCACAAAAACCGGATAGACAAAGCTTTAGGAAGATGAAGCCTACATAAGACAATTTCATCAAAAGGAAAAAAAAAGATAAAGGGACAGACCTCGGCAATAATTTGAACAATATTGGAAGAGAGAATAACAAGTGTTTCCACCACACTCCCACTTGCTACATTTGATTTGCTCGTACCCTTTTTAGTCAGTTTTGCATTCTTCAAAACAACGCCTAGACAGAACAAAGTCGGTATTACAAATTCCATACCAGAAATAAACCATCGCATAATAAGATCACGGGAAAAGACCAGAACTTTGTCACTGCACAAAAGCTTAACGAATTGATGCAGACAAAAGCAAGCATAATCATGGCTTAGCTTAATAATCATTAATGAGTAATGGAAGAAACAGAGCACAAGCAGATCCTAACGGGAAATTACAATTTTAGTTTTGGTAAAAAATTGAATTCTATGCTAACTTTTGCTTGAGTAATGTAATAATCTAAAAATCGATCCGAATCAACAGAATCATTTCGAGAAAAGAAACACCACCATTACCTTCTACTTTCATTCCCACAAAGCAATGAATCAAGAGTGTCACCGAATTGGAGAATTTCATTCAATTGGGAACCGCAATCAATTAACTGAAACTGAACAAACGAATGAGCCGAATCCGGATCCCATACCAAACGATCCTATTCAAATCTCGGTGAGATCAACAACTCCATGCAAAACCTAAGATTCAGACACTGCTTCGAATTACGAAAGAAAGACTAAAAGGATCATTCAAACCGAACATCAAAGCAACAAAACAAATCAATCCGAAAGCCAATAAACAACAACAACAAAAAAAATCCTTGAACCCGGAGGAAAACGCACCGAAGCCGTTCTCGACGGATGCGGTGTAGAAGATTCCCGAATAAACGGAGCCATCCTTCACGTGCACATGGACCTGCAAGCCGACGATGCACATAGTAGCAAATAGTAGAGCCTCATTCAAAGACGACGAAGAAAGAGAAGAACGGGAGTTTCCTTCTTCCGCTTTCTTCGTGTATCCCATCTCCAGTTCTCTGAATCTCTTCGTTGGGATTTCTCCTCGTGATTTTCTCGAGAAAACTTTCTCTCTCTCTAGAAAATTTTCTCTCTCTCAAGGGGTTACAGGATCGTGTGTATATATATTGTACTCAGGCGAAGACGAAGAAGGCGAGATCGAGGGAGGTGCAAAAGCAGAGGCACCTTTTGTTCTTCCATTTTCACTGGCTTTCGGCCCACTAAAGCCTATTGGGCCTATTTTACAACATCTTGGCCCAACAAATTAATAAATATTTTATGTACTCTTCGGCCTTGTGGTTTTCAAACCTAAAAAAATAAATAAATGATATTATGTTTTCCAACATCTCGTAACAAAAGAAAAAAAAGAAAGGTAAATCATATAAATTATAATCAAGATTTTTATGATCCGATTAATACATTATACGATCCATCGTGGTATTTACCAAAATATCATCGGAGAGATTTCAGTTCAAAATTTATGAAACAAATACCGTTAGTGTTAGTTTTCACAAAACTAAAACCATTTCAATCTTTTTCCATTTATTTTATATTTACATAAACATTTATAGCTGAATTACTTCAAAGAAATACTCGAACTCGAATATATGACCAAAATTAAAAATCCATTATATTTGGACAAGTCTAAGACCTCGTAAAATATCCAGATCTGTGAGAGAGCCTCCTTTCATCACATATTTTGAGGTCAATCCATAAAAGATTAAATAGAGAGACTTTTTATGTGACAAAACTGCCCACTCAGCTGAGAATGGTAATGTTGGCCATGTTAGCCTCTCATTAGAAAAGCAATATACATTTGTTTAATTAGAGATCTTGCTGAATTGCTAGTTGGCCCCATGCCATTTGCAAATACATACATATACATACATACATACATACATATATATCACTATGTCCTGAATCATGTTGTGGAGATCCATCAGTTTTGTTTATACTTGAGATCTAAGTTCAGACAAGCCATGCTTCAAGTACTGCATAGTCAGAGAAACACGAACACCAATGGCAAATATAAAACCCAACAGGGAAAATGGTCGTCAATAGTAAAAAAAAACACAAGCCTTCAACCTTGGTGACACCACATCAGTCTGAATTCCAACGCGCATAAGTGAGAGAGAGAGAGAGAGAGAGAGAGAGAGAGAGAGAGAGAGAGAGAGAGAGAGGAGTCTGCAGAACTAATCCACAAGTGCTTCAAAGCAGTCATACCACAACTAGAAAGCCTAGACAAGGCACACTCAGACAGTTTGGAACTTCAGCTCCATCCTCATAAAACATGCTTTCACTGCAATGACCCAAAAAAACAAAAGTGGAAGAGACCAGTGAGTGGGAGCTCTCAAGGAACATATAACTATCATCAGATCAATAAGAGTTACCTGCTGTTGCTGCTGGTAGCCACCGGGCTGCTGGTAGCCGCCATAGCCAGAGTAACCTCCATAATACATGTTAGCATCTTGGGGAGGAGGAGGAGGTGCATAACCATATCCTTCATATCCCTGAGGTGGAGCATAACCATAGTATCCCCCATTCCACTGAGCTTGGTCCGGTTGTGCCTGAAAATCCACAGATGGGGAGTAATCAAAATCGTCTATAAACTTACAAGCGGGCATCCCGAGAGAAAAACATACAAAACACCTCATTGCAGACAGACCTGCTTGCTAGAAGGACTCCGGCCCCATGAAAGACGAATGCTTTGTCCGCCTAGTGTTGTTCCATTCAACATGGAGAGAGCTTGCTCTGCACATGCCCTGAATTGCGCATAGGACACAATAGATGAAACACATTCCTAAAGAAAGATATTGTGATACATAATATCATATATCATGTCCCCAAGCTCAGTCACTACCTGTTGGCAAACTGAACAAAACCACAACGCTTTCCTGCAGGTATTTTCACATGAACTAATTCCCCGAATTGACCAAACACTGACTTCAATACATCATCTGTAACACTAGGATCAAGAGCCCCAACAAAAATCTGGATCGAAAAACATGAAGGTCGTTTCAGTTCACCACTACACCAAACGAAATAAACTTTTAAGAAAATTGAAGCAAACTACGCACTGTTGTATTATTTGGATCACTTTCTCCAGGACTTCCTTGAGTAGTCTGATACGTAGCTGCAAATAGCAGACGGATGAAATAAAGGAAAGAATCTCAAATGCCTATCAACTCTTCCACACAGAACAATTTAATGGAAACAAAACAGAGAATACAGCAAAACAGATGATACCCATTTCGTTCTCATCTACAAAGATCATCAACATCCAAACAACAAAGAGAAACCTCAGTAGAAAGAACAAAACAAAAAAAACACTGTTTCGAGATCAAGTTCAGGAAATTCTGAAGCTAGTTAACAATTCATGCACAAATATTTTAGTACGATATCCAAGAGAAACTTGTCTTGCAGGACCAAAACACCAGAACATCAATGCGGGGTGTCAAGTATAACAAAAGTTCCTTAGGGTCTTGATGCACTACTCTAGCAATCAACTTTCCAAACTATAAATTGGTCAGGAAAATGGAAACATAAATCTGAAAGAGAAGGATAATGAAAAGAGAGGAAAAAACTTGTACCATTATCCAGGTATAGAAGAAGAACAAAGAGACATGAAGAAATCTTTTGATATAATTAAAGATTTCATGCTGAGAATAGGAAGAGGAATGTAATAGATTATGGAAATTGAAATATACAAACTCAAAAGGAAAGGCTTAAAATAAAGTACTGCTGCGAAAAATAAGGAATTGCTTGGTAAATAAGGAACTGGAAATAATTTGTGACTGTAGCTAATTAAACGCCACTTGTAAGTATGGAACTCCTGTGGAAAACAAAATTAACTGACCTAAAATGAGGCCACGCAATAAAGTGGAATCATTTTCAGCTGAAATCAGTTCCAGGCCCCCCAAAGAGAGCCTCTTGTTCTCCTGCTTTAAGACAACATGAGTTTTTCTATAAGTTTTTGCATATTCTATGATATTAAATGCTTCCAAGTGCGGAAAGGCAAGAACCAGAAGGAAAAGAGGAGACAAATTCTGTTGATCTCCAAGCATGAACTGACAGAAAAATTTCTAGCAATCAGAAAGAATTCAACACATTAAGAACAATACAAAAAGACAAAAAAAAATCACCTAACATGCTCAACATAGAGGGATAAACACAAGCATACTCATATAAAAGTTCAAACATAACTCATACAGACTCCTACCAAAACATACCTTGTTGAGCTGTAAGAGGCTTCTTGCTGGCAGCCGGACCAATGCGCATTGGCCTGGTCGAGCAGTATTGTCCATTCATTTCCGTCATGGCACGTAACTGCTCGTTTTCATCTCCAAACCTGACAAAACCATAGCCCTTGGATCGTCCAGTGTTCCTATCAGTCACGACCTTTGCCCCCTTAACAGACTGATAGATATTCTTAAATGTTTCTTGCAGCATATAGTCAGTAACTTCAGGTGCCAAGTCGCCAACGAAAATTGTGTAGTCAGGTCCTTCGGCCTGGCGCCTCTCTCCAGAGCCGAGGGCAGCCCAGTTGAGTCTGAAATTTTGTTCAGTGTTTGGCATCTGAGTACCATTATAAGTCTGCAAAATCCGCTCCGCTGCAGAATGGTTAACGAACTCAATGAAACCATAGCCCTCCGAATATCCTGTCTGCTTACTGCGGATAACTTTAGCCGATTGAATCTGCAACCGCAGAGAACACACGATGATCATAAACACGGAATTCGAGCCTCAAATAGGTGATTATCAATTAGATCATACATAGAAAAGGATCTTCAAAATTATCGTGAAATAAGAGAACGGCAAAAAGACCCAAAAAGAAAAAATAATCTTTTGGGCGCCATATTCATTTCCTATCATATATCCATCGAAAACGTTCGTGAAAGGAGGACTCGTTCTTTGTCGAGACAATAACGTAAGAATCGATTACATTTAGAGGGAATCGATGAATTTTTCGATTTTCTACAGATAAACCAAAAGATTAATTTTTTAATCTAATTAGTGAGGTTCCTTCCTCTGAATAACAATCAAGGTCGAAATCGCACACATATATTACCTCGCCAGTGTGAGCGAATATGCTCATGAGGTAGTTCTCGTCCATCCAAGACTGAAGGTCACCGATCCACAACGAACGGATCTCGCCGGCAGATCCTGGATTCTGTGAGCCGTATTCATGGTGCTGCTGCGACGCCTGAGACGGCGGCGGAACCTGCTGTGCCGTCCATCCAGACGGCGGAGCATTCGGTTGCTGCTGCTGCTGCATCATCATCCATGACTGCTGCTGCTGGTGGTAAGCCTGTTGGTTGTCCGGAATCTGCCCTGCAGAGGCTCCGGCGGCGGCTGACGGCGGCTGCTGCATCATGATGACGAAAACCTAGATTTTGGAGGCGAGAAAAACCGGGGAAAGAAAAGAGAGGAAACTTCGCTCATTATGTGGTGTCGCAGTAACTATATAAGCGATAGAGGATTCGTTTCAGGTCTCAGTGGCCCAATTTGGGAAATTGGGATGAGGCCCATATACACATGTCTCAGCCTAATTTGTATAATTGGGCCATATATTTAAAGGGCCTAATTAGGTGTATTTGACAGGCCCATTAACGTTTTCTCTTGATGTAGCAAAGCTCTCATTTTTTTTTTCGTTTTTCTTCTTAGAATGTGAGAAAAATAGAAATAGTAATTCATAAATCATAAATTGGTCTTCCAAAACCCTAAACCCTAATAAGCGGTCTCAAATCGCCGAGAGAAGAGCTCTTGGTATACTCCTCCGATGGCGAAATCAGCTTTAGATTCTGACAATCAAGGTAGTCTGAGAACCAGAAACTTGGAATCCCAGATTAACAGTATTAGCACTCCTGTGATTGTTCTCTCTCGTTGGAATTCGATAAATCTCGTGTCAACTTTCGGTTTTTCCCAAATTAAAGTTTCAATTCTTTATGCCCTGGCTGGTTTTTTAAGTACTATGTTCAAACAATGCGAGGGGTTGGAGAAGTTGCTTGTTTAATGATTGAATAAAATCTCTGTGTTTTTTTTTTTCAGCTGTGGACGAAGGGAATGGCGATACTGAAGTAGTAAAGGTTCCGATTTTTGCCAAACTTACAGAGTTATTGCAAAAGATTGGTTCACTTGAGATCAAATTATGTTCGGATGCCTCTAAGGAGTACATTAAATTACTAAGAGGAGAATCTGGTGGAGAGCTGTTGCGTTTACATGCACAGAAGTCAGCCAATTTTTCTGAGCTTCTAGACGCATGGCAACTTCGACGGGGAAAACAAGGACTATCGTATATATTTTCGCTTATTTCTGCTATTATGAGTCACCCAGAGGGAAGAGGCAAATCCCACAATGATATTGTTAGAAGTATCGACAAGTTTAGTAGGTTAATTATTAAAGAGAAGGAGAAGCTGAGTGACATAAAGGAAGAGTTGAAAAGCAAAGAAGTGAAGCGGCAGAATGCTGCGCTTTTGTTGTTGGCTTCGATTGTTAGGCGTGGTCCAAGCATTGCTTCAGATGTTGCAGATAAATTTGATTTCAATGCTCAGGGGTTTGTGAAATTGGCTGAGTGTAAAATGAGAGGGTCAGAAAAGGTTAGGGAACGCTCTACGAGGAAGGCCTTTGTTGAATTTGCTATATCGTTCCTTGAAGTTGGGAAGCCTGGATTGTTAAGGATGGTTATACAGCAGAAGGAAGTGTATTCTCGTGTCCTTCGAGGTCTTGGGAATGATGATGATGAGACACTCATTTATGTCTTGTCTACATTGAAGGATAGAGTCCTTGTTGAAGAATCATCTATTCCTCCTGGTTTAAGGAGTGTTCTTTTTGGAAGCGTCGCATTGGAGCAGCTAGTCAGCATTTTGGCAAGAGAGGATTCTGAAGTAGTGAATGAGTTGGCCCATGATGTTCTTGTTAAGGTTTGTACGGACCCTTGTAATGGGTTAATGCCAGATCCGGAGCGGCATTTGAAAGGCAATTCAAAGAGGTTACTTATGCTCATGAAGAAGTTAAGAGCTACAGAAATTGACTATCACAAAGACTTGCTTCTAGCCATTGTTAAGGGTAGACCGTCTCTTGGTTCGGCTTTCTTAGATGAGTTCCCGTACAATGTTGAAGATTATACATCACCCACCTGGTTAGTCCTCTCTAGTTTACTGCATGTTCCGTAGGATATCTATCTTTATTATATTGAGTGCTGCATTTTGAATCAGATTCGCACATTTAATTTTTTTTTAGCATTGTTACTGCATAGTGATTGAAGCAATTGCAGGTTTTCTTCTATTTCTTTGGCAGCAAATGTGGTAGCCGCAGTGAGAATTTCCTGTCAATTCGACTTCCTTTATTCCGATGCCCGTGATGCACATCCTTCTGGTGGTGTAAATGTTCAAAGTATCATGAAATGCATATGTCCTCGCCCATTTAGCAGATCACTGATCAACAAAGGGTTGCTCCATTCTGATTTACTGGTGAAACATGGGACCTTGAGATTTCTCTTGGAGACGCTGCAGTTATTGGATTCCTTCTTTACCGCTTTCTATCGTTGTTCATCTTCTCGCAGCAGAGTTCAGCAGATTCAGGCTTCCCTTGAACAGGAAATTCAGAATGAAGTTAGAAATTATTTCCCAGATTCGCAGGTGTTCTTGACTCTACTATCTTCTCTTGGTGGTCATTTTGGAAATCTAAAGCAGTGTGTGAAGAGAAAAGCAGGGGTGGAAAATGAATTAGCAGATACAAAAGGAGGCTTTAAGAGATCTAAAAAGAGCATCTTGGAAGAGGATAACGACATCATCATTGGCGGGATAGGTTCTGATGCAGAGATTTCTTTGCTAGAGGATGCTGCAGAGGTCGTGGATACTCATATGAATGATGAGGTAGATGCTGAAAAGGAATTTCTCTGGATCGTCTCAGAAATTTGGGGTCCAGAGATATGTTCTAAGCCTATTGATTCTCTCAAAGATGCAGAGGTGTATTTCCACATAAAGCTTCTTGATGCCCTCAAGATTTATTTGGTAATAGGTCTTTGACTATATCTTTAATATTTCTCTTTCTTAGATGGAAAAAAGAAAACCTTTTTACAAGGAAGATGTTCTCTGAAGAAGTTCTTAAAACTATTATGGTTATATCGTATTTGCAGGATACAGTGCATAATGTACTGGAAGGATCTTTTGACTTCTTCTTGAATCTTCTGAGCAATTCTTCAAGTATGCCGGCAGACTTACAGAGGGCTCTTTTGTCTTTGTTAAATCAACACGTCAGTTGGACGCATAAGTCTCAAAGTGACAGAATTCCTATGAGAACTCCACCTCTTATGTACAAGCATTTGCACATACTCATTAATCTGTTACTTTTTTCACCACGCAATGAGGTCAAGGATCTAGCGTATGATTTAGCGCTGGTTGCTATGAACAGCACTGGTGCTTTTGACAAAGACATAAATGAAATCGGTGCATGGTTCCTGTTTCTACCTGGTTTTGGAATGAATAAACTGCCTCCTAGGGTTCAAGAGGCTGTACAGAGCATGACTTCAATTGTGATCTCCTTTTTATGTGATGCTGTTTCAACTGTTGGAAATAATTTATTCAAGCACTGGGATATAATCAGGACTAATGTTTCCAATTTCAAAGATTTTAAAGGTATTTTGTGATCCATATATTATAGTTTATGGTTTATTGTGCAACCTAATCTCATCTGAATAATTATGGTCATAAACTCAACAAATTCTTGTGGATCACCTGGTTTTGCTGCTGAGGTGTATGGTCACTTGTTTCTGTGTATACTTATTTAGCTTATGTGTAGTGCATATTGTAATTATTGTAGGTCATCACGGGGAAAAATTAGTGGCTGCTTGAATAGGATGATGATTGATTGTGGATCTTACTGTGACTGTCTAGTTGACTGAGATGTCTACTCCGTGCATTGTTGCAGGTGTATCGATTGGTTTCAGCCCCCTTGTTGTTTGTGCTCTGCAGAAGTGTTTGAGGTTGCTAAATTCTGACTCTAAAACTTACTCTTTACCAGAGAAGTCCACAATATCTCTGTATGTCTGCAGCACATTAAAGTTTCTTTTGCAGACTCAGGTACATATATGTATAAAAAACCTTCCTCACGCAACAGAATCATTTTTTTTTATTTTCATTTTGAGCTAGAATAAAATATCCAAATCATTTATTTAAATTAATTTTCCTTAGGTACATGCTGGATTGCTTTCAAGTTTGATTCAGTCTATCTTGTCTGAGGTGGTTGATGATTCTAAGGATTCTTTCTGTGAATGGAGGCCATTAAGAACATTGCTGCATTTCTCACAAACTTTATTAGACCAAAAACCTTGCTGCCTGTATTCTGGAAGGAGAAGGAATCTACGCACTGACAATTCTTTTGCGGAAACCCTTCATGAGGTTAAAAGTCTGTTGAGAAGGGTCATGCGGGATGAAATATCAGGAATAGTTAAAGCATTTTCTTCTGCTTTGTTGTCTGCAACAACTGATGCAATCTTGCAATATTTTGCTCCTGTGATGACTGTTTCGTGGGCCCTCTTCGGAGCACCTTTCTCAGTTTTGTGCCCCATCGCATTTCTCGAGGAAAACTTCCTCAGCAAACTTTCCAAGCAATTTGCTAACATTTTTGTGCAAGGTTCAGAAATCACACGGTCAATGAATCTAGACCAAGGAACTGGTGATGGCGAGATTGATATTTCTGACCACTCATCTCTTGCTGAAGAAATCATAAGAAAGATGGACATAAGTGAGACTGGATCTTCTGCCTTCTCAATATTTTTAAACCAGGCTCCTTTTCATATATTATTTCCTTTAATAATGAGCATGGATGTTTCTTGCTTAGAAGAACCTCAGAGAATAGCAGACCTACTCCTGATCAAGATTTTAGAATCTAAAGGCCATTGTATTGTCTCCTATATCCGGTTAACTCTGTTCTGGTTCTTTCAAGTACGATCATCTTCCAAGGTTCGGCCAGCTTCAGTACTCTCTCAGCTCTCTGAGATCTGCTTATTCCTAATGAAGCACTTGTTTTCCCAAATGTCGAAACTGAAGCTTGATTCTGAAGCTTCCCCAAGTAAATTGGTTATGTCTTCTGATAAGTGGAAGCACGAAGTCGTCCAAACAGTTCTCTGCCACCCTATGGTACTGGCTTTCTTGGAGAGTCCCTTGAGTTGTAGTACAGCATTTGAAGCACAAAACTTCGAGATCTGTTTAGCGACTTTTCTTCCAAAGGGCAGGCCGGTTATTAGTGAGATAGATCATCACATCCTAGATCTACTTGCTTCTACTTTTGAAAACTTCTTGTTTGACGAGGAACACATTACATTAGAAATGGACTGTGGCGTGGATAAATCAGCTATGACTTTTAAGTCCCTGGTAGATAGGCTTCTCTTAGAATACAGACTAAAGTTGGAGCTTTGTGCTGGTACTGAAAATTTCACTCCACTTCTCCAAGTATCATATTCTATCCATGCTCTATTGAGATTTATATCACCCTTTCAACTGCTTAATCTTGCTCGATTGACTCTGAGTAGAGTTGATGAGGAAGGGCAGACAATAAAAAGTTCTGGCGCGATTCTCGGTGTGGGATTGGGTATTGCTGGTGGAGCTTTCGAAATGCTGTCCTTGTATTTTCAACAGCCTCCTTCCAAGAGACAGATATATGATTTGCTTTGGGAATTTGAAGAAAATAATTATGACAGTGATCTCATTGAGGATATCTTTGGTTTGGCATGCAAGTTTTCTTCCTCTTTTGGTTTGGATTCTGCAGATATTTGCTTGCTTAGAGCTGTTAGCGCCATGTTCAAGGGGAGACATAAGCAGAATTACAGTGTTCACCCATTGACCTTGATCCTCTCACAGACGGTTGAAAAAACTCCTAAAGAATTGATTCTCCATTGCATTAACCGGGCAAACATGACCAGATCGAAGTTATTGTTCTATCTTGTTGAGTTGAGTCCCTTACATCGGTCGGTCTTTGGATCCTTATTTTCTAGTGTACTAAACAAGGGACAGGGTGAATCTGCTCTTTCAGATGATCAGCTTCTGATGCTTCTCCCTGCTGCGTTGTCATATCTAGGTTCAGCTTTTGTGAACCTTGACAAGAAATATCATAGGAACCTTGTTAAGATCACTTCAGGTTACTCACGTATGCTACTGAATGGTTTTCTTCGTTGGCAGAGCTTTTTGTCTGGGAGTATGTTTCAGGAGAAGTATGAAGAGATTGTATCATCAACTTCAGAAGAGATTGAAAATCTATTTAATGCAAGCCTTCTTGGAAAGGCAATACATATGTTGCAATTTCACTTTCACTTGAGCGGAAGTTTAACAAAAACAGAGGGTCTCTCAGAGGTATTCCACTCCATTTTTCCTCACTCTAGTGGTTGTGATGAGATGTTGGAGTATGAGCTAAAAGAACTGGACTTTCATTCAGTAGACAAAATGGTGAATGTTGCTATTCGCTCTGTAGCAAAAGTATCATTTTTAAGGATGTGGATATTTCCTGGTGAAAGTGGTTTATGTGATTGCAAAGGTGAAACAGATAATTCTGTAAAGGAAAGCTCCCTGGAAACGGTATCTACTAGAGACAACCTGTCAATATGTTTGATGAATATTTTAGTTAACAGTTGGCAATGCATTGTCAAGGAATCAACTTCAGTATATGATGGTTCTTTCAAAGGAAATTTGGAAGGAAAAAGACACGAGTGTCTATCCTTGTGCAAGAGTCTTGAAGATTTCATTTTAAGAAGTATACTGGAGTTTGCCAAAACGATGTGTGAGAGGCTTGTCGAGTTGGATTCCCTTCCATTCATGGAGAAGCTGATGAAATCAACTCTTGTGTATAGATTTGAGGACTCAGTGACGTTGAAGAGATTGCGAGATATTTTCTCCTTGCTGTCTGGAGGAAAGTATTCATATGCACCGTATCTACAACTTTTGATTTCCCACTCTCAGTTTACACCGACTATCAGTTCTCTCTCCAAGTCATCCTGTTCTCATACAGTCGAGCTATTCAGGCCTGTCTCCAGCATCCTGAAACATCTTATTGTCCCAAGTCCTAATTTTGTCGGACTTGGAAACAGTGTTCTAAGGACGCCTGAGCACCATATGAACCAGTTGGAAATTGTCCAGATTGTCAGAGTGCTGCTCTCCAAATGTGGAAAAGAGGCGGGCATTAATCTCAGAGAACTGCATTTCCTTCTTTTGTGTAATTACAGTGCATCTCTAAGTGAAATTGACTTGGAAATATACAATCTGATGCATGATATAGAGTTGATTGATGGGTCACACACATTGAATGTGTCTGAAACAGATTACTTATGGGGTAAAGCTGCCATGGAAATAAGAAGAGACATGTCCTTGGCTCTGAATGTAGGTGATTCTGTTAAGGCTGAATCAGTGAAAGAGGTCCTTAATATTGATCCCACATTATGTGCGTCTACTGTAATGTTCTTTCCTTATCAAAGAAGCGGTGCAAATGAACTACAAGTTTACAGTGATGTAATAAGTGAGGTACTCTTCCATGACTTCTAATTCCTGCTTAAACGTGAATCTTGTATTTTTATATTTGTCTACATTATTCATATGAAATCTCCCTTATGTGCAGAAAAATTCATCTATGATCAATAACATTGAGCAATATGATCCAGCTTTCGTCCTACGTTTCTCAATTCACTCTTTGTCTGAGAACCACATTGAACTCGTGGAGTTTGCCAGTTCAGGCCTGCTAGCAGTTGCTTTTGCTAGCATGTCTTCAGCCGATCTTGAGATGAGGAAATTGGGCTATAAAACTCTTGAGAAATTTGTGGAGAAGTTGAACCCCCTTAAGGTAATGATTTCTTTTTTCTTGTTATAGCTGACATAATTGACTAAGGCCATTCAGTTTTATGCGCCAATGATTACGAATGCATTATTCAAAAGGAAACACAATTCAAAGTCAGTGATAATTTAAACCCTTATTGTGTTTCTTATGCCTCTTCCTAAGCCTTCCATGATTCCATGCTTTTGTTTTGCCCTTGTGTTTTAGTTCATTGGTTTTGGAATAGCGCACTAACCAGCTTTGTTATAGAATTTAGTATCATTTAACTCAAATGAAAATCAAGGATGATAATTTGTATTGTTAACTTGTAGAGTGTTGGCATTCCTTGCTGACAAAATTTGAAGTACAATTTCTTTGACAGCCAAGAATTAACTCACTCATTGAGACTTTTTCAACGCAGAGTGGTCAGAAGAACAATCGCATAGAATGCCTTAGACTTTTGCTGGCGTATGTTCAAAACGGTATAGATGAACAATGGCTTAGAATACCGACTGTTTCTGCTGTTTTTGCCGCAGAGGCATCTCTAATATTGTTGGATTCATCACATGAACATCATGCTGCCTTAAAAAAGTTCATGGGAAGCTCACCTAGACTGAAAATGAAGGTACACATTCTCTTAAACTGTAAGCTCTTTTTCTCTAGTTTACTTGTTGAATTCAACTTGGTTTCTGTTTTATTCTTTTATCAGGGAATACCTATGTTTCATGAGTTTTTCTGGAGTACTGCTGTTAACTTCAGATCACAAAGGCTTTGGGAACTTCGCCTTCTGTATGTGGGCTTGAATTCAGAAGATGATGCTCAAGTTTATATCAGAAACTCTATCCTTGAGACATTGATAAGCTTTTATTCATCTCCTCTTGCTGATAATGAAACCAAAAGACTAATCCTTCAGGTAATGCCTTTTTTTCCTTTGTTACATGGTGTTGATTTGTGCTCCTTAATGTGTATCTGGTCCCAAAGATATCGGTGTGAACCCCTACAATGATTTTTTTTGTCTTGTCGTGTCAAATCATATGTATTCTCGCTTTTATACTGTGCTCTTTGGTTTTTTAGTTATCAAGCTTCTGAATTCAGTTCTAGACAAGAAAATCCAACGCTCTTCTCTCTCTGCAGGTTGTTAAGAAGTCTGTCAAATTTATTAAGATGGCTCGGCATCTAACTGGAAACTGTGGTCTATTTTCATGGTTGTCATCGACTATGGTGATGTTTACTGCAAAGCTCTTGAGAGAGGAAGATGTGCAATTGGCTGATGTCTTAGCGGTATGGATAAATTTTAGTACTAGTTCGTCAATATATATTATATGTGATGACCAAACTTGTAAACTGTTTAATACTATGTTTTGGCTCTATCACATCAATGACCCTAAAACCTCTGACCATCCCAGAAAAAAGACTACAAATTAATCCAGCGTGAAAACGTTGGATTGTGATAAGGATAGGACACAGAATTTAAGAATGTTTTATGCTGTTTGTTCGCTTTACTTACATTGAGTCCAACACTATAAGCTTGGGTTGCATTTGAGTAATTTATTGAACTAATTTGTGATATACTTTTTTTTTGTATCAGGTCATTACTGATGTCCTCTCCTCCAGAAACGTTGTAGAGTGGTTGCAAAGATGTGCCCTTGAGGAGCTAATGGAACTCTCACTGTGTTTGTACAGACTTCTATTTGGTAGATTGGTATCAACGGAAGAAAATGCCACATTGGTTGACTCGATTGTACATATATTGTCTGCAACTCTTAAGATATCTCAGAAAAGAAAAATGTACCAGCCGCATTTCACCTTATCACTCGAGGGTATATTCCAGCTTTATGAGGCTGTCACTAATTGCAACTCTCCTCCAGCAACAGCTAGTGCAGAGCTTGGGCTAAGAGCTATATTGATGAGTACGCCTCCAGTCGACATTATATGGATGGTATCTCTCTCCCGAGCTTCCCCCAAAATAGCTACATGCAACTTTTATAAAAAACAAATAGCTGGTTTATCTACTGGAAGCTATGTTTCCGCTTTTCAAATGTTTTAGATGTTTGGTGATTTATTGGCATGTGATTAGGTAGTTTGTAAAGTTCAGTATTGATTTCGGTGACCTGACATTGCCTGGAAATATGTTGGAACAATAGGAAGTGTGAAATGTTTCTGCGATACTTTGATTGATGGGTCATTACATAATGGATTCTTTAACTGTGTGTATCACACAATGTTCTTTCAGGACTCGGACACGCTGACAAGCTTTCTTTTGTGGGCAACCTCCACTGCCTTGAAGTGTGACTTAGGAAAGGGGTCCAAGCCAAATGAGTCTCATCAAGATGCTAAAACATTCCCCGAGGAATCACAAGGGGAGACTATGGTATCGAAGTTTCTACGTTGGCTGATAGCCTCAGTGATCCTTGGGAAGCTTTATTATAATAGAGCCCATGATTCAGACCAGAAGTTGTGTAGAAAATCAGACATCGAAACTTTGCAGTCATTGTTGGAGTTTGTCAAGCAAAGGTATAAAAATGGAAGTGAGTTATCCAACTCGAAGCACATACTAGGTGTCGTGATCATGTTCCTCCAACAGCATCTGGGTACTAATTTCAAGATTCTCCCCTCTGTCGTGTGTGCGCTTTCTTTCATGCTTCTTAACAATGGGCTCGGTAATGAAGGTATACCTTCTTCAGACCAACTTTTTTGTACTTCTATGTCTTTTGGATTTACTTTGCTTTGATTCTGGAGCTTATCTTTGGGATCTGTATTAGTCGGGTTTAGAATGACTGGACGTGAAGCTGATATCCCAAGTCTTGAACTTGGCATATGAAGTTAACTGAGCCAAAAGAACCAAAGACTGATGTCTAATAGAGTATACTTGTTTTTTTTTTTTTTTTTTTGTAGCATTTGTTTCTTAAGTAAGTCACTAAGTTCAGGTATCTCTGAAGTTGACATATTCTCTTTCCTTAATCAGGATTAACTTTTGCTGGTGATGACTTCATCAAATCCTTATGTTCAAGAATAAGTAGTCCACCCGAGGCGAATCCAGCTTGGAGATGGTATAAAATCCTTCTATCCGCTCTCATCTCATTAGAGTAAATTTTGTTTTTGCAATGCCTTTCTCTTACATTGTTCAGCTTGACCTTGATTCTTCCTACAGGTCATATTATCAGGCATGGAAGGATCTTTCATCTGAACCATCCACAGATAAGCTGAGCATCGATGAACTCCATGCTTGCCGACATCTCTTGCTCATATTCTCTGATATGTTAGGACCAAAGCCTTCAGATCCGCAGACGTTACAGCGTAAATATTTGGAGATTTCCGATGTATTTGACTGCGAAAAATGTATGGCTGAGACTGAATGATGGTATTGTATCATCAAAGTCTATCAGTTTTGTTGCATCGATGACAAACAAATGTTTATTGGAAACTCTTCCTGGAAAAAAAGTTACTGAGAAAATTCTGAATCTAATAACAAAAGAGTAGTTATTCTTCTCTTCCCTCTCCAAAGTATGATCGGCTCATCTCTGATTAACGAGAAAGGAAGAATATGGTCTGAACGATATGTCAATAAAGTCTGAAACTCAACCCGAATCCGTCTAGAAAAATTAAGGGCTTGGATCTAACAATATGAGTCTGAATGATTAGGTCCGATAAATAAATGGATAGACTAACCCGGCCAGAAACCCTCGTGTTTCCTACTCTTCCTCCCGCCTGCCCATTTTACAGCCCTAATCATACCCTCGTGTTTCCTACTCTTCCTGTGATATTACCTCACTTCACACAATTCCAACAAAAAGAGTAAACTTTTCACAAAATCTTGACATTGAAACAGCTTTCATTCCCAAAACTGAATTTGATTGACGACTTCTCTTCTTTCAGCGTTACATTAGATCTAAAGCTCTTCCTCCGGTGGCAAATTGTATGCCAGTAGCCATAAAGCATCAAAGTTATTGGCTCTCGGAGACTTTTCTCAGTCTCGCATCTTTACATTTCCTTTGATCTTCAACCATCAACCCGAAAACATCCAACAAGTTTTCCAACCCACGGGGATAGTTCCCGATTTCCTTCATCGCATATACTATGCTCTCTAAAGTCGACATACAACCAGGCTTTGGCTGCCTCCGAACATCTCCATACAGACTAGCAGCTTCCATATCCAACTTCACATGGCGTAGAAGCTTCAACCATGGATTCTCGAGGTACATTCTCTTGGCTTTCGCCCATGTCCCATCTAAAACTATCAAGTTTCTCGGCTCAAAGCCTGTTGCTTTAAGATCAACAATAGTCACCGATTCTTCGCTGGGGAACAAAAGCACTGACCCAGGAGGAACCTCGAGCTCAAATTCTTGCTGCTCTTCTGAAATCTTCATTACTGCAAACCCTTTTGCCAAGACATCCGTGGCAGCACCAGAAGCTAATATATGCTTGAAACTAGGATCCTCCTCGCCAGTTCTGAGCTTCAATGAGTGAGAGATGCGACTGATGACACCATGTTTGCGCATTGTTACTCTGATTAACTCCTCTGATGATCTGCTTTCTTCAACAGCATTTCCCTTGGATACGACGGAATGTCGACAAAAACTCAAACTTTCATCAGACTTCTGTCTTTTCGGGTGATTTCCATGATCCATGAGCAGACTAGAACGTTGTTGGTTGAGGGATTCCAAGTTTCTTTCTGATTCTATGTTTATTATATTGGTCTCCCCCAACCTAGAGCTATGATCAACATACCCACCAAGTTTCAGAGCTTCACCATTTTCAAACCTATGATCCCAATCTGACCTTTCTGCGCCATTTTCAGCGAAACCCAAATCATTACCCGATTGAATATCCTTAATTACGAACTCGGCTTCACAGTCGACATCGAAAACGGTGGTTACAGTTACATTCCTAAGCCCTAATCTGGCGATTCGAGTCGAGTTGAGTGCGTGCTTTCTCTCTAGACTATGTTGCAGAATCGTTACACTCACCGGATTATCCAGACACGGAGACCGGATCCGTCGGCAGAGGCAGATCCTGATCGGTTTGGAACAAGCCGGACACGTGGGGCGCTTAGAATGAGACTCCATTGTTAGGGTTTCTGAAAGCTTTGAGCTCCGACTCCATACAACATCCGCAAACGCAATGGGATGATGAATCGAGTCAACCCGGGTCCGACTCAGTTGCAATCGGGCCACCGAATGGCCCATCATCTGTTCGGACAAACCACGGACGATATGAACCGAAAGTTCCGAGCTTTATGATTTGTCAGTTCCCTTATCCGGAGAAGATAGAGTCCTGTATGTAACCTGTCACCTTTTCAGCCATGGAAGAGAGACGCTGACACATTTTTTTTTATAAAGAGATCATCTTTTTTCCAGCCTGCAACCCTTTTTTAACCAATAATCATGCATCATCCGCATACAATTACATAGACGCATGCCGTAAGATACATTCAAGCAGAGCTATAGATATTGTCAGAGGCCTAAAAACTTGGAAGAGTAATATGTACAAGTGGACAGTACATGAATTTTGTTCTAACAAACAAACATCCAAGGAAGATGCTTTTGATGGAGTTCATGGTTTCTAGCAGCTGTCCGGTCTGTGGTATTCGGGAGGTAGAGATGGGCACTGCTCATTCATGCGAGGGTATGGCTCCATGGTGTTGTAATCTGGAAGTTCCATCCTGTATTTCCCCAGTATCTGACAATACGGAAGCTTCACATCATCTTTGTCATTGCACCAATTGGGAAGACGGCTTGCATTTGTCTCGAAAAACTTGAGCATGTAAGCATCTTTGATCTGCAAATGTGAAACCATATTAAAAAAACAGCCTGCAGACCCAATCTAAAGGAACTAACCCAGAAGATTTTCTACTTCAAAAGTGCCCATGTCTGAAACTTCAGAAGTTTCGAAATCTTGAAAGGGTATTTGACATTGTGAAAGATATTCACCAGATTCGAGAACAATGCATCACTAAGAACTAACCCAGAAGATTTTCTAATCTAAGAGTGCCGATGTCTGAAACTTCAGAAGTTCCGGAATCTTGAAAGGGTATTTGACATTGTGAAAGATATTCACCAGATTTGACACGCAGTAGAACAGTGTATCTCCCAAGAATTAGAACAAGGGGCATGAGAAATAAAAAGCAGCTGTGGGATCTCACCGTGAATTCTGTGACTTGAACAGAACTAGCAATAGGATCGAACAGCCCAGCCTCTTTGTACATTTCAAGAACAAAGGCGATACAAGAGGTTGATTTCCCATCGCTGTATACCCAATCGTCCTGCTCAGGTATTGTCAGCAACTCGTCAAAAGAGGATCCACGCTTTTCCACTTCCACCATTATGTCTGGAAGATCAAGGTCCTGCATCTTGAACATGTCAGAGAGAGAGAGAACAAATTCTTATGCAGAAAACAGAGAAGAGTTCAAACAAATTACATTCTGTTCCATCTCAAATGGGTATCTTAGAGCTTATATATAAACAAAATCTGTATACCATAGAATTGTTCATCTCAGAGATTATTATGGTTCCAAGAAGTTGAAATCCATATCAAATAATTATTAACAGAACAAAAACGTAAAACACGAAAGCATACCATCTACCAAGATGCAATTCCCCAGAGAAGTTTCCAGTTAAATTTATCCGTAAAAGCCGAATTGGCTCTAAAAGAATTCCATCTGACATTTTAAATTAAATGAAGGACTGTTTCTATCCTGCACAGTTCCAATGCTGCAAGCATGAACAAACTTCTGATACCTTGGTTCCAAGTCGCATGTTCAGGGCTTCATTCCACATGTTAGCAGCATAGTCGGGTTGAATCTTGCTCCAAACTGTCATGACAGAGGCAACCTGAAAAATAAAGATATTAAACATTAATGACATAACGAGTATCAGAAGAAAGAAGCCATAAACAGAAAGTGTGTTCGTTAAGACCGAAATCCTGATAAGGGAACCTACAACATGAGCATCCAGAGGAGGTGGATAGTTTTCACTGATAGTATCGATCCAGCTAAAGATCATGTTGTGGTAGCCATATGGTTTACCATCCATGTTCCGAGCATATTCCCATGCGGCAGTAACGTTAAATTTAGCACGAGCATCGGGATGCAAGGGCAGCAATGCAATATGAGGATTGGAGTCATCCTTGGTTTGTTCAAACTCCCACCACTCCTCCCATGGTAACATGGCTATTATGTCTTCTCCCTATGACCCAAAATTTCAAACCAAAAGGGAGACCATAGATTTATGATTGGGGTATAATAATGGAAACCAGCAAAACTAAAACCAAATGCTACATCTTACATGCAATGAATTCTAATGATATAAATATTGGGGCGTCCTCATATGATGCAAAACCGAAATGAATGGAAAAGAAGAATTCATGCAGCCGACCCCAAATAAACTTGGGATTAAGGCGATGTTGTTGTTGTTGTTGTTGTTGTTGTTGTTGTTGTATAACAATGGAAAGAGGTAAAGCAAATCAATAAAACAGATGTATAACTAAAAACACACAGGAAACTGAGAAAATGAAATGCATGACATTCTTACATGTCATTCCAAGTGCCAGAGCATAATTTGAATACTATGCATCAAATCATGCAATGGTAAAATTGAAGGTTCTACCTGTTCATTTTCATGGCCCGACTCACCAACCCATAGTTTCCCTTCAGAGTCCCTAAGACAGATAGCGGAATGACCAGCATAAGCTCCACTGACCCACTTCTCAAGGGTCTCAAAACCACCCCACCGTCCACGAATTTTGGAGATGGCTAAGAGATCTCCTGAATGGATTTCATCGGTAGTAACATTTGTAACCCATGATGGTTCAGGCCGCTTCTCAAACTTAGCACCCATCCTCTTCTTAAGAAAGGCGATATTAGAATTCTCCCCCCACCCGGTATTGGTAAAGAGCGGGAAAACATCCCACAATGCTTGGAGTGTTCCCAGCATCCCTGCTTGCATGAGAAAGATCGAAACTCCCTTCCTTTTAACCTGGTTCAATTCAAACCAAAAAGAAAACAGAACCATACCGAATTTCTTTCAATTGTCCAAACGAAAAGATGTAAGCCATGGAATAGACAAAAGACGATAGCTTTACATATTCATATTCGGCTTTTCCTTCCCACTCCTTAAATTCCATTGTATGCTCCCGAGAAACGAAGTACCAATCCCATGTCACACGATAAGGAGTTGCAAAGACGTAAATATCCATGCAGGTCCAGCTATGTGCCTTATCCACCTGGATTAAGACATACACAAATCAATCCAGGTTTCGTGGATCGAAATAGTTTCAGACGATTACCAACTAGTGATGATACTCCATAAAGCTGAGAAATTTATCATCTTCTACAATCTTATAGACTAACATGCAACTATATCACCTGTAAGCTTCCATCATAAAGTCAAAAGAAAGCAACTTTAATCGAAACCACATAAATTCTGCATCAACCGTGATCTGTGTTTTGTGAGTAATCCAGACTGAACTTCAATTTCATGGTTCTAACATCCTAAAATGTCGAAATTAACGAGGACCCACATACAAAATCATCACACACAACCTCAAAATCAAACCGGAGGAGCAAAAAAAAGAGAAAAAAAAATTGATCCAAGCTCTAAGAAGAAGACCAATCAGCTTCCAGTTCACCTTAATATGAAGTGTGCCCCCACCGAATTCGCTACCGGAGTTGTTGTGGAACTCCAACCAAGCCCTGTTCTCGTAGAAACAAGCCCCTTTCCACTGGACGGCGTCGTTCTGAGGCGAGGCCGAGCCGACAAAAGAGGGGAGAAGATCGACGGCACTGTTGAGAGAGTTGAGAATCGGCCATGAGACCTGCCGGGGCAAGACGGGAAGCAAGTCCCGAGGGTGAAATGGTAATTTCACGGATTCCGACGAGGGAATCGCGAGCAGGAGCACCGTGAAGGCGACCCAAATCGATGAAGAAGCAGAAGCCATGTCTAGTCTGCCCTTGTAGGTGTTCCTCTTCCGTGGAGGGAGAGGTATTAGAAAAGATCTCTCCTTTCTCTGTTGGGGGGCCGAAAGAGAAATTCCGTATAGAATTGGCAAAAGCTATGGATTTTTTTTTGGGTGGAGAGAGACCTGAAGAAATCAAAACGTATGTGTCTGGTACATGCTTACACACGTATATACGGACACGGCTTCGTTTATATATATATATATATATATATATATTTGCTGAATTAATATCTTAATTAAACCAACAAAGGGTATTTTCTGTAGACAAATACCAATTGCATCGATTGAATTGCTAATTACAAACGTAGATGGTTCAATATTTTTATTTTTTAAATAGAGATTAATGGTTCGAGGTGAGTCATTTATCCTTCGGAGAATGCTATTTTTAGTAATATATATATATATATATATATATATATATATATATATTATATGAGAGAGAGATTATTCCTGGATTTTGTCTAATTGCTTTGAAGAATAAAACAACAACATATTTGTGAATCTTAAAAAGTGGGATCTCAAAGAGTGCACGTTGTCGCATCTCTTTCATGACTCATCAAAACTTTAAGATTCTCACACACTTTGGGGCGACTGGTTGCACCGCCGCCACCCGCAAACGGAGCGGTTGCGATTTCCGGCGGTTGTGGGCGATTGAAAAACTGACTGGTTGAACCGCA
>NW_010966021.1:63648-97485 GCF_000463585.1 Tarenaya hassleriana | reverse complement strand
ATAAAAAAATATAATAGTATAATTTTTAAGTTTAATAATGATTATTTTTAATAATTTTTATAATAAAATTATTTTTTTACTTAAAAATAAATTAAATTGATAATATTTATATTTTAAATTTATTATTTAATTATTATAAATTTAGTAAATAATTTTTATCAAATGATACGAAAAATTTAATTAAAACTATTATAAAAAATTATTTTTAAATAATATTTTTTTTGATAATTTATATCAAAACGCAACCGCAACCGTAATGAACCATTCACTTCTAACTGCACTCACCCGCAATCGCTACCAACAGCAACTTCTCAACCAATCAGTACTAATCATTCATAATCGCTATCAAACGTTCTGAAAACGCTATCACCCGCAACCGCAACCGCTGCGGCACAACCAGTCGAACCCTATAATAAAAGAAAATTATAGTGAAAAAAGTTTAAATGACGAGATAACAAATATTATATATATGCAATGAGTGAACTTTTCCTAATTATATTCCAACTCTAACAATAAAACGGTATAACCGTGATATCAATTTTTTTTTTTATCAAAGTTTATGGCAGGGGTGGCCATTTCGGATTCGGTTCGGTTAAATCGGTTTCGGTTATTTCGGTTATAGAAAAATTATAACCATTCGATTTTTATATAAACTTCGGTTCGGATTTGGTAAAAAATTTATTTTTTCAAAGAAATTATCAGGTTTTTCGATTATTTTTTTATTCGGTTCGGTTCGGTTCATTTTTGATTTTTTTAGGTTTAAGAAAATAATAACCGTTCGGTTTTAATATCGGGTTCGGTTCGAATACGGTTGTCTTATTCGGTTCGGTTCAACTCACTTGTTCGATTAATAATCGAAATGGTCACTACTCCTAGTTTATGGAATATGGAACGTTTGCTTGCTGTTAGCCAAATCCCCATCACCGGACACAGGTCAAGTCATCATAGTTGTTACCAGAGATGGACATTTCGGTATTCAGTAATTATTTAGATTCAATTCTTTCGGTTCTATTATAATATTTATCAATTGATTATTATATTATAACCGGTTCGGTTCGATGTTAGAAAGAGTTTCCCGAATACGGTTCAAGAATTTTGAACTCGGTTATGCGAAGGACCCACTTCTACTTATTACCCCCTCATGACCACTGACCTTGTGTTTGGATACAGTGTTCCTTCAATGTACAGATTCACCGTATAATGATAAGATATCTCTCCCTCACTGTTGAACAATTGCAAACTTCTACTTTCACAAGCAAATATCTTCTGTAACCATGGCCATTGTTACAGATAATGAAACAAACAAAACAGAACCAACACAAAAGCAGAACAAAACGATCTGAATCAGAGCGTTTCTGTAACGATTTTAACTGTCAGCTCCAGCTGACGCGTAAACGGAAGAAACACAAGGGAACCAATACCGGCGTTTTCCATCTCTGTGGCCGTCGTCGATCATAGCAAGCCCCTCCTGAAATAACGTTTTAAGAAAGAAAAGAGAATTTCATTCGCCTAACTGGACAGCAGACAGCATTGCTGTTCTTCCATTACAGAGTTTTAGATGTAACCAAGATTAGGTTATGCAACGGAGGAGGCAAGTCTTGAGTATAGACTTACTTCTAACAATGTCTCGAGGGCATCTATGACCCGACCAGATTTCCACGAAAGCCGTCTCTGTACCTCTTCCACGGTCACAAAGCCTTGACCCTATACAGATAGCAATATTGCAGGAAAAACATTGGCTTTTCAGAAATTACGCAATCGATGTTTTCATAGGAAAAGATCCATGACTATAACCTGAGCAAGCTCCAAGATTTGATTATGGTCTTTGTTCAACTCGGTGGGAACAGACCGGATAAGCTTTCTCTTCCCAACTGTGATCACTTCAAACCCGCTACCCAGTACCTGAGTTGATTAACGACCACGAGATATTGGCAAGAACGCATCAAATTTCGTGTTTGTCAACAGGTTTATAAAACATGACTAAGATACCTTTAACTTGCTGATAGCTCGAAGACAATCATCTTCGGTCACGGCTTCACGATCTTTTTTTCTTCTCTGACGAAGATGGCTACACAGCTCCTGCAAGCTGATTAAACCTCCGTTGTGTAACCTCGTAAGCATGCAAACCTCGATAATCTGAACTCCTGTTTGATAAATTAACTACTTTTCAGGAAACATTTTACATCATATAAGGCTGTGCCTTCCGCTGTAGAGAGCAGATTTGAAACAGAATGACACTAAAGGAAACAAGTTCAAATTCAAAACAAGAAAATGAACCATTTGGATATGCTATCAAGCCCATCCGAACACAAGGATTAAGTTAGTCGTATCCAAATGTGAACTTGAGTACTGCGACAAAACACAACTATGTCAGATAGATAAGAGATTAAACATCGTACCCAGTTCATAATAGAAGTCACCAATTCCCAGCAGTTCAGCCCAGAAACCCTTGTTCGAAGCCAGAGGATCCACCCCGACTTTAGCACACATTTCATGGAATTGAGCCCTGAAGGCAGGATTTTTACGGATGTCATTCTGCAACAAAGCCAACGTGCCTCCCATTTCAGCACAATTTACACGTTAAAGAGAGAAGAAACAATGATTTTGTAGAGTTCTTCTATCACCCATTGATCAATGGCATTAATATCGTCCTTTTTTGTATGCAAATAGAATTCCAGACTTCCATAAACAGGAGGGAACCTCAAAATCTCCGGCATCGTTCAAAGACCAGTTTCTTTTCCATAACTAAGAATTGGCATAAGAACACAGAAAGTACAGACAGAAAATTTCATCGAAATTAATGCGAAAAAATTGGACCTTGTGTTTACGAGCGAATTCTTCGAGCTGAGACCGAAACGTGGCAAGCTGTTCTTTCATTAGATCCGTCCGTAGCTTCGCTACATTTTCTCCGAGTAATCGGTACTGATCCTGGAAGATGATTACGGTAAAACATAACATCAATCACTATTGAACAAAAGGGTAATCATGGAAACAGATTCAACGCCAGAGACAGCGACACCGGACGATCGAATCGCCCGGAAAATTACAAAACAGAAATTGGGAAAATAAGCAAAACCCTAGCAGCAGCAGCCTTTTGCAATCCTCCGATTCCCGGTCTCCGTCTCATCTCTGATCCCTGGAGTCCTCTTCCACAACTGAGATTCTGACAAGCCCGGAAAAAAATCCTTCCGTGGTGTAGAGAAGCCGACACGCTGCTTAAGGTAATGAAAATCTTTGGAAACCATTGAACAACAAATCAGATTGGCGCAGCGGAAGCGTGGTGGGCCCATAACCCACAGGTCCCTGGATCGAAACCAAGCTCTGATAAATTCAGTGTGGCTTCCGACTTTTTTTTCCTACTCGTTTATTTTTTTTATTCTGTTTTAATTGCGGTGATGACAAGAGAATCTGGCGATCTGTTCAGATCAGAGAAAAATCTATATAAAAAAAAAAATCCACAGTCTTAATTCAAATTCGAGATACAATTCCCCTTCTATATTTGAGATTTTCTGTGAGAAAAATCAACTAAAAGAAACTTTCTATGAGTCTGAATCCCTTATGCGGAAACCCCAGTAGCTTCCTTGGGTATCAAGAAAAGGAACAACATGGGAATGTAAACGCACAACACTTGAACGGCTAAGCCCAAGAACAGATTGTCAAACGATCCTGAAGATATTCTCAGAACTGAAGCCAATCCTGCTCCCACAAACGACCCGACCGTGTTCCCAAAGTTGTTAATCGACATAAAGAGCGCGAAAAGCGTTCCTTCTATCCCCGGAGGACATAACCGACCCGACAAGATCAAGAACGGCATGAACCTGCAAGAATCATGGTCGGGTTTTTTTGTTGTCTGGTGATTGAAACCATAAATGGGTGGATAATGTTTTGTGTCTGGTAAAGTGAAAGAAACGAGAGCACATACTTCAGTTGATTGATTGCGTCAGCAAGAGCTGAACCGAAGAGCACCATTGTCTTGTCTGATACACTCAACTCCAGATTGGTTCTGGATACAAGAACCATATCTAGGATGATTGTCAGAGACAACCCTACCTGAGCCCACCTGCATTGATGTTTTGTGGATTAGGAAACCAATGGAGCAAAAGCAGAAAGATATGTATAGGTGAGGCTTACATGAGAGATTTTCGTAGCTTCATTTTCGTCAGATATCGGTTGTAAATGAAGGTTCCGAGCATGAGACCTAACCAACCAACAACACGGGCGCTCCCCAAAAAAGATGCATCCAATTTCAAGACCTCGGTCTGATAATAGAACATGACTGTAGATAGGTTTGGGAATGTGACATGAGCGATGAAGAACCATGTCATTGGTCTGAAAATCAGATAAACAAAAAGATATCAAAAAGGAATTATATCATTAGTTCCATAAAACCTACTCATGGAAATGTACCGATCATTACCTCAAAATGATCGGCTGCTTAAACGCACGACCCAAACCATAAGCAGCTGCTTTCAATGACTGGAACCACTGTGAGGCCAAAGACTCGGGGCTTCTTTTCGTTTGAGATTTCTCATTTACAGTTTCCTTCCTATTTTTCTTCTGACTCTTCCTTCTTCTCGGAGCATTGACGCTGGACTTCTTTTCGGACAATAGATCTCCATCAGAATCATTGCTCATCTTGCTTTTCTCTTCAAAGCCATTTGAATCCACCATCTCATCTTCAACGGGAATTTCTTCAACCAGAGCACATGATAGTAACTGCAGTGCCGGTAGTACAGTGAAAAGGAGGAATATTGCATCAATCCCTAAGTTGTTTAACGCATACCCTCCTAACAAACTCCCACATATTCCTCCCAAAGCCATGGCTAGCCACGAGACCGACTGAAGGTCTCCAGAAAACGAGGCCCTGAAAGATTATTCAGCGATAACTCGAATGGTTAATAGATCGATGAGTACATTATAATCTAAGAGCAGACAATCATTAAAGGGTGGGGAAAAAAAGAAATAAGATGAACTAGTCTATGTTACCTTTCATGTCTTACTGCCTCAGCTATCATGGCATCGATCACAACATCAGCCATGGCTGATCCCAAATTTTGTACAGTCAACAAAATCATGAGATACAGACTTGAACTTCGCAAGGACAAATCTAGGCCTAGCAAAAGCCATGGCACAAGAGACAGCACAGTTGAAATCATCAAGTATGGTGTCCTCTTTTTCCGTCTGATTGGGATACAATCGGAAATGATTCTGCCAAAACACAAGTGAAAAGAAACAATGTATCATTCCTGAAGATTTCTGTATGAGAAAGAAGACATGCTCTCATCGACAATGATGCAATCTTGATTCGTACTGACATCCCTCGAGACATGTAATGCCACAAATCACATTATACAAAACGTGATTAGTAAGTGATCCAAGATTATTTGTATATTCATACCCGTATAATGGTTTAATGCTCCATGGAAAGAATGCTACAGAAAAGACGAACTGAGAAGCTGATGGTGACAACTGAAGCCTGTCTTTCAACTGGTATGAAACAGCAGTCCAGACAAAGGATCTAAAACCCTATATTTATAGCAGAATCCATGGGAAAAGAAAAAAAAAACAGAATCAGTAAATCAATTTGATGAAACACAGGGAACAAGATTATCAAAAATATATAACAGCACAACCAAGCTAGTTCTGTTCCTTTTGAATTTATCTTCCAATATCACACAATAGTACGAATTCATAACACAACCATGAACAATTTTCACTTCACCCTCAATTTATAGCACTTAAGATGTCTGAATGATCTATGAACAGCGATGGAACACATGAGAATTCATAAAAACAGAGAAAAAAGGGACAGATTTGACTGGTAAACTGTAGTTCTGTTCCAAAAGAATACAAAAGCAATCAGATAAAGCGTTTCGAACCAGAAATTTCGAATCCCTAATTGAGTCTCTCTCCATTACCCAACATAGAAAATTAGATTTCGCGTAATCAACGTCACAACAGCACGCGACAAAATCACTCTTGACAACAGTTCGTTCCTTTGGAATCTCCATCTCCAGATTGGTCCGAAACAACAATAGAAATCATACGATTCGGAGAAAGGAACAGAGATCAAAACCTGGGTGAAGTAAATAAGGCAAACGAGCCACAGAAACGCGATACCAAACGCCGATCTCAGCTGCTTTATCCAATGTATCATCTTCAAGTGAAAGAATAGCAGGTTTTATCTTCTATTTCGTATCATCAAAGTTTCTCTCACTTTCTCGAGAAAAACCTCTGTTTCTCTTAACGGTTCTCTATTTTCCCCAGCTATGAAATTTCTTCGTCCCGACATTAATTTTCAGTTATGCCATTGCTTAAGCACGACGACCGTAAGGGCGGTTTCGTAATTTCGTGCCTCCGATGTTCTGGTGTTTGGGACACGTTGTTGAACCTGTAAGACGTCGACATGTCATCAGTGGGACCCACAATACGATGACCGTCGCCTGCCTACGGTCACCGACATGTGACATTACTCTCTTGAACTTTGAGTTTGACTATTTCCCACATTAATCACATTCATGACCAATTTCCAATCTATTTCCCAAAAGAAAAAAAAAGATTGAGAAGTTTGAATTTGCCTTCAGGTACTTCCACATGAACATTTTCAAGTAAAAGAGTTTCTCCTCATTATTGCCAAAGGGTTTTTAACATGCCAAGTACCCTGTCCTTTTCAAGCCTTTAAGCTTTCTTGCTTCTGATTCTTGAATCAGCAATAGGAAGGAGAGTTTTCAGGTCGATAGACGAAAGGCTTGACATTGTGAAAGTAACCCGAGGGTCGTTTATAAGTGAACTTGATCCCGGCACTGCCAGGGCTCGGCCGGTTGCAGAGCTCATGGAAGCTGCTGATGGGTCTGGCAAGGCAGGCGTCCCACCGCTCGCTCTCGGGCATGGTTTCAGCCACTGTGTATACGCCTTTGGAGTTCGTGAACGCTTGGTAGTTCACAACCTCTCCGGATTTGGTTATGCAAAGAACTGCAACCTCCGCCCCTGCGGTAAGAAGGATGAAGAAGAAGATTGAGAACCTTTTGTACTGATAGTGTTAACACCATATAGACAATTTACTATCAGAAAGGCTGTGTTTTGTGATACAAGCAAGTGACTAGGAAGAACGGTTTCGGCAAACACATGAAAAAACTTCAACTTCAAGCGTGAATCTTTTCGCATGTGAACGGGAAATAAGCGATGAACAATGTCTACTTCAGTGTGTAGATACCCTACAGGATCAACGAGTATGTGAAGGAGAAAAGATAGAACAAGATAATAAGAGGATCACAACAAGCTATACCAATGGCCATACGGATGGACAACAGTGCAGATGGAACTTAACCCAGGAATGGAACACAGCTAGGATTATAATTTGTTTGCTCTGCATACGGATGGACATGCATTTCACTTGTTTGAGGTCATAGATTTTGGTCATATCTGTTATGGGAACTCTACAAGACGAACTGGAAATCATTACAACGAGTGGGCGATATAGAAAAAGCCCTGAAAACCACAACAATCTCAATACTCAGTTCCTGTCAGGTTAGAGACAAAACAAACCAGAATCGCTCTCAAGCTTCTTCCTTAGTTATACTCAACGGTCAAAGCCAGTTCAATCGACGATCCGTAAGACCCAATTGAGAGAAGAAAAAAGAACAGAAGTAACAACACAGAGAAAAAGGTGGCTAGTAGATTAGTCTATGGAACTGTTGAAACAAATTGAGATCAATTTCTGAAATCACACCAATTTCATGCGTGAGAATCTTTGGAGTCCACTGCTTACAACCAATGATCAATCCAAACACAAAGCAACAGTCTTTAGCAAGGGCCCTTTGAAAGTAACCCAATCTTTAGAGACAAGTTCAAAGACTTTCGGACAAACAAAGATCGATATTTTTTCCATCGAATTGGGTAATTGAACATCTGAAATCTCAGAATGGAAGAGAGAAACAGAGACAGACCTTCGAGAACGTGGTCTTCGGGTCCGATTGAAGAATCACCACAGACGTCGCAGACAACCCTGCCGCGAATCTCACCAGTCCATGCGCCGACACCTGGAGCTCTGAAGATTGCAACTATCAGGAGCAGACCCAGTACGAGATTGTTCGTGCGCAAGTCCATGAATCCGAAAGCGGTGCGAAAGCTCGATCCTTTCTTCTCCTGACGCAGAAATGGAGACCGACGAAAAAAAAACTGGAACTCGTCACTGGTGAGCTGTGATCCTCCCCTCTCAAGGCAGAAACCACCATACCTTATTTTCCCCCATTAAATCAGCTTTGGTCAAAGTCAAGACTCTCTGTCTCTATCCAAGGGTTATTATACGATTGTAAACTGCAGTAAAACTGAAAAACATGGGGAAATGTGAGAAACATTAATAATTTGTTCAATTAATTGGATTAATAAGAAATTCACCAAAAAACTTATTTTTTCCTTGCAGGATCCATCAGGTTCCAAGTTCATCTCATCACCTTCAAGAAACCTTTTTGTTTTCTTACAGTATCTTATATACGGTTTTAAGAACACGACATGATAAGAGATCCATTGTTCGGTAAGAACAGTGGAAGTACCGTACAGGTACAGTACACTTTGATCATCAACTCATCTGAAAGTCTGACAAACACAGGAAAATATCCATTGTTAGATAAGAACAGTGGGTGGAGTGATTGATCGATTTATTTGTCGAAATGTTGAGGGTCGATGTCCCAAGCCGAAGACAGCTGCATTACGAGCTGTTCAGGAGGAGGACCCTCCCATTCCTCAGGAGGTTCCATTGTCGCACACGAATCTTGCAAGTTAAGCAAGATCTCTGTCTTCAACTCCATTGCTACTCCGAACACGTCTGGTCCTTCTTGTACAATCACTTCCAGGAGCTGCAAGAACGAGAAAAAATCGGTATCTGGTTAGCCAAGAACTGATTCTGTGGTTTCAATCCGAAGCATCTGATGTTGAAGGATATGTATGTACGTATGTACGTGTGTGTACCTGTTGGATCCAAGATAAGCAGATGTCGTAGAGGTTGTGATCCAAGAGAAACTGTGCAATGGCGTTCAGAGCCTCACAAGCGATCTCATTGGACAACTGATCGATAACAGGACCTGTTCTGTCCATCAGCTTGATGAGGAGGTGATGGTCACCTATGGAGAGAACTTCAGCATAAGCCGAATCCATATCACCCACACGGAGTGAGTGCATTGCGTTACTCCAAGAAGTCCATATCGGGTCTCGTTCCTGCAACCCGTTTTCGTCTTCTGCCATGGCCTCGGCTTCAGGAACAGCGGCCACACGAGCTGGTCGAAAGCAAGATCTCTGTCTTCAACTCCATTGCTACTCCGAACACGTCTGGTCCTTCTTGTACAATCACTTCCAGGAGCTGCAAGAACGAGAAAAAATCGGTATCTGGTTAGCCAAGAACTGATTCTGTGGTTTCAATCCGAAGCATCTGATGTTGAAGGATATGTATGTACGTATGTACGTGTGTGTACCTGTTGGATCCAAGATAAGCAGATGTCGTAGAGGTTGTGATCCAAGAGAAACTGTGCAATGGCGTTCAGAGCCTCACAAGCGATCTCATTGGACAACTGATCGATAACAGGACCTGTTCTGTCCATCAGCTTGATGAGGAGGTGATGGTCACCTATGGAGAGAACTTCAGCATAAGCCGAATCCATATCACCCACACGGAGTGAGTGCATTGCGTTACTCCAAGAAGTCCATATCGGGTCTCGTTCCTGCAACCCGTTTTCGTCTTCTGCCATGGCCTCGGCTTCAGGAACAGCGGCCACACGAGCTGGTCGAGTGATCGTACCACCCCCCCCCCCAGCCACTCTGATTGCTTCGAGAGTGGCTTCATCTTTTGATGCTTGCCACACGCTTCTCGCTGAAGGCCCTTCCCCGAATCTGACAGACCCAGCTGCTTTATTCCAGCCTCTCCTCCCATTTCCGAAGTGATCATTCTCGTGTTCAGATCTAGGCGATCTTCTTGACCCGTTTCTAGAAGCAGCATAAGGAGGTATGCTCCAATCATCTGCCATGTCAGATGTCCATGTCCTTCCCCTCATAGTTCCATCAGGGTGGGAACCTCTGTCTCCTACTGGGGCTCGGCCGTTATACTTTGAGGTCGGATAATTAGGGAAGCCACCGTATTTTCCAAATCCAGTTGGGAGGTTTGCCCTCCTCCCTGATGATATCGAAAGATCCCTCGCCATGTCTTCAACAATCCTCTCTAAACCCCTTACTCTGTTCTCTAAAGTCACCATACTGCCATGAGATCCCCCAATGAATTCTTGGACCATGTTCATGAGATTAGCCTGTTGTCTCTCCAGCTGCAATAACTGCCTCTGGATGGCTGACCAATTTCCTCTATTATTTCCAAGGGATCCTTCAGATTGGCTGTCGATATCTGATACTGTAGTATGATTTGTGGATGTATCCTTTTGGTTCATACTATCCTTGGCAATGGCCTCACCAGCTGTGCCTGTCCGGGATTCCATCCCATCAAATCTTCTTTCTGCCTGTTTATTACTTGTCGTCTCAAAACTTGGGAACTTGGAATTTGGAAATCCATGGTCACCCACCTTAACATCTTTAAAATGATTTGAACTTCTCATATCAACATCATTATGTCCAGATTCCTCCGTAGTGTTCATGTTGGAAACATTTTTATTCCCACGAGGAACTACAACTTCCACAGGCAAATCACCAGATCCCCTTCGCTCGAGTCTTTGAAAAAATTCTGGGTTAAGCTCTTTGTCACTTAAGGCGGGTGCTTTCTTCTTCAACATCACTACTGCCTTTTCAGGAATACCTCCTTTGCCTTTACAACTAGAATCCAGATTGAGTATGGAACCATCAGGTGCCTCTTTCTTCATCAGATCGGCTAGGTTAGATCTTTCCTCCCCGATCTTTTCAGAGCCAAGCTGCTCAACAGATGAAGGGCTTTGCTCATCTACTGCACCATCTACACATTTTCCACCAATCTTTTTCCACAACTGCAATGCCTCAGTCATGCTGTCCCTGACAGGTTTTATCTATTCCAAAGATCATCATTAAACTGTCAAGAGTAAACATCATTCCAACTCTAAGTTGACTAATTTTACACTAATGCATGCCGTTATAACATCAAAATCGAAATGAACAATGAAGACAAAAGAACTCCAGGATCCTTGCTTACTCATTCCATTTTTATTGTGATAATTGAGAAAAGCACAAAAGCACCATAAAGTATCATGCTTTGTAATGAATTATGCAGTAATAGATACAATCTATATAATATACAATACCTTGTCAAAACGACATGCCTCGAGCGTGGTGAGAGTGGAATCAGCTTTATCTTTAACTAAACTGCTTGAATGTAATGCTAAGGCAATCAAGGCCTCTGCTGCAGCCTTTCGTGTCGCCCAATCTGTACTTCCGAGACATCCATGGATGCTTTCGAGCAACGAATCCAAGCTCTGAAGTGTAATTGCTCCGACCTGCACCAGAACGTTCGCACTTTACTTCTCTATTTCAAAAACAAACTTTTATCCACTGAATGCCCAAAACCCTTCTCAAGTCATTTGTCTCTTCTTGATTAATCAATTGAGACAGATAACCTCAAAACCCATCTACTCCTAAAACAGAGTTACCAAAACCTTTTTAGGGCTGAGCTTAAGATTTCATGTCAGTGCGACCAGTTCCAAAATCCAGACTTTTCACCCATTCAGTAAGACAAGCATAGTGTGAATCGACTCAAGGTGACAAGAAGAATCAGAATTATGCAAACCTGAGACAAACTCGCAACAAGAGGTAAAAGAGAAGACTTGGCCATGAAATTTGGATTGCCCAAGAGCTTGCAGATTCTAGGACAAAGCTTCTGGAAAGCAGCAACCTGAGGATCAGCAGCAGATTCCACCATCTTAGCCATACACAACGCCGCAGCAGATTGCACCGCTTTGTTCTGCTCTCCCATTGCTTCGAACAATGGCTTCACGAACAGCCCCACCACCGACGAGGCCGTGCCGACATTGTTCCCCTCTTCCTTGCCCTTCAGATAAATCCCAGAAAGCGCACCAATCGCGTCGCGACAAGCATCCCTGACTCCCGAATCGGAATCCTTCAACCGTTTCACAATCTGACCGATAATCTTCGTCAGGTGGGCCGCCGTCGAGTCGGTATGGAGGCTGCAGACGTAGGAGAGTAAGCGGAGACTCTCCTTCTTCACGGCAGGTTTCGGATCGGAGCAGGAATCGTAGAGGCAGTTCAGGAGCATCGGTAGGGTTTCCGGCGAGAGAGACTGTATGGTCTTCTCGAGATCTTCGACGGCGATCTGGTGAGTATCCCGGTCGGCGAGCTTGGAGAGAGAAGTGAGGATCTTCTGCTTCAGCTCCACCATTGCGAGATGGGAGGAGAGAGAAGCGGAGGCGGAAGAGGACGACCTCGCCGCCGCGCCCAGCGGTTTCGCCGACCGCCCCGATCTCGCCCCCGTCGCCGGTGTGCTCATTCCGGCGAATCTCGACGCGAGAGATGCTGCTGAAGAAGAAGGTATACGAGATCTGACACGGGGAGAGTCACGGTTAAGGCTGAAGAAGAAGACGATGCATCAAAATCACTGAGAGTGTTTTATCACTTCACTATTTTAAATTTTAAATGCGATCAACCTACTAAAATTATTTCGATTTACTACAGACAAATACCAAAATTTCGAGATTTCAATAGGATTATATATCGCATTTCTTAATTAAAATAAAAAAATTCCAAAAAACCCAACTTCCCCATTTTCACAAAATAAAACTTAAATTTTATTTTTTTATCAAATTGAATATCAATTTCATTTTTTAAGAAAAAATAAAATTTAAACTTTACAATCATTATCATTTTTCAATTTAAATATTGACTTACCGATATTCTATGTAATAAATCAATATTTTGATTATATATAATATATCATTAGTTACGATGTCACAATATCATTATGCTGCATCAATTATAGGTTTTAAAATGACAATTGTTATAAAATTGAGATTTATTTATAAATCAAAAATTATTTTTTTAGTAAAAAATAAAATGTGAATTTTATTTTGTAAAAATTGACAAATTCAAATATTTTTTTTTCAATTTTTTCATTAAAATTTAAGTATAGTGATAAGGGTGATTTTGATTCAAAATTCTTACATAGATTTTAAAAAAGTGAATATAATAATCCTAAAACTGCTAATTCAGAAACGGAGTTATTTTCAAAATTGATTATATATGTTAGGGAAAAAACCTACAAAATCTCGAACTTTCAAAAGAAATATACAAATAAATCTTCAATTTATAAAACTATCATTTAAACTCCAAACTTGCAGTATATAAATGAATAAAACTTCGAACTTGCAAATTGTTGCTCTAATAACCCGTTTACCGGTTTGCCCATAATTTCAGGTGATCGGAAATCCATGTTGGCCTGAAAAATTGATGTCAGTATATCCGCATAACCAGTTTTAAATGATTTTTTGTCACATCAGTATTTTGTGGGTCAAAATTTAATTCGGTTTGAGAGTAAATAAATCCGATTTTGGAGCAAAAATCATTTAAAATTGGTTACGTGGATACTATGACATAGTTCTTCGGGCCAACGTGTATTTCCGATCACCCGAAATTGTGGTCAAATAGGTCAATGGGTTATTAGAGAAACAATTTGCAAGTTCGATGTTTTATTCAGTTACTAACTGCAAGTTTGGAGTTTAAATGACAGTTTTACAAGTTGAAGGTTTATTTGTATATTTTTTTTAAGTTCGAGGTTTTTTTAAAGGTTTTTCCTAGATGTTATTGATCAATCTATTTTATCCCAATCCATTTAGATTATATGATTTAATCGGTAGGTTAACCCAAACCAAATTAAAAAATATATAAATTAGTTTAATCCATTAAACCTAATTAAATCATTAGTTTTATATTTCATATTATCTAGAATTTAATTTCTATTAAAATTTGATTTGGATTCGTTTCTATTCCAATCGATTCTCTTTGCTCATTTCGCTTCGTACCGATTCAAGATCAATTTATTTTGATTTAGATCAATTCAAATTCGTTTCTTTCCGATTCGCTTTCAATTCGAACTGATTCATTCCGATTCAAATTCAATTTATGTTGACTGAAATTCAATTCGAATCAATTTGGTAGATTCAGATCGAATCGATCGTTTTGACTCGTTTTGAAACGAATTTGATTCAGATCAATTTGTTTCGATTTGAATCAAAATCCATTTGATTCGTTTCGATCCGAATTCGATATTTATTATAAATTTTTCCATTTCTAAAAGAAATTTTTGATTTTTTGGTTATTTTTTTTAGTTTGTGTTAATTTTTTTATTTTCATTATTTTTTGGATATTTAAAATATTTAGTATTTATTTATTAAAATTGAAAAGTTTGAGATTGTTTTATTTTCCTTAATAATAACTAATGGCAAAATTAGAATTGATGGAGGGCCGAGGAAAATGCGCTTCAAATTAGGATGGGTTTATTGGGATTCGGGTCAGAATTTTAACAGTTCGGTTCGGGAATAGTTTATTCAGTATTCTAAAAATCGTATCAAATTAGTACTATATATTATTCGGTTCGGTTTGTTTTCGATTCCGATACGGTTCGGTTTCAGTTTTTGTTAAAAAAATTAGATTTTTTTTTAAAAAAAATTATATTTTTCAGAAATTTTATAAGATTCGGTTCGATTATGAGAAATTCGATTCTATAAAAATTATACTGAACGGTACAATTCGAAAAAAAAAATACCGAAAATTTTTGTTCGGTGCAAACGTCCACCCCTACTTCAAATGGGTGCACATAGCATTTTTTAAAAAGTATTTTTGATATATTTCCTTCAAATTAGATATAAATTGAACTGTGAAGAGATTTATTGTATAATGTCTTATTATTTCTATTGATAAACGATAACAAAAAAAGTATCTTAACAAGAGTGGCATTGTAGTTATAAAAAAAAAAAAGAGTGCCATTGTAAGACAGCGGGAGAATAAAGTAGCTTACAATGCTTCGGCAAAGCCCGATTGCTAGCAAGGCCCAACAGCTGAGGCTTCGCAACTCCGGTTTGGTTTCTTAATGATGTGATACGATTGGTTGGCGTGTTAGAAATTTTCCGGTTTATACCGGTTTAGATTGGTTCGGTTTGATTTATTTATGTTACTTGCTATTTACTACCTACAATATTACTTCTTACGCAATTCGAAAATTGGATATAGCAAAAGGTGATTTTATTATTTATTTTTGAATTTGAAAGGTTAAAATAAAATTCGAAGAGAAGTTTTTTTTTTATATATAATTCAAAAGGATGTAATTAGATATAATCTCTCTTTTAAAAAAAATGCGATCTATACTGAAAATATAAAGTGATTTGTAGTCGAGAGATATGACAGGTTCTTACGTACTCCTCGACAAATAATTCAATCGAATTTACTTAAAATAATGATATTATAAATTTTAATGTATTCGGTGATTAATAATAATAATCCTAACTATTTTGTTATTTTTTTTTTCAATTACAAATCACTGTATAATTTTTTCTTGGGGAAACTGGTAGGGGTGGCCAATTCGGATTTCGGTTCGGGTTCGGTTCGGTTATATTCGGGTTCGGTTATTTCGGTTATAGAAAAACTATAACCATTCGGTTTTTATATAAATTCCGGTTCGGTTCGGTTTGGTTATTTTTCGGTTCGGGTTCGGTTCGGTTTTGGTAAAAAGTTCAATTTTTCAAAGAAATTATCGGTTATTCTATTGGTTTTTCGGTTATTTTTTATTCGGTTCGGTTCGGTTTCGGTTTCGGTTTTTCGGGTTTAAAAAAATCATAACCGTTCGGTTTGGATACGGTTATGTCTTATTCGATTCGGTTCGACTCGATTATTCGGTTAATAACCGAAATGGTCACCCCTATATACTGGTGTCCTATGTGTACATAGCTTGAGTTATTTGTACTTCCGAAGGCTCTATTACACCATACACGACTATACTATTTTATTAATTTTGAAAATACTATAAATTAAATGCATTATCTTAAAGACAAAATAAATAAATAAATATTAGCATTATCCGTTCATCAATGAAACAGAGACCAACTCCAACGGTCACATTACACTTGACTTTCGTCGCCTCAATTAATATATTATACATAATTTATAACTATAGCATATAGTTTCGTTTATTTCTGAAGCGTTGATTGTATATGGACATACGAAATTAAAAAAATGTAAATTGTATACATAAATTTTAATTATATATAGATGTTAAATCAACAAAAGTTTGTATTTTTATATCAAATAATAATATTTTTAATAAACTTATAATTATAATGCGGACGGACCTCTATATCTCCAAGTCTATGCGTGACGAGATTCCTGTACAGTACACGTATCCAAAAGGTCGGAGGACCATACAGGACCAATCTAAACAAGAGACCACTTATTATAATGAAGCGGTCCACACATTTGCATTATTGTTTTGAACAAATTAAAAAATATTTTTTTTCTTAGAGAATAGTTACCGATTATTATAACTGCTCCAAAACGTTCCAAAATATATAATTTTCAACACTTTCAACATTTGAACCCTACGTAAAATAAAACAAACATGTTACAGTTTAGAAATGTTTATTATATAGTTGATTGATCAAACCTTTTTTAGAATATATTTTTGTTAATACTTTTCTGATTATTGGAATACTAACACTGTTTTTGAATTGAAAGAATAGTTTAATTATACCTCATGGAATGTTTACATCAAATAAAGATTTAACACTACAAATGTGAAATAACTAACTTCATTGTGTTCTAAATAAAAATATGTAAATAGAAATATAATCTATATATGTAAACAAGTTTATGCAAGTAAAGAAATAACAACACCTATTGACAAAAATGAAACCCTCACTCAAATCCTAAATTTCTTTTCTTGAAATCCATTTTAAAAAACGAATTTTGCGTCGGTCCAAATATCTATTTACTATTCGACAACATTTTTGTTAATTTCAACAAAAAATTTTTTTTTTTGTTAATTATCCAATTTGGATAGTTCAATATTCCGTCGAGTTTGAATCTCAAATTGGGAAGAGGAACGTATATTATAATCCGCTTGAGTTTGAATCTCAAGTTGAGAAGAAGAACGTATATTCTAATTACATGTCTTGTTTTCGATCCCATGATTAGTTTGGATCTCGGTACATGATATCCGGTTAAAAGTATATTTTTATTAATTTACTCATGTACGTGTAATGAAGGGGAGCCTTGTTGCACCGGTTAAAGTGTTGTCGTTGTGACCTAGAGGTCACGGGTTCGAGTCTGGAAGTAGCCTCTTGCAGAATATTCTGCAAGGTAAGGTTTGCCTACAATACACCTTTGTGGTGGGACCTTTACCCGGATCCCCGATCAATAGGGATGTTTTGTGTACCGGGTTGCCCATTTTCTTTACTGTGTAATCATCTCGATGAAAACGAAATGTTTCGAGTTCGGATTGTGTATTACAGTATATTGTATATAAAGTGTATATGTGAGTAAAACCTGCGTTAGAAGAAGAAGGTTTGTATTCAAACAGAGTATTTATACTCAGAGTAGTACATCGATCAATTCAGAATGCATAATTCACCATTTTCTTCTCTCTCTACATTCTCTCTCTACAACATAATTCTCTCTTTCATTGATACGACTGATATTGTGGCAGCGGGACGTGCCACGACATCGTTATGGCGGTCACCCTTCACGCGATTAATATCGAGTCCATTAAAAAAAAAGAGCTACCTTTTAATGATTACACAATAAAATTGTAGAAAACTATGGGCGTACGTAATTGCATAAAATAATACGAAAACGATTTAAACCCACCGAATTTAATTTGTGTTTTTATTGTACTCTACTCCCCAACCATAAAACCTTTATTTTAATAATAAGAGCAATTGGTAAATTACGACAAATATGTCACATCATTAGAAATCTATTTTTTTTATTTGCAAACTATATTTTTTTATAATTTTTTAACAAAAATATTCTTATTTTATTATATAATTTCAATATTATCATTTACCGTCCCGAAAAATATGCAGTATGAAAAGTAGATTTTTTTGGAAACTGTGTTATCCGGGAGAACTATTTTTTCATCCGGGACAAGTGTTTTCATTCGGGAGAGTATGTTTTTTTGTCCAGGAGAGTTGTATTTTGTTCGGAAGAGTCTATTTTTTGTTCGAGAGAACTGTTTTTTATCCGGGAGAACTATTTTTCCTCCGGAAGAGTCTATTTTTTGTCCGGAAGAATTGTTTTTCATCCGGATAGTTTTTTTCGTCTGAGAGAGTCTATTTTTTGTCTGGGTGAACTTTTTAAAGGAAATCAGATTTGATAGTGTTTGAGAATAAAGAACAAAGAGAGAGAGAATTGAGAATATAAGATTAGAAAGGATAAAAAGTGTGCAAGGAGATCATGTCTCCTGTATTCTCTTTTCTTATTCAATAGGAATATACACGCTTTAAATAGCTACAATAGATGAAAATATAAAAGGAAATGAGACAAAAACATATCTAAGGAATAAGGAAAGTGGTAAACGTTAGAATATGTAAGGCAAGTGTATATGTTTATGATTAGATTGATGCATAATTGATTCTTAGTTTATTCTTGAATATCCCAACGTCCAAGTCTTTCCTTAGATGCCAACAATGCCCCTACATCACTCCATGGGCTAAACCAATTTTGTTTGAGCCTTCTTCATCATTTCGCTTAGCATGATCTTCATTTATTGCTCGTCTTTTGTTTTTTGGTTCAACACTTTTTTTGTCCGGATGAAAAATAATTTTTCCGGATAAAAAATAATTCTCCCGGATGAAAACAAGTTCTTGCGGATGAAAAACAATTGTTCCGGATTAAAAACAGTTCTCCTGTATAACATAGTTTGCAAAAAAATCTGCTTTTCATATTGCACATTTTTCGGAGCATGAAATGACAATATTGAAAATAGCAATAAAGTAAAGATATTTTTATCAAAAATTTATATAAAGGTATAGTTTGCAAAGAAGGAAAAAAATGTATAGATTTCCAATGACATGACATATTTGACACACGTGGGCAAATTTTTTCTTAATAATATACCTTTATATATTCGTTAATTTAAATTATTATGCTATATCTGTATGAATATTTTTTATAAAAAAGAAGATAAAACACCTCAAACTTGTTTGGAAAAAAAAATCTAAAACTTAGTTTTGGTGACAACATTCTTGTTATGTGAAGATTTCGATATGTATTTTGTTAGAGACTGAAAATGATATAAGAGAGGAAAAAGAATATTTTTGTTATTGCAAATTCTACAGGAATACACATATATATACTACTCCTAAGAACATTCTAGTACATTATAATAATGATACATAATAAAACTTAGTCTAACATAAAATAAATAGTTTGTAAAATCTAGAAACAATTACCAAGCCTTGAACACACATTTCTAAATAACCAAAAACTAGGAACAAATGAATGCTCCAATAATATCCTCTAACATGCCCCCGCAAGATCGGGCACGAGAGAGAGACCGATCTTGGTACGAAGCAGTTCAAACCGAGTCTTCGGTAGAGCTTTGGTCAGAGCGTCGGCGAGTTGATCATCCGAAGATACATGAACGACGCGAGATTTCTCAGCTTGGACGAGACCACGAATAAAATGGTAGTCAATGGCGACGTGTTTCCACTACAAAAAAATCTTAATATAACGACGGAATTTGCGACGGAATTTTTCCGTCGCAAAGAAATTACGACAGAATTCGACGAATTTGCGACGGAATGCGAAAATTTTTATTCCATCGCAATTAGTCGCAAAATCCGTCGCAAATTTGCGACGGAATACGACGGAAACGTTGTCGTCGCAGAACCAAACATTATTTGTGACAGAAATTTTAAAATTACGGATTTGCGACAGATTTGCGACAGAAATTTCTGTCGCAAATATTAATTTTATTTATTTTTAAATTTATGTTATTTATTTTTGGAATTTGCGACAGATTTGCGACAGAAATTTCTGTCGCAAATCATAATTTTATTTTATTTTTTTTGATGAAAAATTTTAAATTTTCGCGGTTTATTTTTTGTTTTGCGACGGATTTGCGACAGAAATTTCAGTCGCAAATCTAAATTTTATTTTTTTCAGCTATTTTCGATGAAAAATTTTAAATTTTCGCGGTTTATTTTTCGTTTTGCGATGGGTTGCGACTGCAATATCCGTCGCAACACTTAATAAAAGATGCGACTTCGTCTTTCTCCTCCAGACTTCGAAAGTTTTTAAAAAAAATCTCAATCTTCTCCAACAAATTGTTTTTCTTCAAAATTCGCCAAGGTATGTGTATATATATCGTGTATATGAATTTGTATATGTATGTGTTGTGTATATATATATGTGAATGTGAATATGTTATGTGTATGTGTGTATGTATATGTGTATGCGAATGTGTATGTGTTTATGTATGTATATGTGTATGTGTGTGTTTATGTATGTGTGTTGTGTATGTATGTGAATGTGAATATGAATGTGTATGCATATATATAAATGTTTAGGGAAAATAGCAAAAAAATACACCAATTTGGTTAAAACTGACACATAAATACATCAATTTGTAAACTTGCCGATTAATACAAGTTGAAATCCGATTTATGTCTTGAACAAGGAGAACATATCACAATTCTTTCCGACAAGCAAAAGGTATACTTTCTTCTCACAAACACTTCTTAACACACAGTTTTATACTTACTAATTATTTACCGTGTTTCAGAGTTTGATAAATGCTATTGAAAACGAGCTACCTCTTGCTGAACATCGTATGTGTGCTCGTCACGTTTATGCCAATTGGAAAAAAGTGTTCAAGGACCTTGACTTGAAGCTTCTATTTTGGAAAGTTGCAACAAGTTATCATAGTGTTACATATGCATCAGCGATGGATGAGTTGAAAGCTAAAAACCCTATGGCACATGAAGCATTGGTGAGACAACGTCCAGAACAATGGGCACAGGCATTCTTCAAAGAAGAGTCACAATGTGGAGATGTGCATAATAACTTGTCTGAAAGTTTCAACAGGACCATAAAAGTAGCACGGTTAAGGCCTTTGATTGATATGTTAGAAGACATACGAAGGCAGACAATGCAACGTATAGCAAAAAGGTGTGCCGAATCAAGTAAATGGAATCAAGAATTCAGTCCAAGGGCGGTAGTTGCATTAGAAAGTGCTCGTGAAAGGACAAAGTATTGTACTGTAATTCCAGGGCGACGAGGTATGTATGAAGTAATGGAATTCGATATTACGTACGGTGTTGACCTTACTGGAAAGAGGTGTGCTTGTCGAAGATGGAATTTGACCGGGATGCCGTGCCAACATGCTCTCTCAGTCATCAACGAGAAAGAAGAAAATATTTCCAGGTATCTTTCTTTCAATATTTACCCACACTTGTCTATATTTAGAATTTGGTAAAAGTGTTGACCTTACTTTATAAATGCTCACTTTGTTTTCAGATTTGTCTCTGGATATTATTTGACCAGCAAATGGGTAGCAACATACTCTGATAATTTGATACCCGTAAATGGGCAAACTATGTGGCACAAAACAGGGAAGCCTCCCCTTGAAGTACCAGTGGACAGAAAGCAGCGTGGTCGACCAAAGAAATTTCACCGCCGGAAAGACCCTCATGAATCTCCAACGAGGCCTGGAAAGATGACGAGACATGGGCGGGTGTTTACATGTAGTCGGTGTAAACAGATCGGACACAATGCGAAGGGCTGTAAAAATGAGCCATTACATATGCCACGACAAACGAGACGACGTGGTCGACCGTAGAAACATCCTCAAACACAATCGTCTGAGCAATCTCAACAGCAACCACAAATGGCTTCAAGTTCCACTTCAGTTCAAGGTAAATTTATATTCTGTCATTTCTAACATGTCCATTTCTTGACATATCAATGATTGTAGGTACTACCATCACAACACAATCCAGCCAGACTTCTCAAGCGACTTGTATTCGCCGGCGACGTCGACATTTGACTCTTGAAATGAGTCGGCCCACTCAATTTGCCACTGGACCTGCCAACTTCATATCTTCGCATACCGGTCGTCCTTTCCAAGCTCCGAGGCAGGTCCAAGGACCCTCGACATCTCGCAGCCAACCGGATGCATGACGTATTGGACATCTTTTGACTATTTTGGTTAAATCATTTTTCTGTTTGTAATGTACCTGACATCAGATCCTTTTGTAATGTACCTAAACATCATCTTTTGTCTGTTTTATGGTCAAATCAGATTCTTTTTGCATGTTTTCGACAAATGATCGCTGTAAACTGTATGTGTTTTTTGTGCAATGTATATTTTTCAGCAGCAACAATTCTTTCACCATTATTTGTCCAAACATATCAAACCATTATTTGTCCAAACATATCAAAAGATTTTCTCATACAAAATGGTCTTATCAAATATTCCATACATACGCAATTGTTTTCTCCCCTTGACACAATTATCTCATTCACTCAAAATACATTTGTCTTCTCCCAAACATTACCCCACTGCTACAAAATACATCAAACTAGTAATAAACCATAATAATACATGATTGCCAAAATTATAACTACGAGAATTACAAACAAATTGTGTTTGAAACCTTTTAACTCTTCTACCTCAAACTTTAGTTTCTGCATCTTAGCTTTAAGCTTCCGTAACTCCTCTCCATAATCTTCTTTGTCTCTCATCTGTTCCATAGTAGCTTTGTCTTTTTTCCTCATTTCAACGTTGAGTTTTTTTGCTCCTCCCGACAATCTTCAATCTCCTCAACCAACGCCTCATCCACCCATTTGAACAAATGCGGACAATTAGCCTAATACACAACATATACACTATCAATTTAACTCATTAAAAAATCAAAACGAAAATTGTCAAACACAACGTTGAACTACTTAACCTCCCGAGAAGAACATCGAAAGAAAACCCTGTGACAACCCAGAGTACCGTAGGAGGGCGGGGAGTGATCGCCGGTGCAGAGGCACGGACAAGGGGCGGCTCCTGACGAGCTTCTGGGTAGGGGGTACAGGGATGAATCGAACACACCGGAATGAGAGAGATCCGAGGGCTGTATAGGTATGGGACTATGCAGTCTAAGATAACATAAAAGAATTAGTTGGGCTACTCATAGCAACAAGGTGCACCTACCTTTTTGGTTGACTATCCCGAGAGAACTCCAAAGTTAAGCGTGCTTACTCTGGAGCAATCTCAGGATGGGTGACCTACTAGGAAGTGTCTCGGTATGCGTGCGAGTGAGGACAAAACACGCTGAAAGGTCCCGGGTTGCTATGTGAGGGCAGTTTCGACAATTCATAGCGGCCTCGGGTCGTTACAAATGGTATCAGAGCCGGTACTCTCCCAGTACGGTGTGGTTCGAGGACGAACCAGGCGGAAGCTGGTGGGCCTGTGACAACCCAGAGTACCGTAGGAGGGCGGGGAGTGATCGCCGGTGCAGAGGCACGGACAAGGGGCGGCTCCTGACGAGCTTCTGGGTATGGGGTACAGGGATGAATCGAACACACCGGAATGAGAGAGATCCGAGGGCTGTATAGGTATGAGACTATGCAGTCTAAGATAACATAAAAGAATTAGTTGGGCTACTCATAGCAACAAGGTGCACCTACCTTTTTGGTTGACTATCCCGAGAGAACTCCAAAGTTAAGCGTGCTGGCTCTGGAGCAATCTCAGGATGGGTGACCTACTGGGAAGTGTCTCGGTATGCGTGCGAGTGAGGACAAAACACGCTGAAAGGTCCCGGGTTGCTATGTGAGGACAGTTTCGACAATTCATAGTGGCCTCGGGTCGTTACAAACCCTCTCTGGGTTAATGTCAGTTCTGGATGTATATATTGTAACAGAGCTTCCACAATCACACATCTTCGGTACACCTCTACATCGATATGTTTCCCCTCTTCTCCCAACTGATCTTGAACTTGAATTTGATTGTGACAAACTCATATCTGTAACATTCGTCAACAACTTAGACCTTAAAAACTAGAAAATTAGTCATTACCTATTAACCCAACTGAAACAACCTTCAATTACATGAATAAATTCAACGAACAGCCCAACAAAACAAACCATCTGTGAAAACCCTAACTTTCTGTATTTTAGGGTTTTTTCTTCAAATCCTGAGCACAATTATTCAAATACAAAAACAAAACCAAATCAAAGATCTTACTTACCTCTTCACTTGAATATCGAAGCAAAAGATCCAAGAAAAGAAAATCAAAGCGTATGTCTCTCTCCCCCTCTCTCTCCCCCCTCTCTCTCTCTTTTCGAACGATGCTGGAGACAGGAAATAAAACACACCTCCTTTTAAGTGGCATTTGGTTAATACTCGGTTTGGTTGTTATTTAAATCGGGTCTTATTTTTCGGTCATCATTTACTGCATTTCTGATACCATTTACTGCATTTCTGACGTGGAGTTTACGTGTCAAAATTCATATATCCACGTAATCGTTTTCTGACGGAAAAATTTAAACCCATAACGGCGTCAGCGTCTTTGTTGGAAATTGTCAAAAAACTGCAATGTGATGTATTAATCGGCAAGTTTATAATCGTTTTCTGACGGAAAAATTTAAACCCATAACGGCGTCAGCGTCTTTGTTGGAAATTGTCAAAAAACTGCAATGTGATGTATTAATCGGCAAGTTTATAAATTGATGTATTTATGTGTCAGTTTTAACCAAATTGGTGTATTTTTTTGCTATTTTCCCTAAATGTTTATGTGTGTTTATGTGATGTGTATGTGAATATATATATATATATATATGTATGTGTATGTATATATGTGAATATGTATGAATGTGTGTTTATGTATGTGTGTAATGTATATGTATATGTGTATATATATGTATGTGTATGTAGATTTATATGTGTATATATATGTATGAATGTGTGTTTATGTATGTGTGTATATGTAAATGTATGTATATGAATATATGTGTATATATATAAATTTATGTGTATATGTATAATTATGTGCATGTGTAATATATATGTATGTGTATGTAAATTTATGTGTGTATATATGTGTATGAATGTGTGTTTATGTATGTGTATATGTGTATGTATATATATGTCTATATGTAAATGTATGTGTATGTGTATATATATATAAATTTATGTGTATATGTGTAATATATGCGTATATGTGTATATGAATATACATATATATGTGTATATGTATAATATATTTTTATATATTTTTTTTAAATTAAACAAAATATTTGCGACGGATTTTTCTGTTGCAAATCCGTAGTAAACGTAGATTTTTTTGTTTTTTTTTTAAATATTAAAAAAGATATTTGCCAGAAAAATCTGTCGCAATTCTGTCGCAAAACTCGGATTTTGTCCGTCGCAACTTTGCGACAGATTAACGACCAGCAAACTTTTGCGACAACAATATACGGACAGAAATAATTCTGTCGCAATCTGTCGCAAATTTGTAATTGCGACAGATATTCTTTTGTATTTGCGACAGATTTTCCTGTCGCAAATTTTGATGTTTCTTGTAGTGTTCATTCTTGAATGAAAAACCGGATTGGCCGAAAGGTAAGTAGCACCCACATTATCACAGTAGATAACAGGGCAAGTTGGCGAAGGAAATCCAAGTTCAGATAGTAACGAGGCAATCCATTGGACTTCAGAGGCAGTGGTCGAGACAGACTTGTACTCAGCTTCCGTGGAGGATTTCGCTACAGAACGCTGCTTTTTGGAGGACCAAGAAACAAGATGACGACCCAAGTAAACAATGTTGGCACCGGTGGATCCAAAATCATCACGATCTCCGCCCCAATCGGTATCAGAGAAGGCATGAAGAGTTGTGGAATTCGAACATGAGAAGAAGAGACCCATGTTCCGAGTGCCACCAACATACCGAAGTATCCGTTTAACTGCCTGCCAATGTTCCGAGGTAGGAGAGTGCATATACTGAGAGAGTTTATTAACGGCATATGCGATATCCGGACGTGTGAATAGAAGATATTGCAAGCTGCCGAGGATTTGCCGATATGCAGACGGATCAGCTAAAGGAGTGAGAGCCAGATTTGTTGGAGAGGACAGTGGTTGAAGCTAAGGGCGTCGGAACGGGTTTCGCAGCATCCATATTATGACGGGATAAAACATCTGATGTGTAGCGGCGTTGCGTAAGATGGAGACCATGGGTTGTGCGAGTGACCTCGACACCAAGAAAGTACGAGAGATCACCGAGGTCTTTGAGGGAAAACCGAGCTGCAAGATGAGCAATAAAGGACTGGACAGCCACCGCATCATTCCCGGTAACAATGATATCGTCGACATAGACGAGAAGATATATGATGGTGCTGCCTTGACGGAGAATGAACAACGATGAGTCTGAGAGAGAGCTAATGAAACCCGAATGAAGCAAGAATTGACGGAGTTCGTGAAACCAGGCCCGAGGAGCCTGTTTGAGCCCATATAATGCCTTGTGAAGTTTACAGACAAACGAGGGACGATCACGATCAATAAACCCAGCCGGCTGTACCATGAACACATCATCTGTTGGGTTTCCTGGGATCTCATGAGCGAATCTAATTCCTAAGAGATCGATTCTAGGGTTTGCGCAGCGGATATAAAACAAAATTTTTAATGAAACCCTAGAACCATGCTACTATTGAATCATAGAAACGTTAGAACGCTTACCTCAATCGATCCGGGGCCTGTATCAATTGATCTGTTCGTCCGATCACTCTAGGCAGGAAGAATACCTCGCCCTCTACACGTATCCACACGTCGGGATGGATTCCAACACCTTGGAACTTGTCTGCTAGGACTAGAGATCTCGATCTCTCTTGTGTGCAAGGTTTTTGGAGGCTTAGGGTTTTATTTTTCTTCTTTTTTTTTTCTTCTTCACTTTTTTTTCTTTTTTTAAAACCCTAGAAGACATTCTCCTTATATAGACTTTCCAAAAATCCTAATTTGACAAGGAATAGATTACTAGGAATCCTAATCTAATTAGGTTTCCTAAACCTATTAGAATTCTAATCTCATTAGGATTCCTATACATAATAGGATTCCTAATCCCATTAGGATTCCTATTCCAATTAGGAATCTCAATCCAATTAGGATTCCTAATCGGGATAATTTAGCATACGTACTTGTCCATCCCTATTGTGTGTGATCCTGTAGGCTCATCCGGAATAGCAGTAAAACGCAGAATCTCCATTCCGGTAATACAAGTCATAGGCGGTCTCTAGCAAGACACTATGACTACCTATCTCGAATAGAGTTTGTTTGTGATCATACGAAAGCCAGTGATGATTCCGACTGATGATCCTTTTGTATCGCGATATGATATGTCGAACATAAGGCATGGACAAGCCACCTTATCTGATTCGACTGCTTTCTCGTTCACTGAGTTCGACTGTCTGAAATAGACGACGTTCGTCTATAGTGCGGCCACACATTTCTACAGTCTTGCTCACACGAGGGGCCCAGTGATATCTCTCTCTTTTATGAGAGGTACAAATCCCGTCTTGACTATCTACAATCCAGCACATGATTTGTTTCGTACCTGATACACGCCTTTATAGTCCTCCTGTTACACATGACGTTTGACGTATTCAAAGCACGCAACTCCTCATGTTGGATTCTGTAGATATCTTAGGTCTTAGGATCCAATCATGGAACCGTCATATGAGATTCTAGTCATGACGCTAGTCCATGTGACAATCTCATGCGGGTCAGTCCAGTATTCCTTTCTGCAACGAATACCTATGATTGTGATCGTATCCAATACCTATGATCATCTATGTGATCATCAATCACACATCATACTAGTCTTATTATGTCGTTATTCCCATAATGACACAAGACTAGGGAGTTTAGTATCATTCATAATGATACATGGATTTCATAACAGATCTAGCATGCAGGAACATGTAATGAACAAAATAGTCTCATAAAAAAACATATAGAAAGTATCAATACATCAAATGTATCTGAACAAAGCTCATAATCAGTACATCATAGAGCACTAAACCAACAATCTCCCACTTGCTCTAATCATGAACTGCTAAACATCTAATATCCATATCCCTAACATGACCCTCATGCTTCGACGAAGGGAGAGGCTTCGTCAATGGATCGGCAATGTTGTCATCTGTCGACACTCTGCAAATGTGCACGTCTCCTCTGTCTATGATCTCCCTGATAAGGTGAAATCGTCTGAGTATGTGTTTGGATCGTTGATGGGATCTGGGTTCTTTCGCTTGTGCGATCGCTCCATTGTTGTCACAATACAGAGCAATGGGGCTATCAGCACTCGGAATGACACCCAAGTCACCAACAAACTTTCTGATCCAAACAGCTTCCTTTGCTGCGTCCGACGCTGCAATATACTCAGCTTCTGTAGTAGAATCTGCAACGGTCGCCTGCTTGGAACTTTTCCAGCTAACAGCGCCTCTGTTCAAACAGGAAACATAGCCAGACTGCGATCTGTAGTCATCCGGGTCTGACTGAAAACTAGCATCGGTGTAACCTCTTACAGCGAGCTCGTCTTCCGACCCACCGTATACCAAGAACACATCCTTAGTCCTTCTCAAGTACTTCAGGATGTTCTTGACGGCGATCCAGTGCGACTCACCTGGATCTGACTGGTATCTACTCGTAATGCTCAACGCGTAGGATACATCCGGTCGAGTACAAAGCATGGCATACATGATGGATCCAATTGTCGAAGCATATGGAATCCGGTCCATGCGTTCTCGCTCATCAGGTGTCATAGGACACTGACTCTTGCAGAGAATTGTGCCACTGCTCATCGGTAAGGTTCCTTTCTTGGAATCTTGCATCTTGAACCGTTTCAAGACCTTATCGATGTAAGTACTCTGACACAATCCTAGAAGACGCCTTGATCTATCTCTATAGATCTTTATTCCTAGAATATAGGCTGCTTCTCCTAGGTCCTTCATAGAAAACTGCGTTCCTAGCCAAGACTTAACGTCTTGCAAGGTAGGAACGTCATTCCCTATTAGGAGAATGTCATCCACGTACAGCACTAGAAATACAACTGTGCTCCCACTGTCCTTCTTGTAAACACATGGCTCGTCTTCGTTCTGTGAGAAACCAAACTTTTTGATTGTCTCATCAAAGCGAAGGTTCCAGCTCCTTGAAGCCTGCTTCAGTCCATAAATGGACCTCTGAAGCTTGCACACCATTCTCGGGTTCTTCGGATCTACAAAACCTTCGGGTTTTGTCATGTACACATCCTCGGTCAAGTTTCCGTTAAGGAACGCGGTCTTGACATCCATTTGCCATATCTCATAGTCGTAATATGCGGCTATGGCAAGTAGGATCCTGATGGACTTCAGCATAACTACGGGCGAAAAGGTCTCATCATAGTCAATACCATGAATTTGACGGAATCCTTTCGCCACAAGTCGTGCCTTATACGTGTGCACGTTGCCATCCATGTCGGTCTTCTTCTTGAAGATCCACTTGCATCCGATGGGTTATATCCCTTCAGATGCATCAACCAGAGTCCATACTTGGTTGTCTGATATGGATTGCATCTCAGACTTCATAGCCTCGCGCCATTTTTCGGAGTCCGAATTCGCCATTGCCTCTGGGTATGTGGTGGGCTCGTCATGTTCTAATAACATGAGTTCCTCATTCCCAGTCACGAGAAATCCATATCTCGTTGGCTCTTGGCGAATACAGCCGTTGGCTCTTGGCGAATCCTGCCTGATCTCCGAGATTCACTCGTCAAAGGTTGAGTCACAGCGGGCAGTGAAACAGGTTGAACTTCTTCAACTTGTCTCAAAATGAAACCTTTTACACCCCTTTAACAACAACAAAATCTGAAACCCTAGACTTTAATGATTTTTAAATCCTCTCAATCAGACCTTCAAAACGACCATCATTGCAAGGGTTTTCATCTGAAAGTTCAGATGATACCTGGATATTATAAGCTCTAACGGATTGAACTCTTCGTTCCCTCCTTCCTTGTGTTCTTCTCGACAGTGAATCGGTCCAACAGAGAGAGAGAGAGAGAGAGGGGAAAGAATCGTTCCCGATTTGGTGGGTTGAAATTTTGAAACCCTGACATTAAATTCTCATATGAACCGTTATTTTATTAAACCGGTCTGATCCGGTTTATGTTAACCCGTCAATTCCTTTTGTAATTTTTCATTCTGACGGCATCCTACGTGTTATCATACGTGGAAATAATCGAGCTCCACGTCACGCGTTCCGTTATTGACTTTAACGTCGTTTACGGTCGATCGGATATTTGGCAAAAATTCAAAAGCTCGGTATTAAATGTGTTAAGACCTACAAGTTCATGTTTTATTTGGAAGTCGAAAAAGATCAGTATTTATCTGTCAACTATCTCCAAGTTCAGTAAACGTTTTGGGATTTTCTCTATTTTTTAAAGAAAAGTTGAGGCTTTTTGGGAAGACACCAACAAATAAAAAATGAAGATGTGTCATTTATAATATGCGGTTGGAAAACAAACATCTTTATTATCATCATCCTCGTATATTGAAGAAAAAATGACATTTTCCTACATGTATTTTATCCAATGTGACATTTTCATACATAAATTTTTAATTTGACAATAGATTACACTATATTTTTAAAAATATCAAATGTCTACACATCGTTGGGAACGACGTCAAGAGGAGGACCAGAGCTTCGCTCTCTATCATCGACGGGATGTTTTTGTTGTTCATGCCCACACACAGTGTCGTCTTCATCGTCTTTGGTGTTCACTTCCTCCAGCTCTAGTTTCTCGTCTTCGTCGTCAGCCTTCTTCATAAGCCTCCATAAGTACCACCATCACCATCACCATTCTGTGTCAGCATTCTGGAGTCTCCATTGGCCAATCTTCACGGTCAAGCTTCGCGTCGTATCTCGAACAGTTTGAATAAGCATCGATCGGCAATGATGAATTCTCTAGTGAAAAATCGACAGCGTTGATACGTCCATCATCGCACCAACTGATGAGACGAATGGCATTTTAGCTCGTCTGAGTCGGTTCTCGGTCATATCGTTGAAAATCATTGGATCGATTTATAGATACGATCAATCATATTTGTTTTTCTTTTTGAAACGGTCGCAACGAAAATATTTCTGGTGTGGAAATGCACTAAGGAGCACGCCACCGACAAAGATGACTGGTTTTGAAGCGAATGGAGTCTTGGATCTGTCCAAACGAGTCAAGACCGGCGAGATATAAGGTGGTGGAGTCGAGTCAACCGAGATCGAGTTTGGTGAACAACTAAATCGTGAAGTAGTTTTGTTGGGTGAAAATGAGAAACACAAATGTGACGTGGATCTTTGACAAATATCATGTTTTACTTTTTCTTGAAACTTCTACCATTTCTCGAAAATGTTAATTCTTCCATTTGTTTGGGCTTCTTTCCAAACCTTAACGATCTCCCTCTGAAACCTTAACAATACGAGAGGGAATCGGTTGGTGAGGAGATCTCATCCATTCCTTTATTCCTCGGTCTCGTCTTCAGCATCTACAACCATGCATTTTTCGAGCCATATCTATCCTGAACTTGCGATTGCATTGCATGAATATCGGTTTCATATCCGTGTTTTCTGATTTTGGAATCCTTGAGAGAGTTTCTATATGAATCTAAGTGGTTTTTTACGAGTTAAAACACACGAATCGAACCATGTCTTGGCAGGTTACTGTATCTTTCTTGAGATACATTTAACAGATATATTTACGATACGTTTTATCAGAATATGAAATTATCTTATTCGAATGTGATTCGATAAAGAGACAAAATACTAGAGCTGTGACAGATGACTAGGGACGCATGGACGTTCATGCGAGGAAACGCCGCGGTTGGCAAACACCACATTTACAAAGAGACCAACACATAATACAGACAAAAACCAAAGTACTCTAATGTCTTCTTACACGTTCTCGACATGCAAACTCCCTCCTCCTCCATAAATACCCACCAAAAGCACTAAACAAAAGCATCAAACACAAGCAAACACGACAAAACGCACTTCATCACCACAAAAGATGGCGAAGCTCATAGTCCTCTTGGCAACTTTTGCCCTCTTCCTCGTCCTGTCTAACGCCTCCATCTACCGCACGGTGGTTGAGTTCGACGAAGACGACGTGAACCAGAGGGGCCCACAAGGACGCTGCCAGAGGGAGTTCCAGCAGCAACAGCAGCTCAGGGCTTGCCAACAATGGATCCGCCGACGTGCCCAACGCGGCGGTGGCTCGGCCGATGATGACATCGAGCTCGTGACTGAAGACGACGACGTGAACCAGAGGACGCCAGCCCTCCGACAGTGCTGCAACGAGCTGCGTCAAGTTGACCGCATGTGCGTGTGCCCAGTGATAAGGCACGCGGCTCAACAGGTGAGGTACCAGGGACAGCACCAGCCACAGCAGGTGAGACAGATGTTCCAAGCTGCTAGGAACTTGCCCAACATCTGCAACATCCCTGTCGGACAATGCCAGTTCCAGGCTACCCCTTACTAAACCTGAAACCGGCACGTACGTGCATGCATGCATGTTTCAAGGGTTTTGAATTCGGCGTGGAGTTGAGTCGTCACACCTAATCGTGTGAGTGGGTGCATGTATGCTGAGGTTAGAAGCAAAATAATGTAACTTGCACTCATCCTTAATAAAACGTTTTAACGTCTTCTCTACTTTCTAATCCCATTACGAATTAATTATGCATTCAGTATAACAAAATTTATTTTCGAAAGTGGACATATATACGACTTGATGTTTGCTCCACATATATTGTTCAAGTGAACAATTAATATAGTTAAGTTCGTTTGACAATTATATTTCATAGATAATCATAATTTATATATATGAATATCTAATATAGTTTATAAGAAATTATAGTTTATTATTTTAATATTTTTTTATTATAAAATGATTAATTTTCTGTTTTTGCATCTTTACTGATTTTAATGGTGATATGCGTGATACAAAGCAGAAGCCGTTATATGATTATTAATCTGTAATCAAGTAATTAATAAGAGAGAATCTCCTCCTAGTATTTGTTGGAGCAATCTTTTGGCTACTTGTGTCTTTGGAGTTAAAAAAACGGAAAATGTGAATCTTCTTTTATCTTCATTAATCTGACGTGGCAAGACGTTTTTTTTTTAATATCTTTGGACTACTTTTGTTTCTATTTATTATAAAAAGAAATAAATCAAATTAAGACAAATCGTGCCAACAAAATCATATGAGAATCTTTAGAACATTTCAAAGAGAGTACGTACAAGAGAGACACTGAAAATTGAAAGGGCAACACGCCAAGCACGTCGGGCACATGCAATGAGAGAGTGCCAAACCACGAATGATGCAGGTTGTAATAAAACTATATATCGAATTATAAAAATAAAAAAGAATAGTATATAAAGAGATGCAAAAGCAAATCAAGAAATCAAGAAAAGAAAGAGAATGAGAATGGGAACGCCAACAATGGCTCTCATGGCATACGCGTTGGTGTTTAGCGCGGTGGCAGTGGCTGTGGCCTCTTATGAACCGTACGTCTACGCTTCTCCACCGCCACCAACAACAACATACTCGTCTCCATCTCACAAAAACCAATCTCCTTACTACTACAAATCACCACCGTCTCCTCTAAAATACAGAAGAGACGGTCCTAAATACAAGCCTCATCCTAAACAATACGTTTACAAATCTCCACCACCTCCTCCTTATTACTCACCTTCTCCAAAACCCGAGTACAAATCTCCACCACCTCTATACATCTATAACTCTCCCCCGCCTCCGCCCTACTATTCTCCATCTCCAAAACCTGAGTACAAGTCTCCACCACCACCGTATGTTTACA
>NW_010966021.1:24632-62323 GCF_000463585.1 Tarenaya hassleriana | reverse complement strand
CCATACTACTCTCCTTCTCCAAAACCTGAGTACAAGTCTCCACCACCACCGTATGTTTACAATTCTCCTCCACCTCCGCCATACTACTCTCCCTCTCCAAAACCTGAGTACAAGTCTCCACCACTACCGTATGTTTACACTTCTCCCCCACCTCCGCCATACTATTCTCCTTCTCCAAAACCTGTGTACAAATAAGCACCACCACCATATGTTAAAAGCTTTGTATACCTCCTTCGGCGTATTATTCTCCATCTCGATGTCTTACACGCAAGTCTCCATCATATTCCTATATTGAAGTTGGGTAATATTTTTCTTTTCAACTAAATACATATCTAAATTTTTGTTTTCAACAATTTCTTATTTCACTTTTGATTCTTTTGACACGTGATGTTTGATATTGTTATGTTAAGTTGATCACCACTTGCATGGATTATTTGTATTCCTCCATCTACATGTATTAATAAAATTGTTCACATTTATTTATCGAAGAGTGTCTTCTATACATTTTTATTTATTTATTGAAAAATAAAAGTATTATTCGGTTTGGACATCAATGACACTAGTAACTTGTGGAAATGAATGATATCACAAAGGGTGACGTAGAACCCTTTGATATCGTCAAAGGAACTCCTCTCAAGTGGTTGAAATACACAAGAAAAGTATTCAATCATTCAATTTTCAAACCAACCAGAAACAAAATTAAGAAATAAATAAATTTTTTATTGATTTTAATCATGATGTGTATGATACAAAAGAGAAGGGTTTACAAGATTATTAATCTAAAATCAAGTAACTAATATGAGAGAATCTAAAAAATTTATTCAAATCGTGTCGAAACTGTGCGATGGAGCGAGAAACGTCGAAACTGTACGAAGTCAGGAATGTCGGAATTAGAGATGTTGGGACTTGGACCGAAGGAGGAGATGATAGTTGTAAACAAATGTGGAAAAAAATAGATGATTGTCGAAAAAGGTAGGGGTAAGAGTAAAAATTAGGGTTAGACTAGTTAGTTTTTTAAAATCGATTTAATTTTATGTTAAACTGTGATAGCTAAATCAGTCCGTTGATTGGATACAATATAATAACGTGGTTGTACGTGTAAAGGACACAACAAAATTATTAGGCCATGTCAGATTGATTAAACACAAAATTAACACCGTTTATTGTGGGTATTAATTTGGAAAAAATTTTAAAATTAGGATTTTTTATTTGTCAAATTTTTAATAAACAAATGTGAAAAATTCTAATAATACATATAGACGGAGGAATACAAATAGTCCACGCAAATGGTAAGCAACTTAATATAACAACATCAAATATCACGCATCAAAAGAATCAAGACCGAAATAAGAAATTGTTGAAAACAAAAACATGATATGTATTTAACTGAAAACCAAAATATTACGCAACTTCAATATATGAAGATGATGGAGACTTTAATGCGGCAAAGGAGGTATACAAAGCTTTTGATATATGGTGGTGGTGTTTACTTGTACTCAGGTTTTGGAGATGGAGAATAGAATGGCAGAGGTGGGGGAGAAATGTAAACGTAAGGCGGTGGGGGAGACTTGTACTCAGGTTTTGGAGATGGAGAGTAGTATGGATGAGGTGGGGAAGAAGTGTAAACGTATGACAGTGGAGGAGATTTGTACTCAAGTTTTGGAGATGGAGAGTAGTATGGAAGAGGTGGTGGAGAAGTGTACACGTACGGCCGTAGGGGAGATTTATACTCAGGTTTCAGAGATGGAGAGTAGTATGCCGGAGGTGGAGGAGAAGTATAAACGTACGGCGGGAGGGGACATTTGTACTCAGGTCTTGGATATGGAGAGTAGTATGGAGGAGGTGAGGGAGAAGTGTAAACGTATGGGGGTATGAGAGACTTGTACTCAGGTTTGGAGATAGAGAGTAGTATGGTGGAGGTGGAGGAGAAGTGTAAACGTATGGTGGTGGCGGAGACTTGTACTCAGGTTTTGGAGATGGAGAATAGAATGACGGAGATGGAGGAGAACTGTAAACATACGGTGGTGGTGAAGACTTGTACTCAGATTTTGGAGAGGGAGAGTAGTATGGCGGAGGTGGCGGAGAGCTATAAATGTACGGCAGTGGGAGAGACTTATACTCAGATTTTGGAGATAGAGAGTAGTATGGTGGAGGTGGCGAAGAACTGTAAATGTACGACGGTGGTGGAGATTTGTACTCAGATTTTGGAGATGGAAAGTAATATGAAGGAGGTGGCGGAGAAGTGTAAATGTATGGTGGTAGTGGAGACTTATATAAGCTTTGGAGAGGGAGAGTAGTGTGGTGGAGGTAGAGGAGAACTGTAAATATATGGTGGTGGTAGAGACTTGTACTCAGGTTTTGGAGATGGAGAGTAATATAGTGGAGGTGAGGGAGAACTGTAAACATACAGCGGTGGGAGAGACTTGTAATCAAGTTTTGGAGATGGAGGATAGTAGAGCAGAGTCGGGGGAGAGCTATAGACGTAAAGAGGAGGTGGAGACTTGTACTCAGATTTTGGCAAGAGAGAATAGTAAGGAAGTAGGGGTGAACTATACACGTATGGAGGTGGTGAAAATTTGCAATCGGGTTTTAGAGAAGGTGAGTAGTATGGCGAAGGTGGAGGAGAGCTATACATGTACGACTGTGGTGAAATCTTGTATTTAGGGTGAGTTTTTTTTTTTAGTATTTAGGATGAGGTTTGTCGTGATAAGGAGATTTGTATTTGTGAGATGGGGATGAGTATGTTGTTGTTGGTGGCGGTGGAGAAGCATAGACCTACGGTTCGTAAGAGGCCACATTCATCCACTGCCACTGCGCTAAACACCAACGCATACGCCATAAGAGCCATCGATGACGTTCCCATTCTCTTTCGTTTCTTGATTTTTTTGTTTGATTTTACATCTCTTTATATACTATTCTTTTTTATTTTTATAATTCAATATATTTATTACAACCTGCACCATTCGTGGGTTGGTACTCTCTTATTACATGTGCCCGACGTGCTTGATATGTTGCCCTTTCATGTTTCAGTGTATCTCTTACGAAATGTTCTAAAGATTCATATAAATTATGAATTTAATATTAGTAATAAAATATAATTTTTTTTAAGGACGTAAAACCTTAATTCTATTAGAATATAGAGAGATTACACTACCAATTATACATATAATTCTTAATTTTTTAATTGGCTCTTATCTATCAAATAAATAAATTTAATATTAAAATCCGAAAACTCAAATTATTTCGGGTCATATCATTGTTTGTTTCTAATACATATGCCTAGTGGAACAAAAATAGTCCGAAGAAATTCAAAAAACGTATGGCCATGTCAGATTACTGAAGATAAAAAAAATTAGAGGCAGTTGGCAAAATGTATCCAAACAAAAACAAAATTTGTAAAATATCTCACAAAAAAATAACTTTTGCATACTATACTTTTTTTTCTAAATACCCAAACTACTCTTCACAATATTTCTCTACGATTGTGTGATAATCTAACTTTTAGAAATCGGTAAGTTTTGTTATTTGGTCTTCTTTTTTCTCCAATATTTTCTGTATCTTCTCTATTTCTTATATAGTTTATCTAATCTATTCAAATACTCTTTTCGTTGATTTTTTTCTGTGATATTCTGATCATTCTTTTGTATGCACATAAGGTGTTTGATAAAATGTCTGTAACAGAAAACTGCGGTAGATGACCTGGGATCTGTGAAATATGACATGCGCTCTGCGTTAAATGACCTACGGTCTGGCAGATGATCTGTGATATGCCGCAAAAGACATGCGGCCTGCGGCAGGTCATTTGGCCTGTGGGAGGTCATTTGGCCCACGTTAGGTCACTACGACTACGACCAGATAATTGCGATCGTAATTTTACTACGACCATATAACTACGACTACGACCATATAACTATGACTACGACCAGATAATTGCAACCGTGATTTCACTACGACTAGATAACTACGACTACGACCAAATAATTGCGACCGTGATTTCACCACGACTAGATAACTACGACTACGACCAAACTACGACTACGACTAGATAAGTAGTTTTTCATGTATGTGGAGGAAAACGAAATTCATGCAAGTGTTTTTTTGTAACAATCTATCTTTTAGAAATCGGAACTTTTGGTATTTGATTTTTTTTTTTCAACATTTTCTCTATCTCCTCTATTTCTTACAATTTATCTAATCTATTCAAATACTCCTCTGCATGATTTCTTTTTTGTAATATTCTGATCATTTTTTTATGCACATAAGGTGTTTGATGAAATATCTGTAAAAGAAAACTATAGAAGATGACTTGCCGTCTGTGAAAAATGATCTACGCTCTGTAGTAAATGACCTAGCCTACGGCAGATGACCTACGGTTTGGCAAATGACCTGCAGCCCATGGCAGGTCATCTTCGGCACCTACGGCTTGCGGTAGGTCACCTACGTCACCTATCGCATCTGTTAACCTGCAAGTGTTTTTTCACGAACTCATGCAAGTATTTTTCTACACTTATATAAGAAAACAAAATCCATACAAGTGTTTTTTCATGTATGTGGAGGAAAACGAAATTCATGCAAGTGTTTTTTTATAAATGAAAAAAATCTGCAGGTTATAATAATATAGAAGGGTATGATGGTCATTTTAATTTTAAAAAGTATAGAATACAAATATTATAATAGTAGAAGTATAAAATGCAAAGTCATTTTTTTATATATATTTATGTAAATTTTTCCAAAAAAATATTCACTTGTTCCTTTTTTTTTTACACTGAAGACAAAGTAGATAGAAGATTGATTTGTTTCCATTTTTGTTAATTGATTAGATTTAGCTCCAACAACTAGGAGGAAATTCTCTCATTAGTTACTTGATTTTATATTAATAATCATATAAAACTTTCTCCTTTGTATCATGCACATCACCATTAAAATCAATAAAAGTTGTTAGTCATTGATTTTCGTAACCCTATGCAAAATAGAAATTAATCATTTTATAATAAAAAAATATGAAAATAATAAACTATAATTTTATTATAAATAATATTAAATATCTATGTACATTATGATAATCTATAAAATATAAATGTCAAACTAACTTAAATATATTAATTGTTCACTAAAATAACATTGTTTTTTAGTTTTATTTGAAGTATAAGTATTTCAAAAATTTAAAAATAAAATAAAAAACTCAACTTTTTAATTTTTACAAATTCATACCTAAACTAAGATTTTTATCAAAAAAAAGTCCTAACTACTACATTTTATTCAAAAAAATATCTAAACTGTTAAATTCTAACATAAAAAACCTTTCGTGTTTACGTGGCATTTGACCTTACTTATGTGGCAAGTTCACATTCACTCTTCCCACCATGTCGCCTGCCACGAAAGAAAAAAAAAATAATTAAAAATTCATATATACACCAGCTCTTATAGGAAATACCATTGGTGCATTTGAACAGGATTCCTAATTTTTTGGGCTTCATTTTAAAAAAAATATTATTTTAAATTTTTAAAAATTAAGTCATAAATTTTTTAATTTTTTTTACAATGTTATCATAAAAAATAATTATAAAATTAGTTTTTTATTTTATGATTGAAAAAATATAAAATTTTAAGAAATCTCAATATCACTATATATTAAAATTGATTAAAAAAATAAAAAAATATATAGATATATAGTATTTGTACGGGGACTTCCGTTAACAATGAGACAGCTCTGATATACATATATATATACATACATATATACTGATATATATATATATATATATTATAATCCGGAAGTTCATCGGACCTTTGGTCCGACTACATATCCCCAAGGACCGGAAAAGCCCAGGTGTATGCCTCTTCCTATGTTTGGGTTTGAACCCAGAGTGAAAGCATGTTTTACATGTTCTCTCACCAGATCATCTAAACTTAGGTTATATACTGATACATATATATATATGCATACATAAAAATATATATATATATATATATATATATATATGTATATATGTATATATTTATGTATGTATATTTACATATATATATATATGATATATATATATATATATAATATTATCGATATATTTGTTTTATTTTTATTTATAATTATGCTTAAATTTTGCATGAGAATATATTTGTAACCAGAAGAATATACCCGTCGATTATGTATACTGTATTCTTTTCAAACTAATTGAACCACGAATTACATGAAACTATGAATTACATGAAACTCTAGCAAAAATAAAAGTGCTTCTTATTGCACATTTTGAACTCATTCTTCTTTGGGAAGATTTATGGTTTGTTATTGTTTTTATCCAAAAAAAAAGGATTTGTTATTGAGTACATCCTTATTTATACAATTTTTTCTTTTAGGTAACCGGAATGTTCTGTACTGAGATTCAATCTAACGACTGGACCAAGATCAAACCATGTGATTAAAATATACACTTTTCTTTCCAATTCACATGTTTAAACCACTCGTCAATATGATTAAAATATACACTTTTCTTTCCAATTCACATATTTAAACCACTTGTCAATATGATTGAACCGATCTCATACTCTGTGTACACAACCTCACAGTCTTCAGTCTGAATCCATTTTTCGTAAATGGGAATTAGAAAGTAGAGAAGACGTTAAAACGTTTTATTAAGGATGAGTGCAAGTTACATTATTTTGCTTCTAACCTCAGCATACATGCACCCACTCACACGATTAGGTGTGACGACTCAACTCCACGCCGAATTCAAAACCCTTGAAACATGCATGCATGCACGTACGTGCCGGTTTCAGGTTTAGTAAGGGGTAGCCTGGAACTGGCATTGTCCGACAGGGATGTTGCAGATGTTGGGCAAGTTCCTAGCAGCTTGGAACATCTGTCTCACCTGCTGTGGCTGGTGCTGTCCCTGGTACCTCACCTGTTGAGCCGCGTGCCTTATCACTGGGCACACGCACATGCGGTCAACTTGACGCAGCTCGTTGCAGCACTGTCGGAGGGCTGGCGTCCTCTGGTTCACGTCGTCCTCTTCAGTCACGAGCTCGATGTCATCATCGGCCGAGCCACCGCCGCGTTGGGCACGTCGGCGGATCCATTGTTGGCAAGCCCTGAGTTGCTGCTGCTGCTGGAACTCCCTCTGGCAGCGTCCTTCTGGGCCTCTCTGGTTCACGTCGTCTTCGTCGAGCTCCACTTCAGCGCGGAAGATGGAGGCGTTAGACAGGACGAGGAAGAGGGCAAAAGTTGCCAAGAGGACTGCGAGCTTCGCCATCTTTTGTGGTGATGAAGTGTTTGATGCTTTGTTTTGGTGGTTTTGGTGAGTGAAGAGTGAAAGGCTTTGATGGGTATTTATGGAGGAGGAGGGAGTTTGCATGTCGAGAACGTGTGAGAAGACATCAGACCACATTGGTCTTTTGTCTGTATTATGTGTTCTCTTTGTAAATGTGGTCTTTGCCAAGAGACTTTTGCTAATCGCCGCGTCTCCTCGCATGCACGTCCATGCGTCTCTAGTTTTCTGTCACGGCTTTTAATTATTTTGTCTCTCTATCTAATAATGTTCGAATAACCTAATTTTTTTTTTGTTAACGGTAAAATTTTATATATCTATACGATGTTTCTATATAGGGAGAGCTCTATGATGTTATCCCAATGATATACTCTGAAATCATGACATACTCCGAAATCAAAAATTACAAACAATCAGGGTTTGAGTAAGATTAAAAAGGCTCAAAACATAGTAACCAAAATGAAAGAAGCGAATAACCTAATTTCCCAATACATTTATTTTCTCTCTTTATCTATCACAAATTATGACAAACAAATGAATTAGATGAACAATACTCCTTATGCTCATGCGGCTCTCTTTTTGAATACGCATTTACATGTGTGGCTTCTTTGTATTTTCATTTTTTTCCCATGCATATTTAAGTAATTTCCACGTGACAAGGTAATGTTGATTATATGACGACCAAGAATCGAAATAGATCTTTAACCAAAAAAAAAAAAAGAATCGAAATAGATCAAGTTGAAGTTGAAATATTTGGATAGACATTTAGTAAGTTACAAGCCCATAAATCATTACGTACAGTTCCTATTTGTAACTTCTAAATGTCGGTTGTTATTTGTTCTGTAATTTTATGTATTGAATGCTGTAGAATTCATTACAGATTCTGATTTGTAGTAGTGCTCGTGAAAATGAGTTATAATGTGTGTGTTTTAGAAAATAAAAAGTGTTGTTCCAAAAAATGGTTTTCGGTTTAAATAGAACTAACATGTAAATCATGACAGGATAATCATAACGAATATTATGAATACATTTGTCGTATAATTGTGTTAATATGTTCGCATCAACTAACAAATATATCACCGATTTTGGCAGCAAATGGAATATTATCAACTCATGCTTAAAAAAATATTATCTTGTTTTACCCTCAAGAGATTTATAGTTTTTAACATAAGAATTTATTTTTGTAGGCAGGAGAATATGCACATCGATTATGTACATAACATTCCTTTTAAACTAATTACACCGCATTATTTTATATGAAACTCGGCAAAAGTTTTTTTATTTTGCATACTGTGCATTCATTCATCTTTGGGAATTTGTTATGCCCTGTTATCGAATCTTTATACATTTCAAACGGAACCAAATCTTTATACAATTCACGTGAATTATAGACCGAGCCAAAACCAAATCTCTATGCACATCTTTCGCCTGGTTTTGATTTTTCACTTTCGGATTTAAATTTTGGTTTATCGAATGCATAGTATTATACCGAATTCGTAAAGAGACTATAAAGAAGAGTAAGTCGTCGTTAAAACATTTTATTAAGGATGAGTGCACGTTACATTATTAAGCTTCTAACCTCAGAATGCATGCACCCACTCACTCACGCGATTAGTGTGATGCCTAACACGTACTCAAAACCCTACACAAACCCTTGAAATCGCACGCATGCAACAAAATACAAGCACTAAACTTTAGCTCCGTTGTGCGTGCACGCACGTATGTGCCGGTTTCGGGGTTTAGTAAGGAGTTGCGGAGAACTGGCATTGCCCGACGGGGATGTTGCAGATGTTGGGTAAGTTCCTAGCAGCTTGGAACATCTGCCTCACCTGTTGCGGCTGGTGCTGACCCTGGTACCTCACCTGTTGAGCCGCGCGCCTTATCACTGGGCACACGCACATGCGGTCCACCTGGTGCAATTCCCTGCAGCATTGTTGCAGGGCTGGCTGCCTCTGGTTCAAATCGTCGTCGTCGGATACGAGCTCGATGTCATCATCGGCCCCGCCACCGCCGCGTTGGGCGCGTCGGCGGATCCATTGTTGGCAGGCCCTGAGCTGCTGTTGCTGCTGGAACTCCCTCTGGCATCGTCCTTGTGGGCCTCTCTGGTTCACGTCATCCTCGTCGAGCTCCACCTCAGCGCGGAAGATGGAGGCGTTAGACAGGACGAGGAAGAGGGCAAAAGTTGCCAAGAGGACTGCGAGCTTAGCCATTTTCGTGTAGTGTTTTATGCGATGATTATGCTTTTCGTGTTGAGTGAATTGTGAAGAGATTCGTAGGGTTGTTTTTGTAGGGAGTGAAAGGGGTTTGCATGGAGAGAACGTGTAAGAAGCCATGAGATTATGTGTTTGAAGAGTGAGTGTGGGCTTTGCCAAGTGACTTCACGAGACGCCGCGTTTCGATTCTCATGCGTCTCTGTCGGTAGTAATCCACGAAAATCAAATTTTGCTATTCCACAATAAATTATTTTATTGTAAGAATACAGACTCAAATTATTCCACAATAAATTTATTGTTTTGCTCAAATTAGTTATACATATTTTTTCGGCTTCTTTAAAAACAATTACGTGCTCTTTTTTTTGCATTTATTCTTCTTTAATGTTTCCCTTATTAAATTACATTTTCATTAAATTTAATTCTTGTATTATTGATAAAATAAATAAATAATTTAAAATAAATAAATAAAAGGTGGACCTTTCCGATTATTGATATTTAAATAAATGACCAAATGTACGGCTATTTGTAAAACGTGTAATCATTTTTTTGGCAGAAATAATTAAATATATATTTAAATATCATAGAAATTAACTTATATATATTGTTCACCCAAACAAATAGTACAAAATATAATTATAACTGCTAAGAATCATATCTCCTCCTCTGTTTTTTCATCCGAACGTCATAAATAAGGACAATGACAACAAAAAATATAAACTTTGTGTATTTGGTATACAAACATTCATTTTAGTAATAAAATACACCAACTTTTATATTTTTAGCGCAAACCTTCACGAATAGTAATGACGTAAAAAAAAAATAACGGAACAATCAATACGTCATGTACAGTTGTATATAAATATCATATAATTTGTTTAATAAAATCATGTCACCAATTATATTTAGTAAATTTATTATTAACCTTATTTAGTGACTTTGTTTTTTAATGTTCTATATATATATATATATATATATATATATATATATGATTAGTGAATTTATTATAAACTTTATTTAGTGATTTTGTTTTTTGATGTTCAAAACATAATATATTTACATTTCAAGGGTTCCACTTTCCATATATATTATATTTTAAACATCAAAAAACAAAATCATTAAACAAAGTTAATAATAAATTTATTAAATATAATTAATGACATGGTTTTATTAAACAAATGATATGATGTTTATATACAACTGTACATGACGTGTTGATAATTTCGTTATTTTTTTGATGCTATTACTGTTCGTAGATGTTTATACTAAAAATATAAAAGTTAGTATATTTTATTACCAAAATAAAAGTTTGTGTATTTATTTGTCAAATAATTATAAATGTGCCATTAATTAACAATATAGCTTTATTTTCAATTATAAGAAATAATATGCAACAAAGTGTTTATATAGAAGCAGAGAAGTCGCACACAAGTTTTATTAAGGACGGGTGAAAGTTATATTAGTTGCAACCACTCAACATATATGCGCACCGACACATGGTAACGTGTGCTGCCTAACGCTAACTCAAACTCTCTTTTTTTCTCTCTCACACACAATAACACGATAGGACTAAAAGTCTCTAATTACGATACTGTTATAAACGCTTAGGCTTCCTATTCTTTATACTTTATAAGTATATAAATATGAGACGAGAGGAAGAGAAATACTCTTTCTTTGTATTTTATTTTTTGTTTTTTTTTACAAACTTCAAACCCCGCGTAGATATAGTATTACTAAGAATATTCTAGAGAATCATAATAATATTTGGTCTAACATATAATAATTATTTTTCAGAATTCTAGAAACACAAACTCTAAGTGTTGAACACACATTCCAACATCACCAAATCTTAGGAGCAAGTTTAGTCTCCAACATTAACTCCTTTGAACTTGTTCCTCTTCCAGTTTTGACTCCGACCTTCTTCCGAAAAGATTGAAATATATCTTTGGTCTTTATCCGCTTCTTCTTCCTAGTAACTTCTTCCAACCCAACAAATAGACAAAAATTAGTAAATTCATCATCAAACATGGATTCTATTGGTTGAATTGTATTATAAATCTCCTGAATGCTCTTCATCTTTCTCACGGGTGAGCTAATAGAATCGCCACTATCATAATGGTTGTGGATAACTCGGGATTGTAAATTTTCTTCAACTTCTTCGAGAATAATCCTCTGCGATTGACTGCTACCATTCCATCCCCAACTCTTCTCCTCATCAAACTCAACATCTCGAGACATTATGATTTTGTGAGTTTCGGGATTATACAACTTGCATCCTCCTCAAGCTTTGTCCGTCTTTCTTCCTGTACTTTCGCATAAGCTACACATCTGAAGATTCTGAGATGATCAACCTACGGCTTTCGTAAGCTCCAAGCTTCCTCCGGTGTCATGTCTTTGATTTTCTTCAATGAAAATCTATTCAACAAATGTATCGCATATTATGCATCTCCCGAAAACTCCTTAGGAACTTTTCTCTCGTTAAGCATACATCAGACCATATTCAACATTAGGGGTGGACGTTTCGGGAAACGGTTCGGGTTCGGGACGGAATAGATCGGTTCGGTTCTTTCGGTTTTACAAAAATAGGTACCAATCGGGTTTTTTATTGTATTCGGTTCGGTTTCGGTATCGGTTCGGTTCGGTTCCGGGTTTTATTAAAAAAATGTTAGATTTCCTTTAAAAATATTCGGATTTTCAGGATTTTTAAAATTCGGTTCGGTTCGGTTCCGGAAAAATTCGGTTCTCTAAAAATGGTACCGTTCGGGAAATAACAGCGGTTTCGGGTCGGAAAAAATATCGTTTTAACGGTTCGATTCGGTCTGGTTCCGAAGAACCGAACCGAACCGAAACGCCCAGCCTTATTCAATATAGTCCGGCTCTTCCTCTCCAAAACCCCGTTCTGTTGTGGTGTTTGAGGCATAGTGATCTGATGAGAGATTTCGTGTTCCTTGCAAAAATTCTCAAAATCGTTTGATGTATACTCTCCTCCCCGATCAGTCTGCAAGTACTTGATTAGACATCCACTTTGTTTTTCCACCATACTCTTGAATTCTTTAAATTTGGTAAAAAAAACTTCTTTTTTCTCCTTGAGCATATAGACCCACGTCTTTGCACTGCAATCATTAGGAAACGTTAGAAAGTATCGATTACCACCATTCGATATGGGATTGATGGGTCCACAAACATCTGAATGCACCAACTCAAGTGAACATGCTGTGCTCCACGACTTATACGTCGGAAATGACTTTCTTTGTTGCTTTCCCATAACACACACTTCACAAAGCTTGTTAGGAGCTGCAATCTTGGGTAACCCAATCACCATATCCTTCTTCTGAAGTAATTCTAATACATTGAATTTTAGATGCCCATATCAAAGATGCCACAAAGTTGAATTATCTAGAGTTGTTACCTTCAAACACCTTGACTTATTAAAGCTCAGCCTCAATGGAAATATTCGATTCTTCGTCATCTCTATGGTTGTGATCAATTGGCCATATTTGTCTCGAATGGTTAGTGACATATTCTTTAGTCTAACATCAATACCTTTCTCCAACAATTGTCCCACACTCAACAAATTACTTTTGATATCAGGAACATAGTAGACATTTGAGATGCAAACCTGCTTCTTATTTGGGAAGGTCAGCATAATATCACATTTTCCTTCAATCGGTCGCTTTGAAAGATCGCTAAACATGATATTGCCAAAGTTCCTTTCGACAAGCTTTGTAAATAACTCCTTTCTCCTGCACATATGGTTGGATGCTCCTGTGTCAAGATGCCATGTAACAAATGGTTTTGACTCACCATTTGGCTCGACCTCATTTTGTAACAACATCAACACTTCTTCTGCATCATCATCTTCTTTATCGACTATATTGACTTTCTCATGACCATCATTATCGGGATTATGCTAACATTCATAAGAAAAATGATCAAATTTCTTGCAAATATATATGACATTGAATCCAAAATTTGTCATACCTTCCTCCATAGTTTCTTCCAAATCCACGACCACGACCTCGCTTCCAATTCAGACCTCGGCCACCTCTTCCACTACGATCATACTCATTTATATCATTTTCTCCATCATCGTTCCGATTGTTGGTCGAGACCCGATAGTTTGGTCTATGACTACCTTGTCCGTAATAACCACCTCTTCATCTTCGGTTTTGATAATCTCCTCTTGATTTTTCGATCTTTAGAGAGAGCTTCGCCTCTAGTGCATGCTCCACAGACTTTTCTTCTCCTTTTCTCCGATTCAGTTTGTCTTCAAACGCTTTCAATGAACCAAGAAGTTCTTCTACCATCATCGAATTTAGATCCTTCGATTCTTCAATCACAATGGGTACAAAATCAAATTTTGAGTTAAGAGACCTCAAAATTTTCTCCATGACCTAGACATCCTTCAATTGCTCACCATTCATCGCCATTTGGTGAACGATGTTGATTACCCATGAAATGTAATCCGAGATCGACTCGGATCTCCCTTGCTGTAGACTTTCGAATTGCGATCGTAAAGATTATAATCGAATCTTCTTCACCTTATCAACTCCTTCATATGATTTCTTCAAAATTTTCCAAACTTCTTTGGATGTTGTTGTCGAGGTAATAAGCTCGAACGTCACTTTATCATCTTCTTTCGGAGATCTTTGAGTTTCTCCTCGTCATTCTCTTTCTTCATCTCCGTCTCGTCATAACCGTTCTCCACCATGTTCCATACATCAAGGGACCCTAGAATAAGAGCCTCCATTTGAATACTCCACATACGATAGTTGTCCTTCGTAAGTTTCGGAACTTGTGATTGGATCGAGCTCGTCGACGCCATGATATCCCGGCTCTGATACCACTTGTAAACGTTTAGGCTTTCTTTTCTTTATACATTATAAGTATGAGAAGAGAAGAGGAGAAATACTCTTAAAATACTCTTTCTTTGTATTTTATTTTGTTGTGTTTTTTTTTTCTACAAAACTTCAATCCCACATATATATAGTATTCCAAAGAATATTCTAGAGAAACATAATAATATTTGGTCTAACATATAATAAATATTTTTTAGAATTCTAGAAACACAAACTCCAAGTGTTGAACACACATTGCAATATCACCAAATCTTAAGAGCAAGTTTAGTCTCCAATACCTGTCTGCGCATACATGCGTAGTGTGAAGGTGGTATCGAACCCTCGCGGTTTCACTTCGATACTCGTACGTGCAAGAATCGAAGAAGACAACAAGGTTTTAACGAGTTCGGTTACCGAGTTTCCTCGGGTCTACATCTCGGCCATACGGTGCCAGCGAATCCACTAGAAACGACGGAAAGAAGAACCGGAAACAGGAACCGACGGTACTCCACAATCCAGAGACTCATCCAAAAACCAGAACGGTCTGAGAAACCGACAAAGAGAGAGCATAAGACCCTTACCGACCCTTATCTAGACTCGCCTTTGGCGATCACCGTAGGTCCGAGCTTCGCCATCGCCGGAAAACTCATCCGCCTTCACGATCTCTCTTCTTCCTCTCCGTTCTCTCTCTCGTCTTTCTGCCTCGAGCCACGCGCCCTCGTAACAAGTATCGAAGAAGCTTAGTACTAGGGTATCAACCCTAATGGGCTGAACTCGCCAAATGGGCTGTTGGGCTGAACGGGCCCAACAATCTCCACCTTGGTGGAGAAAAGAACAAACAACAAATAATAAAAAAAAACACTAATGGTTCGCCGTTTCCAGTACCGATCGACTTTCGTCGATCCCTCGATTTTCGTCGATCCCTCGATTTTCGTCGATTCCTCGATTTTCGTCGGAATTTAAAATGAAAACTTACCTGACTTACCTGTATCGGAGTCAAGACCTCTGCCACCTCGAATCTGATGATGCTCGCCGTCGATGACTCCCCAAGGCCTCGTAGCCTTATTCTGTGACCGATCTTACTCATCTATACCTGAAAAACTCGGTAAATGTGTCTGAACGTTCACACCGATAGGACTTGAATCGAAGTCCTAACACACGTCGCCCGACCGGCAAACGCTACCCTCGGTTGTATGACTCCCTAGATCGTTTAACTAATGCTCCCTGGTAAATTCCGAGACTTCACCTGCTAGCATACTACCGAACCCGCTAGATACCTAGTCCAAGATCCCCATAGAGTCTACACTACCTATGAGTATGCGACTTCTACCCTCGGACCCTAACCTGCTAACTAGAATTGTCCCACGGTTTTGTCCCACGAAGACGCTCCTAGTCCTCTATGAATGCTCCACCGAGAATGAGACATGTGAGTGCACGTGCTCCACCCCGAGAGGGAATGTCCTAGCGCTCCAACCTACACCGACTCTACCCGGTGACCCGACACCTCCCAACTCACACCATCTCCTGAGCATCCTACCCGAGGAAGCTCCACTTAAATGTGGAGACCTCACCTCCTGACCTACCACCAAGAACCGAAGCGACTTCGGTTTACTCCTCCGAGGTCAATCCGTCCTTCTACCTCGGACTCTCCCTACCTCGTCATCCGGGATCTACAACTCCTCCATGTAGTATCCCTACCTACCTGCGGAACCAATCACTCCACCTGGTCCTTGGCTTTCTCCTGCAACCCGATTTCTCGGGTTTTGCCCTAGACCCCTAGTCCTTCCACCATACCCCCTTTCGGGGTATTCCGAGTTAGAAAACCTAACTCCATCATCTTAAGATGATCAAACCCGAGTCTAAAACTGACTCTACCCGGAAGAGACTTAACCGACCCTAGAAGTGACGTAACATGACACGAGGGATGAGACCGAACCCTAGAGGACTTTCCTAGGTATATTTCTACCTAGTCGTGCTTGACACACTCTAACCCTAGTCTATCGATCCTAAACCTAGGTATGTCTCTACCTACTCAGACCTTCTAGACTCAAAGAGAACACGACCTGACTGGACTTAACCTAGGTACTTAACCTAAACTGATCTAAGGACTCTACCGACGCCTAACCCGGACTCCAACCTAGGCCTTACCTAAACGGATCTAATAGACTTTAGACCAGACCTGATTGGACTTAACACAAGGTATATTTCTACCTAACCGACCTCTTAGACTCTCGCACAAACCTTGGACTTACCCTAGGCATAATTTTACCTAACCGACCTATTAGACTCGAAACACAGCCTACCTAAAGACCTGATTACATCTAATCAGACCTAACTTAAGGCTAACCTGATCTGGTTACGTCTAATCAGACCTATAACACCGAGTCTACACGGCTCCCGACAAAGTTCTAATCAGTCCTATGACCCCGAGTCTACATGGCCCCCGACAAAGTCCTAATCAGACCTACAAGTGCTATTTCAGACCCTAGCCCTAGTTAGACAACCAAAAGCCCAAATTAGACTAGAAAACTAATCAGGCCTAAGCCACCTAACTTGTGTCGCAATATTAGGTACAGACGTGAATGGTATGCCACCTAACTTATGTCGCACGTCTGTCGCAATTCTGTCGCACTTGCGACATCTATGCGACTGATTCGCGGAGTCGCTAAATATTTGCGACCGAAGTGTGACTCACCGCTGTGTCGCAATATTAGGTACACACGTGAATGGTATGTCACCTAATATATGTCGCACGTCTGTCGCATTTCTGTCGCAAATTGTTTACGACAGAAGTATCGGTCGCAAGTCCGTCGCAACATTTTCCTCTATATCACCCACCGCGCGCTGAGGATGCATAGATAGGAAAAAAAATTATTATACAAAAAATTTATTTACAAAAAAATGTCTTTTTCATCCAGAATGTGGATGTATAATAGATTTGATTCTTCTAATCAAATCTTGAGTGAGTTTGCTGAAGGATTACAACATTTTATGGCGTTTGCAACAAGTCAAACGTCGTATATTGAGAGTTCGAAGTTACCATGTCCGTGCTCAAAATACGAGAATAAAAGATGGCGAAGTCAGTATGAAGTGTGTAAGCACCTTTATAGAAGAGGTTTTATGTCAAACTATTATGTTTGGTTGGCTCATGGAGAAACGTATGATACGTCGTCATCATCACGTGTTTCACAAATGCAAGAACAACTTGTGGAAAACACGTCGCTACCTCCGATCTTTCAAGAAGATCAAGACCGAAATCTATATGCAGAGATGGTGAATGATGCATTTTCCAACATTACTCCTTCTCCATATATGGAAGAAGAGCCAAATGTTGAAGCGAAAAGATTTTATGATATGCTTAACACCGCGAACACTCCGATATATGAAGGTTGCGTACAAGGACTGTCAAGATTATCATTATCTTCACAATGGATGAATATGAAGACTGACTACAATCTTCCGGAGAGATGTATGGATGGCTTCAGTCAGATGTTTAAACAGTATCTTCCGGAAGGTAACTGTGACAATCCAGAGTATCGTAGGAGGGCGGGGAGTGATCGCCGGTGCAGAGGCACAGACAAGGGGTGGCTCCTGACGAGCTTCTGGTAGGGGGTACAGGGATGAATCGAACACACTGGAATGAGAGAGATCCGAGGGCTGTATAGGTATGGGACTATACGGTCTAAGATAACATAAAAGAATTAGTTGAGCTATGAGGTGCACCTACCTTTTTGGTTGACTATCCCGAGAGAACTCCAAGGTTAAGCGTGCTGGTTCTGGAGCAATCTCAGGATGGGTGACCTACTGGGAAGTATCTCGGTATGCGTGCGAGTGAGGACAAAACACGCTAAAAGGTCTCGGGTTGCTGTGTGAGGGCAGTCTCGACAATTCGTAGCGGCCTCGGGTTGTTACAGATGATATCAGAGCCGGTACTCTCCCAGTACGGTGTGGTTCGAGGACGAACCAGGCGGAAGCTGGTGGGCCTATGATAACCCAGAGTACCGTAGGAGGGCGGAGAGTGATCGCGGTGCAGAGGCACGGACAATGGGCGGCTCCTGACGAGCTTCTGGGTAGGGGGTACAAGGATGAATCGAACACACTGGAATGAGAGAGATCTGAGGGCTGTATAGGTATGAGACTATATGGTCTAAGATAACATAAAAGAATTAGTTGAGCTATTCATAGCAACAAGGTGCACCTACATTTTTGGTTGACTATCCCGAGAGAACTCCAAGGTTAAGCGTGCTGACTCTGGAGCAATCTCAGGATGGGTGACCTACTGGAAAGTGTCTCGGTATACGTGCGAGTGAGGACAAAACACGCTGAAAGGTCTCGGGTTGCTGTGTGAGGGCAGTCTCGACAATTCGTAGCGACCTCGGGTTGTTACAGTAACACTGCAACAGAATCATATTATGAGACGAAGAGTCTGATGCGTACTTTGGGTCTACCTTACCGGAAGATTGATGTTTGTGAAGACAACTGTATGATTTTTTGGAAAGAAGATGCAGAATTGATGGAATGTCGTTTCTGCGGGAAAGACAGATATCGACCACGCCGGAAAGCTTCAAAGAAAGGCAAGTTAATTCCTTTGAAGAGAATGTTTTATATGCCTATAACAGATCGTTTGAAAAGGTTATATCAACCCGAAAAGACAACATCATTTATGCGATGGCATGACGAGCATTCAACGCCTGATGGAGAAATGTATCATCCATCCGATGGTTTAGCATGGAAACACTTTCAACAGGTATTTTCTGATTTTGCAAGTGAGACTAGAAACGTATATCTAGCATTATGCACGGATGGATTTAATCCATTTGGGATGTCTGGTCCAAATTATTCTCTATGGCCGGTGATTTTAACACCGTACAATTTACCTCCGGACATGTGTATGAATAGAGAATTTTTATTTCTCTCAATATTAGTTCCGGGACCTAAACATCCTAGGAGGAGTTTGGATATTTTCCTTCAACCGTTGATAGAAGAGTTGAAAGACCTTTGGAGTATTGGGGTTGAGGCATATGACGTGTCAATAAAGCAAAATTTTTTGCTTCGTGCCATACTAATGTGGACAATTAGTGATTTTCCAGCATACTCGATGTTGTCTGGTTGGACAACGCATGGTCGGCTAGCTTGTCCGTACTGTATGGATGAGACCGACGCATTTTGGTTGTCGAACGGAAGAAAAACGAGTTGGTTTGATTGTCATCGTCGTTTCTTACCAAGGAATCATGCATTGCGCCGAAACAAGAAGAATTTTCGTAAGAATCGCGTGGTAAGTGATTCTAGTCCGCTTGAACTGACGGGACAATAATTATTATTCGAACGGATTGAAGAGTGTGTGAGATCATATGGGTTAGGGGTTATTGCAAAAGTCGGTGGAAATGGTCATTTGCCGATTCAAGGATATGGCGAATATCATAATTGGAACAAAAAAAGTATATTTTGGGAATTTCCATATTGGAGACATCACAAGTTGCGATACAATCTTGATGTGATGCATATCGAGAAAAACTTTTTCGATAACATCATAAACACGATGTTGAATGTACCTCAAAAGTCGAAGGACAATCCAAACTCAAGGAAGGATATAAAATCAATTTGTTTGAGAAAGGAGTTGGAACTTACACAAGATGGGAAGGCACGATTCCAGTTTTTCGTGTATTTGGAGAAGCGCAGAAGAATTTTTTTCGGTGGTTGAAGGATGATGTCAAATTCCCCGATGGTTACTCTTCAAATCTGGCGCGATGTGTTGATATTGCAGGGAATAAATTAACGGGTATGAAAAGTCATGATTGTCATGTCTTTATGCAACGATTGCTTCCAATAGCATTTGCAGAACTACTTCCACAACATGTACACGAGAGTCTATCAGGTATGGTTAATATATTTTTTTAATGTTGTTTTTTAATATGTGAACTATATATATATATATATAAACTTGATACGTGGTTGTTGTGCAGGGATCAGCTCATTTTTTCGGGTGATTTGCAGTCGGACGCTTAAACTTAAACTTGAAGATATCACCATGCTGAAACAAAACATAGTTCTGGTAATTTGCAATCTGGAAAAAATATTTCCACCGTCATTTTTTGATGTGATGGAACATTTACCAATCCATCTACCACGAGAAGAGAACTTGGTGGACCAGTTCAATTTCGGTATGTTATAATTAATTACTGTGTTTCGTTTAATTAATATATAAGACTTATATATGCATACCTGTTTATATAACTGATGATTGTTTAATTATATATTTTGTTTAGGTGGATGTACCCGTTTGAAATATTTATGTACCATTTGAAGAAAAAGGCAAAACAAAAAGCCTTTGTTGAAGGATCAATTGCTGAACAGTATATCAATGAGGAAATATCATTCTTTACCTCATATTATTTTGAAGATAATGTGGGAGCAAAAAGCAGAAGTACAAGAAAATCATCCTATTGCGATGATGGCCCTAGTTATCCGACGAATGCAAATATTCCTCATATATTTAACAGAAAAGGAAGATGTGGTGGTAAGGCCAGCGATGCCTACTTATCTGAAAAAGACTATCATGTGGTACATACTTTTGTATTGTTGAATTGCGAAGAAGTACTACCTTTTGAAAGGTTCGTTTATACATTTAATTATTTATGGCGTACAATTTTTTGATATTAATTCATTTACAAGTTTTTTTCATTTTATTTTGCAGGATTTTTGATGAACAAGTATACAACATATACGGTGACATAAGTAACGAGGAGTTGACAAAAATAAAAGAAAAATGGTTTGCTACATGGTTAAAAGAATATGTAAGAATTTTGCATCAAATTTCTTATTTAAACCAATTTTTAAGATCGATCAAGTATATATTGATATTTAAACAACCTAATTTTTGTTTTGTTTTTGCAGATTCGAACGTCACCAGAAGATCATCCATTGTGGTTGCATGAGCTAGTTCAAGGGCCCATTTGTCGTGTTACATATTGGCCTATATTTTTTACCAGAGGCTACGTTTTCCACACACATGAACACGGACAACATCGTTCGACACATAATTTTGGTGTTTGTATGAAAGGGTCAGAGTACTGTGCATCTGATAATGAACCCGATTTTTACGGACTACTGCAGCAGATTTTTGAACTCCAATATGCAGGTCATTTTGGACTCAAAGTGATGATGTTCAGGTGTGATTGGTTTGATCCTACACCTATACGAGGGATCAGAGTCAACAAAACAGGTGTTTTTGACATATGTTACATACGTCGATATGGAAAATATTATCCTTTTATATTGGCTTCTCAAGCAGATCAAGTGTGTTACATCCCTTATCCGAAGAAAATTACAAGAAGGTCAGACATTGATTGGCGAGCCGTCGTGAAAATAAACCCCAGGGGAACTATTATTCAAGAAGAAAATGATGAACAAATCCCGCTTCAAGATGTCGCGTTGCGATTGCTGCAGGAGACTCACCGTCGAGCTGACGGTACTTATATAAGCGATCGCGTTCAGGAAATCGAGGATGCGATTCAGGCAAAGATCACCGATCGTCTCTCCCAGTTAGAAGAGAGTTGTGGGTCGACCAACTTTCGCCAGCAGAAATCAACAGTCTCTATCTGGAGGTAAATTTATATTGATGTATTTTTTTATTAAATTATTTTAATTGACGTATATATTTTATTTCGTAGGTTGTCCAACCGGATGCCAAAGGATGTATATACGGCGTCGGTGCAATGGCGACTCAGTTGGGTGGTGGTCATCCGGATGCAACATCGATCGGTCACCACGTCTCACTCACTAAGGAGGTCGAGCTGTTGAAGAAGAAGATTCAAGAGTTCGAGGATGATCGCAGGAAGATTGCCAGACTTGAAGAAGCTGAGGCACGGATTGCGCGTTATGAGACGCTTTTCGCCCGGCTATTTTCTCCTCGTGACGACTCACCAACGGTGCAAGAGATGTCGTTCAACCCATTTCTGACTCCTCAGTTCAGAGTCGTATCTGAGCCCGGAGTCGGACCTTCTACGATACCGGCGGACCAAACAATCGGATCAGACAATCCAGATAACTTTTTTGTTTAGTGTTTAATTTGTTTTTAATAAATACTTTTTATTTAATAAATACTTTTTAATTTTAAATAAATATTTTTTATTTTATATTTTTATAATTATTTTTTAAAATTTAATTTAATTTAAATAATTATTATTTATTAATATATTTTTAAAAAATTATATAATAGATTTGCGACAGAGTGCGACCGATTAATTTTGTCGTAATGTTGCGACCGAATACCTACCGATATATTTGGTCGTTATGTTGCGACTGATTGCGACCGATTTATTTTGTCGTTATGTTACGACCGAATACCTACCGATATATTTGGTCGTTAAGTTGCGACAGAGTGCGACCGATTGATTTTGTCGTTAGGTTACGACCGAATACCTACTCCTATTTATGTCGCAATATGCGACAGATCTGGATTCACCGATTTGCGACAGATTACCGACATATAGACATCTGTCGTATATGTGCGATCGACTACCTACAGATCTGTCTGTCGCAAAGTTACGACAGAATCACGACCACACAGATTTTGCGACAACGATTTAGCGACCGATGAGTATCTGTCGTAATCTGTCGCAAATTTTTTTTATCGACAGATTCTTCTTCATGTTGTGACAGATATTTCTGTCGTAAATTACAGTTTTTCTTGTAGTGCATGGCGAGAGCGTGTTAGAACTCATGAGATCATTTGTGTACTCATTATAGAGAAATGTATTGATAATATTTCATTGTAGTAACCCTAGGAATATATATAAGATATGTGACTTGTTACAAAAGGAAAGAAATCATTCTATATGAGATTACACACAATTAAGGACTGAGAATATATAAGCAATCGTATATCTTCTTCCCATTACTCATGACTAATATTGTCTCTCTATACATGTAATTTGTCTGCCAAATCAATACGTTTATCCGAGTTTTAAGCGTTTCGTATGGTTGTATATATATTAAAAAAATCTACATGTGAATTTGATTTATTGAATAGAAAATTCTAGATAGACCGTGTTTGAAAAAAATAATATTTAAAAGATTGAATTTAGTTAGAATTTATGAATGGTGGATTTGGTTTTTCTACTTTTCGTTCTCTTTCTACCAATCGTGATAAAAAATAATTTCTTTATCTGATTAATAATTACAACGAAAATTTGTTTCCATTTCTTTTATTTTTCCGTGATTTCAATGGTGGTGATGTTCTTTCAATTTGCAGATCTTGTGTTCGATAAAAGCTTTATTCTATTTATTTAATTTTATTTTCCATAATTTTCAAAACTTAACCAGGGTGATCCATTAAAAAAATATTTGTCCTACTCTAAGGTCCGTCGCCTTTGTCATTTCCTGCCAGTCTGCTTGTATAGGTGTTGCTTCTCCAGCATGCAACTCGACACGTCGATTACATGCAAAATTATTTTAAAAATTATATGTATATATACTGTTCTTGGTCCATCCGATGTAAATTGAGTTCAAGAAATATCATTTTTTTTTTATAGGTTTGTTGTTGAATTTATCGGATGTAAAACTCTTATATGATATTTTATGTAAATATTTAAATGGGATTCATATTTATGGTTCGTTTTTATTATTTATTTGTAAAAGCCCACGAGTTGGTCCGAACCCGATTGAAGCCCAATAGTTGGGTTATGAACCCAATGTTTCAAGCTTATGTCTGGCCCGTGAAACGTTGGGGCTCGAGCCTCGAACTTGATTATTTCCATATCAAATAAATTAAATATTTAAAAATAAAATAAAAAAAGGAACAGCGTAGGCTTTTTCCTTGTCCCTTTCTCTTTTTGATAAAATAACGTATCTCGCTCGGCGGTTCTTCCTCTCGTCTTTTCTCACCATCGCGAACAGAGGAGTCGCAGCAGATTTGATCCGAATCCTAGGGTTTTGGTTCTTCCCTCTCCCCCGAATATCCGCGAAACCCTATTCTTCGGATCAGGTATATATTTTATTTATCTGATTCGTGTTCCTCTTTTTTCTTCCCTGTGATTTTCAATCGCATCTGCCCTTTTTTCGTCTCGATTTTTTCTGGTTAAACTTAGTTTTGCATGGTCTTTGTGGATGCTTTTGTTGTTATAGTCTCTGATCCAGGAACTTGTTGCGGCTGACTTCGACAGATTTTTTGTTTGTTTGTTTCTCGTCGAATTCCAACACGGAATTGATCGATTAGTGTCTCCTCTATGGATTATTTTACCGTCTAGGGAGTGATCTGGGTCAGGTTGACCAGGTGATAGATATATCTTACAAATCTGTATTTATCTGTTTTTCTCTTGTATAGGTGACAATAGATTGCTTTTTGTTGTGTTAATGGTCTGATTGATGAGTGCTTCAGTTTCGGTAGTATACTCGATCTGCTTCCTTGTCGATATTCCAGTCTGGATGTTTATTTTTGAGATGAAAAAAGATCTGGAGATGATTTCTTCGTTGGCCATGGGTTGCAGTTTTCCTTATGATATACTATCTTTATTCATGTATTGATCTCCGTATGGCCATGAAATATCATAGTAGCCATGCCGTCTTTTGTGTGACTGAGTTGAGGATTAACTGTTGCATGTGATTTCAGCTGTTTTCCGAGGAAGAAGTGGTGTTCTTGAGCCTATGATTTGTTATTTGTTATGTAGATTATGGCTCTATATACATTTCTGGAGTTCCAAGTCATTGGAGTTCTGTATGAAATGAATTGTGTTTGGAAAGAGTTGACGGAAATGTTTTTCCCTCATGTCTCCATCAGTTCCTTAACCTTCATGTAGAACCCTTTTAACTGTCTCCAGGAATGAATTTATTTCGATTTACCCCTTTTATTGTTCCATTTCTTGTGCAGGTCTCAGATTCCTGTTCTTTGCCCCTATTATCAACCGAGTTTCATGTCTGAGATTGACACCCAGATTCCTACTACCTTCGGTATGCTTTCATTTTACGGGCACTTATGATGGGATGGGATCCTCATTCCTCAGAGCTTCTTGCATTTGCGCTATATATTTCTTTTTTGAACTTTCAAGTCATTTCATCTGTTGGGAAACGCTGGCTAGAACATAGCTTCTGAACTCTTTACGGCTTAAAACAAGTTGTAAATATCAAATTTTTGTTTAGGCTTCTTGTGTTTATTGATATCTCACTCTGGTATTCGTAGACACTAATGGTCCTACCTGTGGTTTTTCATTGGGTGTTGTAGATCCGTTTGCTGATGCGAATGCTGAGGACTCAGGTGCCGGATCAAAGGAGTACGTGCACATCCGTGTTCAGCAGCGGAATGGTAGGAAAAGCTTGACAACTGTGCAGGGGCTGAAGAAAGAGTACAGCTACAGCAAGATACTTAAGGACCTTAAGAAAGAATTTTGCTGCAACGGCACTGTGGTTCAGGATCCTGAACTGGGGCAGGTTAGTTTTTAAAAAACTCCATGGATCATCCATGGTGCCAAATGGGTATTTCTCTCTCTATCTCTAGGATTCTAATGGCAACAATTGTCGAGTTGATATGAAGAAGGATAGTGGCAAACAGTAAACTACAAATAAGATGATGGCATAATCAAAGAGTAACATGATCTCAAAAGTTGGATCTGTCAAGTCAAGGATTTCCTTTTTCTTCATTAAATGAAAGATATCAATCGTTAGCGATATCAATACATTAAAATCCGTGCGGGTTTCTCCTCTATGAATGGTGTAGGTTATCCAGCTTCAAGGTGACCAGAGGAAGAACGTCTCCACCTTCCTTGTTCAGGTAAATCTCATTCTCTCCAGTGACCCTTATCGTTGCTTGCGAGATTCCAACGTTCCTCTAGTCTAACTCGGATGATCTTATGAATCACCGACGAATGATGATGATGATGGGTGGGTGGATGGTTATAATGGAACAGGCTGGGCTGGTGAAGAAGGACAACATTAAGATCCATGGTTTCTGAGCTGTTTCAGAATCACTAAGGTTGCTGCTGCTCTCTTACCCTAATATATATCCTCAGAAACTGTTTCTTTTGTCATGTGCTGTTTGGGTTTTAGACCATCATCTTCTTCGTGCTCTGTTTCTTACTCGAGTTTTATTGTCTTATGTCTCCATGACTTCACCTTAATGTAAAATGGGATTCAATTTCTAGGTTATATCATTATTATAACTTTTGTGTGTGTGTGTTGAACTAAATATTTCGTTAAAGCCGTTATGTTTAATAGTAACCTATTGATGGATAGATTTATGCTGTCTTCCTTCTCATCAGTGTAACTGCTAAAATGGATCACGGGAATTTTTGCGATGGTAAGGTTTATGAAAGGGAAATCCTAACGTATCGTCATAAAATTCACATTGATGTTTCAGAGATAGGATAGGGGGGGCGGCCGGGCTGCTCAAATGATGGTTCAGAGTCTGGTCGACCCATTTTGTTTGTTCTTGGTTGGGATCTAGGGTGGCTGTTTTCGGAAACGGTTCGGGTTCGGGACGGAAATGGATCGGTTTGGTTCTGAATTTGTTTTCAAAACTATAATTTAAAATTGTTTTGAATTTCGAAAAAGTTAACTTAAAATCGAAATGATATACGATAAATTTGAGGTTAAAATGACGTTGATGTTTGTTGTATTTACAGTTTGTTTAAATTTTTTGGGCCACAAAAAAAAAAATCTCTAATAATTAAATTTGAATTCAGTCACGAGCCAATGGCCTGACCCATCTTTATCACGCTAAAGATATTTTTCACCGTTCCAAAGAATCTTTTATGACGTCACCACATACATGCATCCGAGGCGACTAAATCAAAATGGCATCGTTACAGATATTTCCCGAAAATAGCTCCCCACAAAAAATAAGGAAAAAATCTAAAAAAAGAAATTCAAAAGTAGAAATCTTTTTTAAATTTGCTCGGCCTCTCCGCCTTTCTTCCATGGACGCCACTTGCAGGTAGTAATATTAAACACTTTCCTACTTATATTTCCAAATATCAATTTAAAAAAAAATTCTAGACCCTTCATTCCTTATCCTTTCGCCACGTGTCAACATAGCTTCTACAGATATTTTCTCTGCCTCTCCCCGTATAAATGCTTACTCTCCTGCACTCCACTTCACCGTCACCGGCGAACAAGAGGCGAACTCCCCAGAACCCAGAAGCCTTCTCTCTGTGGTATCAATGGCGGCTATGGCTTCTACCATCTCTCTCTCCTCCACCAAGCCTCAGAGGCTCTTCGATTCCTCCTTCCATGGCTCCGCCGTCGCCGTTCCTCCTGTCTCTGTCGGCTTGAGATCCAGAGCCGTCGCTGGGAACGGCTTCTCCGTCCGTGCCTCCGCGGAGTCTTCGTCTCCACCGTACGATCTGAACAACTTCCGATTCTCGCCGATTAAGGAATCGATCGTGTCGCGTGAGATGACGCGCAGGTACATGACGGACATGATCACCTACGCAGAGACCGACGTCGTCATCGTCGGCGCTGGATCAGCCGGACTCTCCTGCGCCTACGAGATCAGTAAGAACCCTAACGTTCAGGTCGCCATCATCGAGCAGTCTGTTAGCCCCGGCGGCGGCGCGTGGCTCGGCGGCCAGCTCTTCTCCGCCATGGTAATTTCTTTTGAATTCCTCCCTCAATAAATATCTAAAAACAATTTCAGATCTAAATTGCAATTTTCCCGTTTCCAGATAAATTTCTGATCCCGCATAAAGAAAATTTCGTGAAATTTGAACGTGTTTCTGAGGATTGGGCTGAATCGATCAATGTATACGTATAACACAGGTAGTGCGCAAACCGGCACACATGTTCCTGGACGAACTCGACATCGAGTACGACGAGCAAGACGACTACGTGGTGATCAAGCACGCAGCGCTCTTCACCTCCACGATCATGAGCAAGCTCTTGGCTCGTCCAAACGTCAAGCTCTTCAACGCCGTGGCTGCAGAGGATTTGATCGTCAAGGGAAACAGGGTCGGCGGTGTCGTGACGAACTGGGCTCTGGTGTCGATGAACCACGACACACAGTCGTGTATGGACCCCAACGTTATGGAGGCTAAGGTGGTGGTCAGCTCTTGCGGCCACGACGGACCCTTTGGCGCCACCGGCGTGAAGAGGTTGAAGAGCATCGGGATGATCGACAATGTTCCCGGGATGAAGGCCCTTGACATGAACTCGGCTGAGGATGCGATCGTGAGATTGACGAGAGAGGTTGTTCCCGGCATGATTGTCACCGGTATGGAAGTTGCAGAGATCGACGGCGCTGCAAGAATGGTGAGTTCCCTCTTCCATTCGCCGAGATAAGATCCATACATTCTCGGGTTGCAAGTATATACAACCAATGAGACTGAATACGTTGAAATGGTGATGCAGGGACCGACATTCGGGGCGATGATGATATCGGGACAGAAGGCGGCGCATCTTGCCCTGAAAGCACTGGGGATGCCGAACGCATTGGACGATGGCTCCTATCTCGGAAAGCTTCACCCTGAGCTGGTCTTAGCCGCCGCAGAATCTGCCGAAACTGCTGACGCTTAGATGTTTCAGGGACTTTGGGGGGATGTGCAGGATCGTTAGTGAGTGAGTGAATGAATGAATGAATAAAAAAGGGTTTAAGTTTCATGTGTTTGGGACTTAAGAGGACAAATGTTTGGTCTGTAATGTGTTTGAGCTTCTGGTTGTTCTTGTTGTCTCTTTTTAGTCTTTAATGAAAAAAAAAAGCTTTCTTTCTGCGTTAATGGCTTCTCACTTCAGCTCCTGTTTTGTCTGTTCCCATCCTTTGGTCAAACTTCCTCCCAGAATCTTGGATAGATCTGACTAATCACTCCTATATACACACATACATATATATATATATATGCACATACTGCTAATGTATGAAAACAACAGTTTTTTATATATATATAAAATAGTACAACACAGACTTATTTGTATAAACAGTTTATGAAAAAATCTTTGGGGGTTAGAAACAATAATTCAGAATCCAGATTCAATTCTGAGGAACTCTCCTCGTTCTCACCTTCTTCCAGGATACTTGCGTCCCAAGTTACCATAACAGCAGCAGAAGAATCTCGATTCTGGTTCCCTGGCCTTCGTCCTTTCACCGGATTTGTGTCGTATGATCATTGTATTGAACAATGTAATTAACCAAAGAAAAAAAAATACAGAAGGCTATCCTGATTCAGAATCATCCATTAGTGCCCCATTGCTATGGCTTCTTAGCCTGCAAGAATAAAAGAGAACACAATCAGAGAGCAGACAGAGAGTTAGAACACAAATAAGAGTGAGGTTATAAAGATCAAAAGAACCTTCTTCAGATATTTCTTGTGAAGTTTCATGGCTCCACTACACGCTTTCTTGGCGTCCAAGTTACCGGTCATGTCGTTCAGTATCTGGGCAAAACACCGATCCAACATAACTAAGCAGCCGCAATAAAAGTCTTATCTCGTAAAGATTCAGGCAAAAAAAAAAAAAAGAGTTCTGTGAACTCCGGCAAGAACCTTAACGACATCATCAAGTCCACGAGCTTCAGTCATTAGCTTCGAGCTCTTGTCCTTTAGGACACTGGCTACTAGGAAAACTGATATCGGCAATGGAGCTTCCGTACCATTTCCTCTGTTCTTCATGTTCTCTCTCTCGTACTTTCCGCATTGGTTCATTGACTTCGGTTTACCTCTCGAACCTTCCGTTCTTTCACCCCCGAATCCGTCCTCTTCGTACAGAGAAAATGCCTCGGGATCGTATTCCAATGCCCACATCATCTACGAGAATAATATGTATATTATCAGATTGATCCAAGAAAGTTATATTCAGAATGTGTTAGAGTATGATACAGATCCCAAAACTGTAACCTACCTCCCATAGGTATAAAGAATCGCAAAACGAGAATTCTCTACGGAACTGAACCATCAGCATCCGAATTGCAAACAAGTAATCTCCACCACCCAGTTTCTCTGCATTTCAAGATCCGAAAATTTCGTCTTCTATAATTTCGAGATATTTCGGGTTTTGCTCTCTACAGATGACAGTGCTTAATTCCAAGATCCTAAGGAGGAATCAAAAAAAGAGAAAGAGAAGAGAAACAGCGGCTAGTTACCTAAATGATGGTGAAGTTTCGGGTCGATAACCTGAGTGATTGAAGCCAAATGAGTAAGCTGTGCTTCAACACCAACTGATCTTCCCGTGCTCCGGAAATTTCCTCGCTTTTAATTTCGCAAAAAAAAGAAACACATTTGGTATAAACAATCCACATTTATCAAATACCAAAACTAGACCCAATATGTCTGCCGATCATCCACCTTCAAAGATATCAGATAATCGCCGTTTCAAGACATGATTAGATTACAGACAAGAAATAAGGGTAAAGTACCAATCGACGCATCAAACGCTCAAAGCACCAAAATGAATCAGCTTCGTCTTCTAGAAGAATAATCATCGGAGAACAGAGATCACTCATTCCTGTTCAAGAAATGTAAATGTTTGGATCGAGAACGAATTGACTTTAGAGCGGTCAAAGATCTCTCTTTGTCGGTCATTCTTTTCTGCCCGAACAACTCACCTTGGCAATACCCGACGTCTGTGTCTATCCAGGCGTAAACAGACAGAATATCCCAAAGTTTAGACAAGTTTTCCTTTTTCTCATAAAATACCAGAGTTCTATCCGTGCGATTTACGTCAAGACCTGAAATCAAATGTTTGAAAAGAAAAATCTTAAAGAAGTATGCAAAGTTTGAAAAGAAATGAACCTTTTTATCGTTTGTTTCTTCTTTCACAACTTCTTTATATGTGGTAACCAAACCAAAGCCAAGATCACAAACCTATCTGATGAAGCGTAAGCATCCATTGAATCGTTTTCTTGTCCAACGGTCCACGACTCGAGAGCTCTTTGAAAAAATCTGAACCATTGGAATCAGCTCCTGAAAAAAAAAACAGCAAGTGATTAAAAAGACAGCAGGTACATTAGACAAGCTTATCCTGTAATCAAGGTAACGTTCACCTGAATTTGTTTCCTGAAGCACAAGAGGATCATAAATGGGTTTGCCTTGTTCGGTAATTACAGGTGCCGTGATAAATCTACCACTTCCAATGACAGGAAACATTCGCTTGCATTCCTCCTTCCAAGAAGCATATTGCAGTCTGAAGCAAATAACAGTTCTTTAAAAAAAGGAGGAAGATTTTGCAGAAAGCAAACGCAGATCTATGGTTTACATGGACATGCAAATGAAAATGTCTTAATGGAAAAAAAAAAGAGAAGGATAATTCACCTTCTACGTTGCCGGATTTGCTCTCTCTCTTCAAATGTGCTCTTTGGATCATAACAACCAAGCAGGAACTCCCAGACCTCTCCTCTAATAGATGGATGGATCCCCTAGACCAATGTTAAAGGATCAAATACCGATAAGAAAACACTTAAAAGAGTTCTCTTATCTCTAAACCATATAACATGATTTGTGTCGTAAACGACCACCTCCATATCTTGTTAATAACCAGATAGTTTCAACAAACCAAACTGTATGTGACGACTATATATATATATATATATCAAGGTAAAGCTTACAGTCTTACCCCACGTTGGATTCTGCCAAGAGTCTTGCCAATATCCAGGTAGCCTTCTGGTGTAAATGCAGCCTGCCATTTTCTTACACTTAGAGTTTTCCCTGGCTGCAGAGAAACACAACAGAAATCAATCCCCCTTCCATTTATCAGCTTCAGAAAAAACATAAATACGAAACATGAAGCAGTCCACTGATTCCATTCAAGAGAGGATCATAGCTTCCGGAACGAGTCAACCACAAGCATTTAAACGGTCTCACGTCTTATTTCTGATCAAAATTCATCTACCAAACCCAACTAATTGCAGAAAAGTCAAATCTAAGAAGAATCAACAGAATTGCCGCGGCAAGAATCAATGGTTTCCACCAGCATGGAACCGAATTTCGAAATGAGCGTGGTAATCGCCATGGGAATGACAGAGACGAAGCAAAGCACACCATTGATGGGCAAATACAGAGCTGAGTACAAATCCAAGAAATAAGAGGAAAACGAATATCAAAGACGGACCTTGATCTTGAATCGGGTCTTGGTGACATCGGTGCACTCAGGCCGAACCTGGTAGTATGAATCTGCGGGCTCAGCTGCGGCTCCCCACATTTACTAGAATTCACCCAAAAAAACAGGAAGTTTTCCCGGAAAAAAAGGAAGAATATTTACCACCGGAAAATGAAAAAATCCACGAAACCCAGAAAAGAAAACGGTTCCTAAACGAAACCCAGAAACCAGGAAACACCGAATTGAAACCCCTATAAGAGATCGATCGTTAGATCGATTGAAAAAAAAAGGGGTTTGAGGAAAAAATAAATTGAAAAAATCAAAGGGGACCCAACTTGGAGGAGACTCGGGGGAAAAAAAGTCGAAAGCCAGAAACTTTTCTTTTGGGTTTCTACAAATTTTTTCCTATTTAAAAAATAATTTCCTAAATCTGAATTGCCCACTCCGTTTCTTCTTCTCTGTCTTTTCTTTCCCCCAAAATTACATTTTTTTTTTTGCTTGCTTACGTTTGGCTGTTTTGGGCAAAGCTACGATTTCAATGGTGAAGAAGAGGTGGTTTCGTTTGAAAAGTTGGTGGCCGCCATAGACGGAGCTTGTGGGTATATTCCCCCATCTAATTATCTTCTTCTCATCTCTTTTTAGAGGGGACTTCCTATCCCTCGCCGTTCATTTCATGCCTTGGTTCCATACTCCATTTACTATCCCAAATTTTGGCGTGAATTTTTACATTTACTTTTACAAATTTTTTTATTAATTACAACTTGGAATCAATCCCATCTCCAATTTAAACTTTTTGGACCCACGCTATACATTTAAGCCCATGATGTGTTGTTGCATCTCTATATAAACAGATCTTGTACCTAAAGCCTGAAACTTTGACAAATTCCCAGTTCAGAAAACAACAGCTCAGAAAACAATAACCATTTTAATCAAAGTTGGTTAAATCTGCAACCTATTCAACATAAGATTGACTTGAAACTCCATTTTGTCTTGATTTCAGTTCCAAAGACATTTGCTTTTGTGGTTGACAGAATTATATCCAAAACGACATCACATTATAACAGCTACTCAGGGTTCTTTGTCAGACAAAATTTGTTGAACAAGAGACATTACCTCATCAGTTTGATTGTGTTGTAGACTCCGACGACCTGAAAAGCCGTCGGGGAAAGAAAGAGAGAGTCATACGGATGAGAATGTCAGTACGTGAAAACATCAGATGAAGAGGTTTCTACTAACCGTGAAGACGCCGCCCGATAATGGTGAGAACCTAAGAGAAACGAGAACGGTTCATAACCAAATAAACTGAATAATACACCCGGAGGCTCAAGCCCACTCAATTATTCATCTCAGTTTCTCATATACTTACATATCCTTCAATTCAGCATCCAACTGTTGAAGCTTCAGAAACGAGCTTAGACACCATACGAAGAGCGATCTCATGTCTAACCTTTTGTAAGGGCGTGAAAAAAGAAAGGCAAAAGAAAGTAAGAAACACTCTACCACCTTCACTAGGCTTTCTGCATCACGATCTCCGTAGTAGGATAGGATTCATCTCGAAGGATATGCTATATATTGAGACAATGAACAATGATCATATGTTATACAACTACATTAATGCCATGTTCTCTTACCTAAGATCACTACCTTTATGGAAAATGCGGATAGAAGGATATCCTTGTACATTATGCCTGAAAAGAAGAAAAAAAACATGAGAGTACAACTTAAGTCATCGATCTGCACGGTCTAAGCCAATACTGCCAACTATTGGAAAAAAAAAGTCCAAGAATGATAGATGGCACATCATTACATATAGCAACCAAAACATATTGGTTTTCAATGGAAGCCAATACAAAACAAGATAAGATTATCCTCCTTCATTCACTCTAGTAGTTACTCATTGAAACTTTCATCTTAATGGTGGAACAATACACTGCAGAAATTTCGAGAGAGCCAACATGGTAGGCCAAATTGGCCAATGCAAAACTGATTCAGTAATAGCCTATGTTCTGAAGCCCCTCCAATTCCAAATTGTATTGGAATGAGGTACCCACTGTGGGAGGGATCCTAATGGCTTCTCTTATAAATAATGTATGGAGGGGTTATGAATATTATTTTTGGTAAGATGTCAAAGCAGATTAATAAAGTCTCACATGCTAAGTTTGCTAACAATCCCAACGGGAAACTAGAACCAGTTGACAGCTACATAATATTAACCTTCGTTCTATAAACAAGAAAAACTGAAAAAAGAGATGCATTTTCCCAGCAAATCAAAATCTAGAATTCCGATACGATTTACCTGATGTTGAAATCGATGCCCAAGGATTCTCCATTGGAGCTCTTGTCAATAGCAATGGGTGTGGAAGTGCTGACACCCAAATACCTGTTCAATTCCTGTAAAACAGAAATCTATGAAGCCAAAATGGCATTTCCAACTCTTAACAAAAGGAGCATTAGACAAGACTAACAAAAAAAAGCTAAAAACTTTCAAGCAATTTTGATTTCGGGCTTTACCATAAGGCTTGAACGATCAGTACAAAGTGCCATAAACAACAAGTTCAACAAGCTATAGCCTTACCATTCCAAATAACTGCTAACTACAATTGACGACCCAGCACCCGAAAGATCAAGTCCCTCGGAATTTTCCTGCAAAGACATAAATCGGAAGCAATTATGAAACCCCTAACGTTGTTGTCCGAACTCACAAATCTCAGATGCTACTAAATATTGAAGCAACTCGCTCATAACCGAAACAGAATCCAAGAACCGAAACTGCAGTAGCTGAATAGCATCCCCAATACACTAAAACAAAATCCAATAACCGAAAAAAAAACTGATCTTAAAACTTGAAGATCACTCCTATGCGACTTCAGTGTACCGATTACCTTGACTAATCCGCAAATATCGCAGCTTCGCCCACAAAAACACAAATCCTTGGTCAAATTCCTGTCGACATTTACTCAGTCACTGCCTAAATCGAGATAAAAGAGCCAAAATCTACGAAAATAAGAGAAAAACAACGAAGTGCGAGAAAATAAAAGAGAAAAAAACTGTAGAAAATCTATGGATTTGCGTTTGCTCGTCGAGAACATCGTCGCCGGAAATCTTGTGGACGGCGACGAATCAAGGGAAGAGGACTGTTGACATTTATTATAGAAGCTCAGAAATCCGAACGAAATGCGATTTATCTTCAGGTTTAAATCATTTGAAATTTCTCCCCCAAATTCATACAAATTCAGCTTTAGTTCCCTTATGTTTTTTGTATTTCGTAATTTAACCCAAAGTTTTTTTGTTAAAGTTTGGACCTTCAAATTTTCAAATGTTACTATCAAATCCCTCTCTCAACCTGGTCCTCGATTTTCTTTACTCAGCAAGATTCCAGTGCATTTAATGTTTGTAGACTACGAAACGAGTCTATATGTTTCAGTATTGGTGTCCAACTCGTCGGTCTATCTCGGTCCGAGTTTGCATTCCAACAGAAGTTTTTGGATTAATCTGAATTTTTCGGGTTTGTACAACTAAATCCGAGGCCCGATTTTATAAGACTCGGGTTCGAGTTCAGGTTGAACCGACCCGTTTAATTTCTCTCCTATTAAAATTTTTAATTTTTTTGTATTAATTTTTTAAAAAAAAGAACTATATCGAATTTTTGGGTTGATTAAAATCCGAGTTCGATTCAAAAATCTCAATATTTTTGAATAAAAAAAATTAAAATAAAAAATAAACTCTAAACTCGATATTTTTCGGATGTATTCAGATCAAACTTCATATTTTAGACCAAAATTGATACTAGTTGATGATAAAGAGAATACAAAGAAGTTAGGTAGAGTTTACTATTATTCACATGTTACTATATTCGTTAATATTTATTGAATAATATTACTATATTCATTAATATTTATTATGTAGATAGAGTTTAGAAATAATACATATATAAGGAATCTAAGTAGAATTTGCATATATTTACTATATTTATCGACTTGAATTTATCTTTACATGTTATACTCTAAAACTTTAGATAATAACAAATCCCTAAAAATATTTACTCAAATACCTATTATTTTCTTATAACTTATTAAAATGCCTTTCATACAAATAAAACCTAACTGACCATCCATAATGATAAATACTCTTAGTTCGTATCGTATTTCGGATGCACCGTGTTGAAAAAAAAACGATACAACACAAAGACGTGTACGTAATTTCTTTAATAAGGTAGAAACACTTATTTAGGAAAATCTATTTTTCGAAATAGATTTTTTCTTTTTCTCAGTAAAAAAAAATCTATTTTCCGAGTTCTGTTTTTTTTTTGGTATAAAGGAACACCAACGCAGACGTAGGGAAGGTAAGAAGAACACTCACATGCGTATAAGTACGGTTGGTGGTTTTGTCAGGGACGATGTTCAGTAATTTCTTTTCTTTTTTCTTTTTATTAAAAAATCTGTTGGAAATCAATAGCTTTCTCTCTCTTTATTTATAAGCGTGTATAGATACACACATATATATATACACGATCTCTGCTCTGCTTTCGCTTTTATTTCGCTACACCGGCGGCGTTGGGATCGATCTAAGATCTCCATTGAAACGTCTTGTTTCTCGTTCTCTGAATTCTTCTTGTTTCAGATTCTGGGTTCAGCTTGTGCTAGGGTTTTGATTCTGATCAGAGCCTCCGCTTTTTTTTTCTTTGGGTTAATATTTTATTCGACGGAAAAAGCTTCCTTTTTTTCCCTCTCCGGCGATGGTTTTATCGGTGAAGCAAACCGTCGCGGCGAAGATCGGCGCATGCGATCCGCTTTTCCGGCGGAACCCATCGTGCCTTTTCCGGCGATCTCCGGCATCGTTGTCGTTTCCGGGGCCGGAGCTCCCGAAACGCGCCGTTTTGGCGGTTTCGAAGCCTCTGCACCTCGGTGCTATCGCTCTGAGGAGAACGAAGTCTCCGGTGAAGTGCAACGCGTACGAGGCGGACCGATCGGAGCCCCAGCCCGTCGATGCGGCGGCGGTGGCGGCGAAATCGGATGCGGCGAAGAGGGTGAGGATCGGGATTTACTTCGCGACTTGGTGGGCTTTGAACGTCGTCTTCAACATCTACAACAAGAAGGTCTTGAACGCTTACCCTTATCCATGGCTGACTTCGACGCTGTCTCTCGCCGCCGGTTCGCTCATTATGCTCGTGTCTTGGGCCACCGGAATCGCCGAGCGGCCGCAAACTGATTTCGAGTTCTGGAAGACACTTTTTCCGGTAAGTGGGTTGGTGGGTCATATGGTGATTTTCCTGTTTGGTCGCCGGTAAAATTTTGAAAAAAAGGTTGGAAATTTTTAGATAATACCGATGTTTACGATGCTGGGCATTAGGGTTTGGGGCCAATTCCTGC
>NW_010966021.1:22338-24306 GCF_000463585.1 Tarenaya hassleriana | reverse complement strand
CCTGCTGATTTCGCATTAATGTTTTGTAGTTTTTCATTCTCTCTTACCTGAGAGTGACTGACACAGTTTTGTTTGCTTCCTGAGAAAACCATGGGAGAAGAAAGTGATGTTTTTGTTCATATGTTGCTCAATTTCGCTATGAAACTTAGAAATCCTCGGTCACTAATTAAAACTGAACAAATCAACCAAGAATTCCAAGTACCATCATTGATTCAAGCTGCTGAATTATGAATTTCATGCTTGAGGGTTTTGTAAATGACTCTAACATTCAGATTTCAGCCATTGGTTCTGTTTCACTGAAATGTTGTGAAATTTTGGGGGAAATAGGTTGCTGTGGCTCACACAATAGGACATGTAGCAGCAACTGTGAGTATGTCAAAGGTTGCCGTTTCGTTCACTCACATCATCAAGAGCGGTGAGCCAGCGTTCACCGTTTTGGTCTCGAGGTTCCTTTTGGGCGAAACCTTTCCGACCTCTGTCTATCTTTCCCTCATTCCTATCATCGGTGGTTGCGCTCTCTCCGCTCTCACCGAGTTAAACTTCAACATGACTGGTAATGAATCCTCTGTGCTCTATCTAGCCCCTGTTCTTGTCTGCATCTCTTGTTTTCTTTTTCTTATGACTTGGCACAAATATTTGGTGTTCATGAGGTGCCTCTGGTGATATGGTGATGTGAAATTTCGGATCTTTCATCTGAAATTACGGTTCCTGGTTTCAGGTTTTATGGGAGCAATGATTTCCAACTTGGCTTTCGTCCTCCGGAACATATTCTCAAAGAAGGGTATGAAGGGGAAGTCCGTGAGCGGGATGAACTACTATGCTTGTCTCTCCCTTTTATCCCTCTTGATTCTCACACCATTTGCGTTTGCGGTCGAGGGTCCACAGATTTGGATAGATGGATGGCAGAAGGCTCTCTCTGATATTGGACCCCAATTCATCGCGTAAATTCCCTAAAACCCTTGAAACATTCCCTCCTTATCTACTTTTGTGTTTGACAATGGAAATTCAGACCACATGAGAGAGCCTAATTCAGTTATGTCCTGTTCCTGGCATTTCTAATGATGCCCTCTTCTCTACTAGTTTCCAACTGACAAATTAGTCTAGAAGGGTCTTTTTCTCGATTCTTTTGGTAAAGTTTCTGTTTTGAACATGTGCCTTCTGGCTTACATTGATCACATCTCTTTGGGGTAACAGGTGGGTGGCTGCCCAGAGCGTGTTCTATCATCTGTACAACCAAGTGTCATACATGTCGCTAGACGAGATCTCTCCCTTGACGTTTAGCATTGGTAACACCATGAAACGTATTTCCGTCATTGTCTCCTCCATCATCATCTTCAGCACTCCCGTCCAGCCCATCAATGCCCTTGGTGCCGCCATTGCCATCCTCGGAACCTTCTTGTACTCTCAGGTAACGTACTACTACTACTGCTACCCTTTAAATGATCCATATACCCTTTTGTTTATCCAAATGGATATGTATTCTTCAAAAGCGTCTCTTGGCTTCACCTCACAGCCGCATGAAGCTCCTAACAAGCTGTATTTTCATTAGATAATATGAATCACTTAATATATTATTATAATCAGATGGGGTTCTTGATTTAAAAAACTGCTTTACGGTAGAATCATGGGTAGGTTTAGTCTTTTTTTGTCTTGTCTGAATGTGTTCTAAAGCTGACAAGAAGCGATAATGGCGGTTCTTGAAGCTTATGTTTTCCCATTTGTTTTGGATGGACTCAGGCAAAACAGTGAGAGCTGAAGCCAGTGGAGGATCATGCTTGCTTTCTCCGGCGGCCTGTGTGAATGCTGGTTTTCCGGTTTAATTCTAAACCGGAAGCGGTTTAAGTGTAGAGATGTATACCCAATAATGATGATACGGCGTTTCAATGTGGTAGGCAGGTTTTTGGTTTGTCTTTCTATATAAATATATATTTCCAAAAGAGTGTTGAATCGGGGGGGGGGGGGGGGGGG
>NW_010966021.1:0-22028 GCF_000463585.1 Tarenaya hassleriana | reverse complement strand
GGGGGGGGGGGGGGGGGAAGAGGAAAATGGGCCCCCCTTTAAAATAAGACTCATTTCGTGAAAGAAAGAGCAATTTCGTAGTTTCTCTTATATTATGCATTTTTGCGTTGATTATTTGTTTATTTATTTTAGGGAGTATAACCAAAAAATATATTTTTTTAAAATTTAATCAATAAATATATGAATTTTTAATATTGTATGTAAACACATAAACTTTGAAACTTTTATATAAATTCACACAAATTTTTATAAAAATAAACAAATTTTAAGAATCTTCGCATACGACTATACAAAAAATTAATTGGGTTTAGTATTGTTTTAGATTTACGCGAAAATTTTTAAAATTCGTATATTTTTATTCAAAATGAAAAAAAAAATTATATATTTATTTATCAAATTTAAAAAATTCATATTTTTTTTATATTCTCTTTATTTTTATTGAAAAGTACATGATACAAGCGATCGGAATCCAATTAGGCCATGATTGATGGGAATGTATGTCACGGAGGCATATGATTCTGTCTGTCCTTTGGCGTCTCTGAAGGGGCAGACTTGGAAAAAAGAGCAGAGATTGTACTTGAAGGGTCATTTCTTGCAAAGCAAGTAACATAAATAACACAACAGAAAGAAAAGAAGCAATTTCTTTTCTAGGGAAATTTTCGTGATGATTGACGTAAATAACAGATTTATACTATTTTTAAATTATATTCATTTTTGAAAATCTGAAAAAACTTAATTTTTAAACATTTATAAAAAATTCGATTGGATACAAACGTTGCTAACTCATTAACGGTAGAAAAGTTGTTGACTCATTATTAACGACAGATAATCTCATAATATGTCACGCCAAAATACCTACCATTATTAACCGATTTTTTGGTAAAAATTCAAAAAATAAATGATATTTTGTTCTAAAAATTTAAAATTTAATATGATTTTATAAGTCGAAAATTTTTAGTACGGACATATTAATGCCTTAAAACTTGATAATGTTGCAGATCAAAGGTATGAATTTCAAATTCATATTCTATATTCAATATCTATAAGATGTGAGATGTGGATGGACAAAATCTGCAAAATTATCAACCCATTTTCTAATCCATAATTTTTTTTAAGCCCTTTTTTTGCTGCATGAACAACATTCGGTAAGCGTTTTCATATCACGAAAAAAAAAAATAACAGTATATATAAATATAATACACAAGTAATCTTACACAAACATTTGCTTTCCAAAAGGCTCAAAGAAGATCATGTGAGATCAAGTTCTAACAAATCGTTTTACACAACTAAATTTGGATAGTTTAATCAGTGAAACATACGTATTATCTTGTCTCAAATTCGAATTTTAAATTTGAGAAAACAACATATTCCCAAATTATTCGAATATTAAATTTGAGAAAACAACATATATCCCAAATTATATAGTTGATTTTCGATCACAAAATTAGGTTGAATCTTGGTTCAAGACAATCGATTATAAAACCAAATGCTTTTTAGGCACACAGAAAAAGGAAAAGACAAAAAAAACCCTTATTATATATCACTGAATAAACAAAGAAAAATCCTCGAATTTTTCCAAGTCTTCCTTTGAACTGTTTTTTTTTTTTTTGTTTTTGGAATGAGGAGCAGAAACAAAGGTACAAACCGAAGGAAACAAAAGGATCAAACTTGGAGGTACTTGATGGCGGTATGAACGTCCTTGTCACCTCTGCCGCTGAAGTTGACGACCACTTTGGCGCCGTCGGGGAGAGTCGGACAGAGCTTCTCGAGGTGAGCCAGAGCGTGCGACGTCTCGAGAGCCGGGATTATTCCCTCTAACCTCGACACTCTCTTGAACGCTGCATCCCGGTTCGGGAAAAACGGAAGGTCTAAGTTTCTTTCTTCGAAGATACATGGAAGATCTGTAGTAGTTTTCATATAAAAGATTTCAGATTGGATGCTTTACCTTCCAATGCTTCATCGTCCGTCACGCTGTAGTATTCAGCCCTTCCGACGTCTTTCAGGAAACTGTGCTCCGGTCCAACTCCCGGGTAATCTAATCTGTAAAATCCAATAGAAAACGGGTGACCCTTGTTATTTCGGATATATCTTCGGCATATCCGAAAGCAATTTTCAGATTCATGGCATCCGCTGAGAGTTAGGGGAGCGCATAACTACCCAAAAAACAGTACCATGCATGAATACCCGATTTCGGGTATTCAGCCTTTTGCGGGGTACCGGATGGTACAACAACAACAACAACAACATCGCCTTATTCCCAAGTTCATTTGGGGTCGGCCGCATGATTCATTCTTCTCTACTCATTTTGATCTCGGATTAACTCTTTCGGAATCTGCAAGACTGCAACACTTCCAAATCGTTTCTAATGACACACTCCCAAGTAAATCTAAGTCTACCTCTTCCTTTCCTTCTCACCCCTATACATATAATCTCCACCTTTCTAACCGGCGCATCTATCGGCCTACGTTGTACATGTCCAAACCATCTTAAACATCCCTCCCGTATCTTCTCTCCGATACCTATTACTCCTATTTTCTTTCTAATAATCACATTTCTAATTCTATTCATTCTTGTGTGTCCGCACATCCATCTCAACATACTCATCTCGGCCACATTCATTTTAGACATATGGTGACAGATACCAGCAAATAACTAAGTACGTTATCAAATGACATATATATATTCTTGTCTTCTGGTACCTGATGAACCCATTTTTTAGTTTTATGCAATTTTTTGTTATAATTCTGTTTTATCTAATATAATTTTCGAATTCAGATACCCATTAACCGAACATATTGTCGAATACCCGTAATTCGTATACATGAGATTTTCGTATATGAGTACGGATATCAAATTATGATACCCGAAACCGAAACCTTCGGATACCCATCCGACACTCTGAATTTTTCGGATATCCAAACCCGTACCTGCTCCATTGAGGATTGAAGAGGCTAGGCCCAGGTCTTAAAAAAAAAACATTTCAAGCAACAACAAAAAAAGGATCTTACCCGGCACTAATGGAGTGAGGCTCAATGATTTGGCCATCGTCGTCCTGAAGCAAGTAACTCATAGCTCCATGGAGCACACCCACCTCTCCCTTCGTCAATGTCGCAGCATGTTTTCCGCTGTTCAGTCCGAAACCGGCAGCTTCCACTCCGATCATTCGGACGTCTGAATCATCCACGAATTCATGGAAGAGCCCCATCGCGTTAGATCCCCCTCCCACACACGCAACTAACACATCCGGCGTCCCGCCCCATTTCTCCAGAGCTTGTCTCCTCGTTTCTTTCCCGATCACCGCATGAAAGTCTCTGACCATCATCGGGTATGGATGAGGCCCAGCCACAGATCCTAATATGTAATGGGTCGTCTCCACGTTCGTCACCCAGTCCCTTATCGCTTCTGAAGTTGCGTCCTTTAACGTCGCTGTTCCAGAATGAACTCCCCTCACCTGCATCGTCAAAGATTGGAATTGTCCAGATCTGAGATCAACGTGATCTTTAGTCGTCGGATGAAACAGGTGGATCGATGTTGTGATATTATTACCTCAGCTCCAAGTAGCCTCATCCTGAAGACATTAAGGGCTTGTCTCTCCATGTCCTGAGCACCCATGTAAACGATGCACTGCAAACCGAACCGAGCACAGACAGTGGCCGTGGCCACACCATGTTGACCAGCTCCAGTCTCGGCTATGATCCTCTTCTTGCCCAAACGCTTGGCCAGAAGTGCCTGAGCCACTGCATTGTTGATCTTGTGAGCACCCGTGTGGTTCAGGTCCTCCCTCTTCAGGTATATCTCCGGCCCTTCGCCATTTTCCCGCCTGTAATGCTCGGTAAGCCTCTCGGCATAGTACAGAGGACTCTCCCTACCCACGTAATCTTTCAAGATTCCAGCCAATTCTTTCTACAGTTTCATCAACACAAAACGTACAAATCGGTATTAGAGCATGAGAACTACATCCAACCTCAAAGACAAATCACATCAGACAGAGAAATTGATAACATAGACATCATTCCATTACTTGATTGTAATGACTGCTTCTTGTTGAGTCTACACAAATCGAACAAGAACAAGTTTCACAAATGAGCCAAAAACCTTGCTGATTCCATTTACTAGAACTACGAACTACACGCGTATATGTACGTCTACGCAGTTGTATTCTATTGCCTTCTGTAAAAATTTCAACAATTCCAGTATATCACATCTCGAATCCACAAATAGACGCACTAAATTCATCTAATTTCCCATCAAATCCCTGAAAGCTTTCTCCTTTGAGAATGAACACCGACATAAACGAATGCCCGTTTCGATTTGATTCAAATCGAGAAACGGGTCGAAAGGGGACCCATCAAATACCTGGAAATCTTCGTCCTTGGCGAGCGAATGGAAAGCCGATTCGAGCTCGGAGAGGGCGTGCATTAGGGTTTCGGGGACGTACTTCCCACCAAATTTCCCAAACCGACCGAACGAATCGGGTCGCTGCCCCGAAGACAGATCGGGCACGGCCTTGCTCTTCTCCTTCCCCGCCATTTCAACAACTGGTTCCTTGGCGATGGTGCAGGAGACGGAGAACGACGAAGACCTGGAGCGAGACGATGGCAGAGGCGTAAATCTGGGGAGCTGGAAAGGGGATTTCAGATGGGTCAGCTCTGAAGAAGAAGGAACTGAAACGGATGGTCTGAAAGTTGCAGCCGTGCCCGATGCCGCCATCGCTCCTCCTCCTCTCTCTCTAAGACACCGATACAGACCAGTTTGATGTGAGGGCTTTTTATAGATTCTCTGAATCTCTCACTGTTGATTAGTCTTTTTCTGACCACAAAATCAATAAAAGGAAACAATATACGAAGATGAATCAAAGTAATAACTTGACGAAAAAGGGAAAAAAAAAATAAGAGGATGGTATTAGTAGGTAAGCATGATTGGGGGTTGGGTATTGTTTATCACGTGCTCAAATACACTTCAATCGATTCCTTTTATACATGCAATTGGCTGAATAACAGAGAATTGTATATATTGAATCTAAATTCGATTTAAAATTTAAATTAATCCAATTTCTATAAATTAAAATTTTCAATTAGAACCGAATATATCAAAATAATCAATGTTTTCTCGAAATAGAACTATTTTTATAAAAAAAAAAACTGATAATAATCAAACGGGAATCGAAATAAAAACGAAATATTCACTCTAAATTAAAAGAAAACACTATTTGTAATTGTTTATCTTTGAACGTAATGTTGACCTTCTAAAATAAATTGTTATTCAAGAAAAAATAAATTGTGTATGAATTCTATACATTTTTCAAAAAAATTCTTTGGAATTATGACATTTGAAGACGAAAAACTATAACGAAATCGTCTTAATGGTAATTTCTTCTTTAAAAAAAAAAGGCGAATCACGTGTGAAGTAGTTGGGCATGTGATTTTATGTGTAGGCAGCTATGGTGGTTCAGCTCATACGAACAATGCGTGAGACTACAATTTATGATGTGTGCAATTGGTACATCTTCTCCCTTGCATTTCAATGGTTAAACAAGAAATTATCGGATTATAATATTGTATTTCAATAGCATATATAATATACCCATAAAAACTTTTTTTTATAAAAAAAAGGAACTTTTACCATTTAAAATCGCAAAGACAATAATTACATATACCCTTTTTAAAAAATCTTATAAATAAATAATAAGATTTAAAGTAATCTAGTGAAACCACGTTAATATCATAATAATATTTTAAATTATGATTGACTTATAAAAATGTATATAAAGGTAATTAAATATATTAATTTAAAAGTAATATATGTGAGTATTATATATTTAATTTTAAAGTTTTTTTATAATTAATCAATATTAAAATCAAGTTTTTTTGTAACTGTATATCCTATACTAAGGTCCATACTAATCTCGGAGGCGAGATTCAACCATTTAATTTAGATTATACGTTTTCTCCTCAAATTTGAGGTTCGAATTTAGGGCCGGACAAATGATTTACATCTCATTTTATCGGTTGAATTATACAAGTTTGGTTAATATTTAAACCAAATTACATCCAAAAATAAATAATTTGTTATTGATTTAAAAACATAATTTTTTTAATAAAATACAATTATTATTATTATTCAAATTTATTATTATTTAAAACGAGATTTGTTGATTTATAAATAATAATAAATAAATTAGAAAATATAATAATAAAAATATACGTCAATATACAGTGAAATAAAAATTTTACATTATAAAAAATTAATAAAAAATATATTTTTCTCTATCAAATAAATAATTTCTATTGTTTTTTACTAAATTTATATCAATAAATACTATAATAATATAGTCAATGAAAAAAATAATAAACCGGGTCTTTCGCCTAGTTATTTAAAAGAAAAAGGAAAAGGCCAGGGTTACCACTTGTAACCTTTTTTTTTTTTTTGGTATAATGCGAAAAAGCGGTAACTTACCACTACACTAATCAGGCAATTCATTTGCCAAGAGTTCGGTTCGATCTTCATCACGTGAGATGGCCCCCTCTCTTTTATTGACGTCTTACCTTCCCTTAGTGAAGAATCCATGCAGCAAAGCGCATATCTCCTCTCTCGTGTTCCTTGATGAATTCATCAATGGGATTTTGATATAAACTATAATTTCTTTGAGATTTTTTTTATGTAATTGTTGGATTCACATTTATGAATGATATATATGATTCAAAAGACTTGGATATATTCAATCGATAAAATGAGGCCGCAAAACGTCTGTCCAGTTCCGATTTCGAGTTTCAAATTTAGAAAAGAGACGTGTATTTCAAATCATATGACTGAGTCTAACCCCGAGTTTAAATTGGATTTTGATCCAGATATTCAGTTATAAAACTATAATTTCTTTGAGAGTTTTTCTAGTATGTAGTGGTTGGATTCATATTTATGAATAAGGGTCTAGCGAATGCTTAATTAGCTCAGGACCCCACTACTCGTCATACTTGATTTGGTATTGTTACTGCACATGACTCAAAAGACTTGGATATATTCAATCGATGAAATGGGGTGTAAAACATTAATTTGTCTCGATCTTAGTTCAAACCTCAAATTTGGAGAAGAGACATATATTCCAAATTATATGGCTGACTCCAACCTTTATATCAGTTTGGACCTTAGTCCAGACTCGGTTACAAAAAAAAGATATTACCATATATTTGCTCTCTTTGTAATATTTCATATCTATATATAATTTCTCTGTTGGATCTATGGATCAAGCTTCTCTTTGTTGCAGAAGAAAATGTTGTAGAAGAAGCACGTGTTAGTTGCATGAAATGAAGTGATGTTTGCATAGAGAGTTCTTGTTTTTTATGTCTTCATTTAATTCAAAGAAATAGTGAATTGAGAGAGAGAAACACTTTTTGAGAGGAATTAAAAGGAAAATAACAGTGGTATCAGAGCGTTTAGTGGTCTTTTTGGGATTTGTAAGAGTATGGGTCGGAAAAGATATTCGATTTCGGGTTTTTGTTTTCGAGTTTGAAAGAAATGAGAGTCATTGCAATGAAGACGACTCCGATATGGGCTGAAGAAGCGATGGTGCAGAAAACGGTTGTTGATGAACAATCAGAGATTGATTTGGTAAGATTTTTGCGAATGCTGTGTTTTCTTTTAATACAATCAAATGTGTTTGTTTTAAGAAGGTTTGGTTTTCTGTAATCATTATGTTCGATTTCAAAGCGCATAGAGGGTTGAAACACAAGAGAGAAAAGTGTTGAATTCATCTATGTTGAGAGGAAACCGAAAAGGGTTTGTTTGTGTATTTGTATATGTATTTATGTATTGTGTTAATTAATATAAGAGTGTTTGTTTGAGAAAACTTATATTCTCTTTTACCTTTTATTACCATATATTCGTGAGCTGTCGTCCTAACTTAGAAAACTCTCATATTTGGAAAGATTCCTCCAAGAATTTTAGACGTAAGATGTCAGATACATTACATTTGTCGCCTTACTTGGACTGAGTTTTCTTAATTACAAAACTGTTCCTCGCCATCTACTAGCTGCAGCTGAAGAAAGGTTTTTCAGACAAAAATCACGGGTAATTTGGCTAAGACTTGGAGACCGTAACACTACCTACTTCCACCGAGCGATGCGCTCTAGGAATGCCAGAAACAGAATCCACTTTCTAGTGGACGAGAATGGATTGCGCCATGAATCCCACCAAGAAATTGCTGATCAGGCGGTTCGGTATTTCACCTCTTTGATTGGAGCAAGAGACGAACACGTTCAGGCCCCTAGTGTCCAATGGTTCAGAGATCTAATCCCTTCCCAGTGTGTAGTTGTGCTTTCTCCATTTCGATTTGTAGATCTTTCTTTTCTTTTTTAACCTAAGACTGCCGGTTCAACCAGTAACGATGGGCCAAACCTCTTTCTCAATCTAGGTTCGAACATTAGGAGCACATCTTAAGTGGTAATTAATTACCCGACCAATCTTCTACGTTTTGGATAAATATAATTGAGTCGAAATTCCCGTAAAGATTTCACTTATCCAAAAAAAAAAAGTTAAGTTTTGAAGACAAAAATCTTTAGAGCGTAAAATACAAAGAATAGGAACCATACATATATAACATATCCTAACAAAGCAAACATATATATATATATATGTGTGTGTATAGTTCTCATAATTAAGACGTTACGGCTTAATAAATAAGATTGCCACATCAAATGCGCATTATTATTTGGATCAGCCATTAACTTTTATATATATATATATATATATAACATCAAATATCATAGAAAAGCTTCTTGAAGAGCTCCATGTGTTGAGTCTCCAAGCAGATATAGAGGGATAAACCATCCTCTCTGGACCGACCAGACATCAGATAGCCTTTTCCGTCGCACCGAATACTCGCAGGGGCGACGTGAAAAGGCGGCCCCCAACCGAAATCCGCTTCGTACATCGGCATTTGAGTCCAACTGACAATGCTCAGATTAGGGTTTTGAGAGACTGGCCTCCCGGTTAAAACCTCTATGGCCTGAGGATTGTCGCGCAAGAAAGCGAGCCCCGATCTTATGTACTCGTCGTCCACTTCCTTCACCGCTTTCCGGATCCGACCAGCCGTCGAAGACAAGGGTTCCTTCACAATGTCGCCTGAATACGCCATCGGAGCCAAGGCCTGGACGACATTTCCGAAAAGCTCTTTAGGGATTGGTGGACGTAGCCGAGACCGAGCGTCCACCGCGATGTAAAGCAACGTCTTCTCCTCGTCCGGTAGGTCACGTGCTCTGCACGCACATCTCCACACGTGGGCCGCTAACGACTCGTAGAGACTGTACTTCACGAGGCTCGATTCTGCATGTGCGTCCGCCTTGTCCCTCAAGCTGTCGACTTGTTTAGGGTTTAGCTTGAGGTAGGCGGTAGAGGTTACAAGAGCGGCGGGAGAAATTTTCCGGTAGCCAAAAATGGCGGAGGAATCGAATTCAGGGTGGGGAAATTTCGGGGACGGCAGGGCGAGGTGGTCGAGGAGTTTCCGGTCGTGGATGGGAGGGTCGATGGGGAGGCCACGAGAAATGCTGGCCCAAGAATTGATGAGATGCATTGCCGAGAGACCGTCGACGATCATGTGGTGGTTTCCGATGCAAAGACACATCCCTCCGCATTTGAAATATGTCACCTTTCCATTAAATTTCACAAAACGTCAATAACCCCATTTTATAAAACAGTATTTTCTTAATTTTTATTAAATTGAAACAAGGAAGAATTATACTAGAAATGTATTATTTGCATACACAACTAAGAAGAAAGGAATCTGAAAACATGTATTCAGTCGTTATATTAGGAGATATGATTTAGATTTTTATGTCGTAGTTAATATTTCTATTTCAGGTTTAGTATTCTACTTAGATATAAGCCATATTTTCGTATCATCAATGGAAAATCTTACAGAAAATTATTCTGAAATTCTTTACAAATTTTTGCCCATATATTTATTTTGAGAGAGAAACAAAAATTCAATTTGTATAATGAAGAAGACGACGAAATGAAGCAACTGTCTCTCTCTCTCTCTATATATATATATAATGTTTATGTGTACCTGAGAGAGATTTAGAGGTAGTGAAGAAATGTCCTGAGAATAATCAACGGTCGGGCGGAGCTGCTGGAACTTGGAGTTAGGACATAATTCCCCATCCAACATCTCGTCTAATGTACAATCAGCTTCGGCCACTACAAACATCGACCCTTTCGAGTTACACTCGACCTCAATCCGACCGTTCTCGTCTTTGCCGAGCCTACCGGCTAAGGGATAGAACGAGACAAGGGCCTCGCCTAGAGACTTCTTGAGAATCCGAGTGATTTCATCGCTGTTCGGATATGTATTATTATTATCTGCGTTGGGTTTGAAGAAATGGAGGCTAAAGTTGTGGATATTCGCGTGGAAAAGATCGAAATTGGACAGCCAGAGAGCGCCTCCGGCCGTGTCCTTGGCCGGACACACAAAGCTTGTCTCTTTCACGTCGATCTTCATGCTTTTTTTTTTTACGTAGATGGCCTGCATGCATGGCAAAAATTGGTCCGATTAGTAAAATACAAAACATGGAGGAATCCGTGTTACGAGGGTTCAATATCAACAATCTAACAAATCTAAATGTGCCTATTTTATAAAAAAAAAAAGCACCCGGTATAATGAAAAATGTATATATTTCCAATTTGGTTAGCTCAACCGGTGAAATTGGGATTCAAAATATCCCGCTCCGAGTTCGAATTTCAATTTGAGAAGAGAAGTGTAATTCCAATGAAATTGTTTGATCCCGTGCCAAAGATTGGTCTTGACTTTGGAAATATAAATTAGAAATCAAAGAGGTATATCGGTGCTAATTCGAAGATTTTTTTACAAGTGCGTAAACATTATCATGCACTGGATTTTCAGTATCTCATACCATCTCACAATTTAAAAATAAAATAAACAAAAACAAGATAAAAAAAAATCGAAATATTCACTAAAAAGGAAAATAGAATATATATATATATATATAATTGAGAGCTTTGTAGAGAAAGAATTACTTGACCTCGACCCCAAAACATAAACGTCCATTTTATAGCATTTTTTTTTTAATCATCGTTCATTGTCTTCATGATTGACATTATATTATTAATTTTACAAACGAAAATACGATTTGAAGAGAAAAGGAAGGAGAAGTTTACCTAATCAAAGCCGACCAGAAAAAAATGCTATGCAGAGACAAATGCTAAGGCTTATATTATGTATGCGAACTACATATAGGTAGTCTTGACATATATACATATACATATATATATATACACACATTCACTTGGATGAGACAAATGTACAAAAGAAAAGCTGTAACAATATGGTTGATATTATTAAATGAGATAGGGCCAAAGATTGTGCAAATTTATACGATATCCATCCCATTTTCTTAAAGTCTTTCCCGCCAAAGAATGAATACTTTATAGAGAAATTGTATATTACACACACAAGTATATATGCCTTTGGGAACGCGAAAAATGTTTTTAGAGAGAGAAAATCCTCCCCCTTCTCTCTAACTTTACCAAAACACGTCATCGTACCCAAATCTCTAAACCTAGCTCCCGCAAAATCAAACCCCCGACGGCCGGCCACCGCCGGCCGCCACAACTGAAGACCGTCATGCCACCGCGTCTGCGCAGTAATTCTGCTCCTCCATCCCCAGGGATCTTGGGACCACTCCCACCCTTTCCACCTCTCTCTTGTCACCCAAGCCCCTCCGCTGAGCTAACGCCGGAGATCCCATCAGGAAAGCGAAGCGTGCTCCCCCAACCTCTGAGCTTCACATCCTCTTCTACATCTTCTCCCTCCCACTCCATCAACCGCTCTCGTTCCGCAAATCGCCACCCGGCTGAGATGCGACGAGCTCAGACTTCTTCTCCGGTTCGAAATGTTGATAGAAAAGACCAAAACTTTCTTTTGGACTCTATCAGAGTGCCATCCCCTGAGATCCTACGGGCAGCAGGGAGTAAGGAGGAAACAACTCCGATACCAAACGTCGAGCGGCCACCAGTGGCTAAGGATTCGCAGCCAGCTCCGACCCAGTTGTGGAGCAAACGTCTCTTCCCCAATGCCGGACAACTGGAAAAAGTTGGAACGCCGGAGGTACACCCCACAGGAGTACCCCTTATCAAGATACCTGAGGAAGCTTTGTTTGAAGCTTCAGACGAATGGAAAGAATTCGTCATAGGCCAGTTTTATGGCTTACCACCGAGCTTTGGACGCATCAACGGAGTCGTCAATGCAATCTGGAGTCGACGAGGGCCCCGTATCAAGATTCAAGACGTTGGGAATGGTACTTTTTTGTTCAAAACCCCAACAAAGGCAGTAAAGGATTTCGCTCTCAGCAGACAAATCTGGTATATTGGACAATGTCCAATGTTTGTTTCTGCGTGGAATCCCTTCCACAGGCCGGAAAAGCCAGCGCTAACATCATTCCGCACCTGGGCATCTCTGAGGAATGTGCCCCATCAGTTGTTCGATAGAGTGAATCTGAGCAGGATTGCTACTGGGTTTGGAACTCCCCTCTACCTTGACAGGGCAACGAGGGATAAGGAGAATGTTGCAGTAGCTCGTATTTACGTCGAAGTTAATCTGCAGCAGCCTCCTCCTACAACAATTGTGGTACAGCTTCCTGGCAAAATAGAACATACTGTTAATGTCTCCTTTGATTGGTTGCCGCCTCGATGCAGATTGTGCTCTGAGATAGGGCATAATGCGCATCACTGTCCTTCAAATCCTCCACCAGCAAGAAGAGCCGTATCCCCTCAGCCGGATAGGCGCAAGTCGATTTCCCCCAACCGAGAACGACCTCCTCCCGCACAGGAGGCGTCTCAAGGAAACGAGATTAACCAGACTGCTACTCCAGAGCAGGTGACACCGGCCAGACAAAGTCAGGATCAACGGCTGATAATCCAGACTGTTAAGGATAATGCACCATCTGTCAAGGGCAGCATTACAACGCCAGTAACCAAGACCGGCGCAAAATCAGCAAGTGGCAGTCAACAACAGATGAATATCACTCTGTCTAAAGCAATAGTCAAAGAAAACCAAGGATTTACAACAGTTACCTGGAAGACTCGTGGCCGAAAGGCCACGGGGAAAAATTAAACCCACGTTTGACGGATTCTCATGATTTTTGCTTGGAATATTAGAGGGTTGAACTCTGCGACTAAGAGATTTTTGACACGACAGTGGATTTTGGAAAACAAAGTGCTTATGGGAGCTCTTTTGGAAACACATATTCACGAGACCAATGCAGGCAGAATTCAAGCAGTTCTACCTCCCGATTGGAAACACTTCTGTGATTTTGGTTCATCCCAACAAGGGAGAATTTGGTTGCTATGGGACCCTTCTATCTCGGTGGTTATCTACAAATCCACAAAACAATCAGTAACTTGTGGTATCTCATGTCAAGACCCAAAGATATCATTCACTGCCACTTTCCTATATGCTGCAAATACATCTGCTGAGCGTCGTACTTTATGGGAAGAGATTGTCAACCTCTCAAACTATCCTCCCCTGGCATCAACACCATGGGTCCTTATGGGGGACTACAATCAGGTGCTATATCCTCATGAACGTTCCAGTTTCAACCAGGCCCAACACTATGCGCCCAACAATGGGCTATCAGACCTGGAAGAATGCATCAACAATGCAGGACTTGCCGATATACCCGGTAGAGGTCTCTACTTCACCTGGTTCAATAATCAAGCAGCAAATCCCATCTCAGCAAAAATAGAGCAATGTGCAACTCAACCTGGACAGAAGCTTACCCTGATTCAATGGCAGAATTCGTTCCACCAGCTCACTCGGATCACTCGGCCATCATACTGCGGCCGCTGGAAACGTTGGTAAGTCGCCCCAAACCCTTTAAATTCTTTACTCATATTACTCTTCTGCCTGATTTTCTCAGGACTGTGCAAGAGAGCTGGACTGGCCGAACGCCGACTGACAGTGCACAATTCCGTCTCTGTTCGGGCTTAAAAAACTTGAAGCGACCATTGAGGGCACTAAATTCTGATAATTTTAGTCAGATTACAAAAAGGGTGCAAGAAGCCAAAGGAAAGTTAAAGAATCTACAGACCGCTCTGTTTAACTCACCCACAACGGCCTTGGCAGAAGAGGAAAAAGCAGTCCGTGCAAAGTTCATTCTACTAGCTGCAGCTGAAGAAAGGTTTTTCAGACAAAAATCACGGGTAATTTGGCTAAGACTTGGAGACCGTAACACTACCTACTTCCACCGAGCGATGCGCTCTAGGAATGCCAGAAACAGAATCCACTTTCTAGTGGACGAGAATGGATTGCGCCATGAATCCCACCAAGAAATTGCTGATCAGGCGGTTCGGTATTTCACCTCTTTGATTGGAGCAAGAGACGAACACGTTCAGGCCCCTAGTGTCCAATGGTTCAGAGATCTAATCCCTTCCCAGTGGACTGATGATTTGCTAGCTGACTTAGTGGCCATTCCCTCCGCTGATGAGATTACAAGTATTGTCAAGTCTATGCCGGAAAATAAAGCCCCCGGACCGGATGGCTTCCCCAAAGAATTTTTTACAGCTTCGTGGTCGATACTCGGAGATGACCTTATTGAAGCAGTCAGGGAATTTTTCCTATCTGGTGCTCTCCTAGGACAGACAAACGCTACAGCAATATCTCTAATTCCGAAGACGCCAACTGCAGTGTCATTGACTGATTTCCGACCAATCAGTTGTTGTAATACATTCTACAAAGTAATCTCCACTATCTTGGCTAAGCGGCTGGTTCGAGTTTTGCACATCATCATCTCTCCGAATCAATCGGCATTTCTCAAAGGCAGATTAATGCTGGAAAACACACTGCTAGCAGCAGAGCTCATCAAAGATTATAACCGTGCCTCATCCCGTAAGAATGCCATGTTGAAGATTGACATCCGCAAGGCGTTCGATACCCTCGATTGGGAGTATGTTATCAACCTGCTGAAAGGCCTTAATTTACCTGCCAGGTTCGTGGGCTGGATAAAATCATGCATAACTACTCCTAAATTCTCGATTTCCATCAATGGCAGCCTTGAAGGATATTTTAAAGGCAGACGGGGACTAAGACAAGGGGACCCAATTTCCCCTTACCTTTTCATTCTTGCGATGGAAGGCTTATCAAGATTATTAAACAAGGCTGCAGTAGCAGGTGAAATCAGGACTCACTCTAAATGCGCTGAACCCCTAGTTACACATCTTGCATTCGCCGATGATCTGATGATTTTCTCTGAGGGCTCACAGACGTCCGTAACTAAGGTACTTCAGATTCTTGCAGATTTTGGGAAATATTCAGGGCTGAAATTAAATGCAGACAAATCTGAACTATTTATTGCTGGAGTGGAAGAGAATGAGGCCGAAAGAATATGTACAGAGGTGGGATTCCGTAGAGGCAGCCTCCCTGTACGATACTTAGGGATTCCGTTATCGCCGACGAGGCTATCTAGAGAGGACTACCAACCTCTAATTGAAAAGATCAAAGCAAAGATTGGAGCGTGGTCGAGTAAAGCTTTATCTGCGGCCGGGAAATTGCAGCTCATAAGCTCGGTAATCTATGGGATGGTGAGCTCCTGGAGCGCGATATTTGCTCTGCCCAAATACCTTCTAAAGCAGATCGACAGCTTATGTGCAAACTTTCTATGGAGTCACAAACAAAGCACCACCGCCACTCATCGGGTATCTTGGCAGACATCTGTCGGCCTAAAAATGAAGGGGGTCTCGGGCTATACAGGTTGGCTGACGCAAATAACACATTCCGATTAAGGCTGATATGGATCTTATATTCCAAGAAGAACTCATTGTGGGTGGATTGGATAAAGGAGCATGTTACTAAGAAGCATGGGTTTTGGGAGACTCCACACGCAGCAAATGTCTCTAATAACTTTAGACGACTTTTGAAAATGCGTGATACAGCAAGGAGATATATTAAAGTACAGATTGACAATGGCAGGAAAGCCTCCTTCTGGTGTGACGCTTGGACCGACCTCGGTCCGCTCATAGATTTTATTGGGGAATCTGGTCCTAGGCAGCTACGGATACATAGACAAGCGACAGTCTGCCAGGCGGCCCCAGATGGGGATTGGCAATTGCCGCCATCGCGCGGAGATAAGATGGTGCAGCTACAGGTGAGCCTCACCACTGTGCCACCACCCAGAGATGCCAGAGGTGAAGACCGTTATGTATGGAGGCAGAGAGCGGGAGATTACAAGCCCGTGTTCCACTCCTCCAGTACGCGACATCAGTTGAGAACCCAGGGAGACGAGGTTTCATGGCGCAATTTAGTATGGTTTCGAGGTGCGATCCCGAGACAGTCTTTTCTAATCTGGCAGGCATTGCAGGGGCGATTACCGACAGTAGATCGGCTGGTATCGTGGGGCATGCATATTAACACAGTTTGTGTTCTCTGCAACGCTGACCAAGAGACACACGAACACTTGTTCTTCAAGTGCCCGTTCAACAATCAGATTTGGTCTTCAATGGTTAGTCTCTGTTGGACATCACCACTTGACACCATACTAAACTGCAGCCAGTGGATTGAAGGATCAGGAAACCCGAAAGATCGAGGGCAACCGACGATAGTGAAGTTGTGCACCCAAGTTTCAGTTTACGAGCTTTGGCGTGAGAGGAACAATCGGATTTTCCGGGGGAAATCCAGGACTGTTGATGAAATCAGGATCAAAATTGACAGGGTAATGCGAGATAATCTACTTTCTATGAAGTTTTCAAATCGGCGGAACTCAACATGCCGGCTACTAGAGCATTGGTACTTTTTCAGGCAAGCACGATCATGGCGCTAACCAGATCTTCAACAAGCAGAGTTTTTAATTTTGGGCCCTACTAGACATGGGAATCTGTCTACCTTTTCGGTTTCTTTTGTAAAGACCTGGAAAGGTTTTTGTACATAATTTTTTTGGGAAGGAATACAAAGCACACTCAACAAAAAAAAAGAAATTGTATATTAATATACGAATTTTTATTAAAAAAAATCTAAATACCGTCATGATATGGTAATTTTGGGATTTGTTTAAAAATTGAGGTTTAATATAGAAGTTAAGAAAATTTTGTATATTTTTTTGTGGAAATTTTAAAGTATCTTTGAATTTTTTTATAAGTTCGTGTATTAACATGCGATTTTTCATTAATAATATATCCATTCATACTTTTTTAAACTGTTAAAAAGATAAGGTTTTAATGTAGAAATCGCCGTCACGAAAGTTACACGAAAATGTGGTAGATTAAAATCTGAAATTTTAAAAAATTCTCAAAAACACTATATCATAATAGTATTTGAGAGTCGTTTAAAAGTGTAATATTTAATTTCATTATAGTTTTTGGAAGCAATTTAAAATTTAAGATTTTTTTAATTATTTTTAAAATGTTCAGAATTTAACATAGAAATTAGAAAGATTTCATATATTTATTTGAGAATTTTAAATTTGTATACTTATTTGAGATTTATCTACCCGCAAAAACATTTATTACAACGATATCTTTTAATTTTTTTTTGGATAACGTTATTACAACGATATCTATCTACCCAACGAAAACATTTACGTCTCCCATGTCCACCGCCAATAATTTCAAAGAGCCCGTCGTTTACGTGAATAAATATAATGCATTCGATACATACATATACATATATATACACACACATTATCCCTATATGGCATGTAATAGGTCAGACCGTTAAAGCTTCACCTCATCTTGTTTTGGTCTTCAATAGGAGAATTCCGTATATATATATTATATCATTTGTTAGAGGATATTATTGGAGCATTCATTTGTTCCTAGTTTTTGGTTATTTAGAAATGTGTGTTCAAGGCTTGGTAATTGTTTCTAGATTTTACAAACTATTTATTTTATGTTAGACTAAGTTTTATTATGTATCATTATTATCAGAATGTTCTTAGGAGTAGTATATATATGTGTATTCTTGTAGAATTTGCAATAACAAAAATATTCTTTTTCCTCTCTTATATGGTATCAGAGCTAGAAATCGTCTAACCGACGTTGTTTTTTTTTCTCCCAAACCTTATCGTCACCTTCCTCGTTCTTTTTCTTACATTCGATCATGGCTGTTGAAAACTCCTCTTCCAACACCTCTGACATTCCGAGCGATACCGTTTTCCCCTATGATTCTAGCAGCATTGCCAATCCTCTTCTCAATATCAATGTCTCCAACGTGTCTAAGCTCATGACCATGAACTACATCACGTGGAGCGTGCAAATCCGAGCTCTTCTGCAGGGGTACAACCTCGACTGCTTTCTGGATCCCGCAAACAATCAACCGGCCACACTCTCTGTCGACAATGCAGTCACTGCCAATCCCAAGTATGGTCCTTGGTTCCGCCAAGATCGTCTGGTATTTTCTGCTCTCCTTGGCTCGGTCTCTCCTTCATGTCAAGCACTGATTGCCTCTGCCGCTTCCTCTGGTGATGCTTGGCAAACTCTTGCCACTACGTACGGTCGATCAAGCCGCGGACATCTCAAACAAATTAAGGATCAACTCCGTCGCTTCACCAAAGGCACCAAAAGCATCGATGAATATATGCACTTCTACAAAGTGAAAGCGGATGAGCTTTCTCTGCTCGGCAAGCCTTTGGACCACGAAGATCTACTTGATTTCATCCTTGTTGGTCTCGGCGATGATTTCAAACCTGTCAAGGATGTTGTTCACGCTAAGGACTCACCCATGTCCTTCATTGAGCTTCACGAGAAGCTGTTGAATCACGAAGCCGACATCTCTGCCTTACAATCTGTCACTTCAGATTTTCCTGTCACGGCAACTGTTGCCCAACACAAGCCTCGCTCCCCCTGGCGCGACAACTCTCGCCTTCCATATGAACCTCGTGGCTCTCGCTCTTCCTCGGGCCGTGGCTATCTCGGTAAATGCCAGCTTTGTGGTACTCAAGGCCACAGCGCTCGCTTTTGCCGCCTTCTCCGATCTCAGCCTGGTATATTGCCTTCTCCGATGTCTTTTGATTCTCGCCGGTCTTCCTGGTAACCCAACGCCAACACAGCTGCTCTATCCGGCTCTGCTTCTCAGTCATGGATCTTGGACTCTGGCGCATCCCACCATATCACTGCTGATTTTGACAATCTCTCGTTGCACTCTCCTTATTCAGGCACCGACGAAGTTATTGTCGGGGATGGTTCTGGCCTCGCGATCACACACTCGGGTTTCACTCACCTTCTTACCTCTTCTCGACCCCTTTCTCTTCATAATGTTTTGCTTGTTCCTGCAATTCATAAAAATCTTGTTTCCATTCATCAACTGTGTCGCTCTAATGATGTCTCTGTTGAATTTTTCTTCCACTCTTTTCAGGTCAAGGATCGAACAACGGGGGCAATCCTAGCCCAAGGAACGCTCCATAACGGCGTGTACGAGTGGCCAACTCTTTCGTCTCCTTCCTTGTCCTCTGTTTCCGCATTTTCCAGTGTCAAATCGACGGTGTGTGCTTGGCATTCCAGGCTTGGTCACCCTTCGGTTGAAATTCTTCATAAAGTTTTGTGTCGTCTTTCCTTGCCTTCGTCTTCGTCTTCGAGTCTATCTTTCCATTGTGAGTTCTGCTCTATCAATAAGAGTTATAAATTATCATTTTTCTCTTCCTCTGTTATGTCTTCCCGTCCTCTTGAAGTCGTTTTCTCGGATGTGTGGATGTCTCCTATTGAATCTTTCAACGGGTATAGATATTATGTTGTCTTCGTTGATCATTTCACCCGCTACACCTGGCTCTATCCCCTAAAACGTAAATCTCATGTCTCTGATATCTTTGTCAGATTCAAGTCCCTTGTTGAGACCCGGTTTCAGTCCAAACTTATGTCTCTTTATTCTGATAATGACGGAGAATATGTTGCTCTTAAGAACTATCTCTCTGTCAATGGAATCTCTCATTATACAACACCTCCTCATACTCCGGAACACAATGGCATTTCCGAACGGAAACATCGCCATATCGTGGAAACCGGACTCACGCTCTTAACTCACTCATCAATCCCTTCTACATATTGGACTCTTGCATTTTCGGCTGCCGTGTACCTTATCAATCGGCTGCCAACTTCTGTCCTCTCATTTCGTTCTCCCTTTGAGGCCATATATAACGTTTTCCCGAACTACTCTAAACTTCGTGTTTTCGGTTGTCTCTGCTTTCCTTGGCTCCGTCCTTACTCATCTCATAAACTTCAGTCTCGGTCCTATCCTTGCGTTTTTGTCGGCTACTCTCTTTCGCAGAGTGCATTTCTTTGTCTCCATGTTTCTTCCTCACACATTTTTGTCTCTCGTCATGTTACATTTGTCGAGTCAGAATTTCCGTTTCCTCGTTTTTTCTCTGAGTCTTCTGGTTCTGATTCATCTCCTCTTGCGTCCTCCCATGTTATGTCGTCTTCTTCTCTCATTCCGTGTTGGCCCACTCCCCCCCGCCCTGCACAGGCCCCTGCCCCTGTTGCTTCTCCGACCAATCCTACCCAACCTTTATCCTCGACTCAACCGTCAAACTTCCCCTCCGCTTCACCTCTTGATATACCGTCCCAAGAACCTTCTCCTCTACCTATTGTTAACCAACCATCTCTTCCTTCTTCTTCATCTCTCACAAACCTTCACCCGATGACAACAAGATCCAAAAACCAGATTTTTAAACCAAACCAAAAAGTCTCCCTCTCAACCTCTCTTTCTTCTTTCCTAGAAACTGAACCCACTTGTGTATCGCATGCTATGAAAGATCCTCGATGGCGCTCCGCCATGTCTGACGAGTTCAACGCACTGGTCCGGAATGGAACATGGAGCCTCGTTCCTCCTAATCCGGCCTATAATGTTGTGGGATGTAAGTGGGTATTTCGCACTAAACGAAATTCTGATGGCTCTATTGGCAGGTTCAAAGCTCGGTTGGTCGCTAAAGGTTTTCATCAACGTCCCGGTATTGACTTCACCGAGACTTTCAGTCCCGTGGTTAAGCATGCCACCATCCGAGTCATTCTCAGCATCGCTGTCTCCCGTGGCTGGCCTCTACGTCAACTCGACGTTAATAATGTTTTCCTTCAAGGTACTCTCCATGATGATGTTGGTTTAGTGCTCTATGATGTACTGATTATGAGCTTTGTTCAGATACATTCGATGTATTGATACTTTCTATATGTTTTTTTATGAGAGTATCTTGTTCATTACATGTTCCTGCATGCTAGATCTGTTATGAAATCCATGTATCATTATGAATGATACTAAACTCCCTAGTCTTGTGTCATTATGGGAATAACGATATAATAAGACTAGTATGATGTGTGATTGATGATCACATAGATGATCATAGGTATTGGATACGATCACAATATAGGTATTCGTTGCAGAACGAAATACTGGACTGACCCGCATGAGATTGTCACATGGACTAGCGTCATGACTTGAATCTCATACGACGATTCCATGATTGGATCCTAAGACCTGAGATATCTACAGAATCCAACATGAGGAGTTGCGTGCTTTGATTACGTCAAACGTCCTGCGTAACAGGAGGACTATAAAGGCGTGTATCAGGTACGAAACGAATCATGTACTGGATTGTAGATAGTCAAGACGGGATTTGTACCTCTCGTAAAAGAGAGAGATATCGCTGGGCCCCTCGTGTGAGCAAGACTGTAGAAATGTGTGGCCGCACTATAGACGAACATCGTCTATTTCAGACAGTCGAACTCAGTGAACGAGAAAGCAGTCGAATCAGATAAGGTGGCTTGTCCATGCCTTATGTTCGACATATGATATCGCGATACAAAAGGATCATCAGTCGGAATCATCACTGGCTTTAGTATGATCACAAACAAACTCTATTCGAGATAGGTAGTCATAGTGTCTTGCTAGAGACCGCCTATGACTTGTATACCCGAAATAGAGATTTCGGGTTATACTGCTATTCGAATGAGCCTACAGGGTCATACACGCAGGGAATGACGAAACCGCACGAGAAAACGATGAAAAACCGAGACAGAAGGGTCTGGAACGGACGGACCGGAAG
>NW_010966020.1:0-736 GCF_000463585.1 Tarenaya hassleriana | reverse complement strand
AAAAACCCGGGTGGGAAAGACGATCAAGACACTTCGATCGGATCGTGGTGGCGAGTATATGAGCCAAGAGTTCACTGACTATCTGATTGATTGTGGTATTGTATCACAATTAACTCCTCGAATGCTACAGTGGAACGGCGTGTCTGAGCGGAAGAATCGAACACTGTTAGACATGGTTCGGTCGATGATGAGTCAGAAGATCTTCCGAAGTCCTTTTGGGGCTATGCTTTAGAGACCGCTGCGTACCTGCTGAAAAGGAGTCCAACAAAGTCGGCTGAAACGATGTCATATGAGATATGGACGGGGAAGCGTCCCGCGTTGTCGTTTGTCAGAATTTGGGGTTGCGACGCTTACGTGAAGCGTCAGATGACTGATAAGTTATCCTCCAAATCTGATAAGTGTTTATTTGTAGGCTACCCTAAGGAAACTAAAGGTTACTACTTCTATATTCCGGCAGAGAACAAGGTGTTCATTGCTAGGAATGCGACTTTTATGGAGCGAGAGTTCGTCTCCAAAAGAGTCAGTGGGAGTAGGATCGAACTTGAGGAAGTTCGAGAGCAGCAAGTAGACGCTGAGCCGGGTGAATTTAGAAACCATCAATTAGACACTGAGCCGAGTGAACAAGTTGAAGAAGTTCAACCTGTTTCACTGTCGGTTGTGACTCAACCTTCGACAAGTGAACCTCGGAGATCAGGCAGGATTCGCCAAGAGCTTGTGAGATACGGATTTCTCGTAA
>NW_010966019.1:0-979 GCF_000463585.1 Tarenaya hassleriana | reverse complement strand
TTTTTGCCGCGAATTGATATCATACAATAATATTATAAACTAATGATTTATACTAAAGAGGGTAACTAATATTATATGTGTTCTTTGATATTGAGATTAATATTTTGTGTTGCGAGTGTTTAATTAATTTAAGCATCATAGTTAATTCCACGTAATTAGTGTCGTACCAAAATCACACGAGTGGGCTCTTCCACTGTTGTATTATCAATTCCAAGTCAAAAGTCGGTTTCACATGCACGCAGGCCTCTTCCACTGTTGTTCATATCAAATAAAGTAAGGGAAAATCTAGCTTATATGTGTACATATATATACATATATATATATATATATGCATATTTTTTTCCCGTTCTAACAATTTTTTCGTATAAATACAGTAATAAACTCTGAATAATATAAGATTCTTCATTTTTTATTATTAATTTATAAATTGAGCGGTTTGTCCATCAAATGTAATTAATTTTTATAAAGCGTAATTAATCATGACTGGGGTTTCAGAAATTAAGTTAATTGAATTGGGGGAACAAGATGAGAAGAAAACGGGCAAGATTGGTAAAGGATGGGTGGACCCCAACACTCTATGTCCCAAGTCAATCGGTCCACCAGAAATTCAAATGGCATTATTTCATCATCATTATTATTAATATTTCTAATGGCATACCATTTTTTATTACCAAATGTGATATATATAATTTAAAGATAGTAAAACATACAGTTTAATCTATAATATAATATCTATACATATATATATATATATGATGCGTCAAATTTTATTACTCTTTTGCATAACTCTGTTTTTAGCTAGAAATTTAAAGTATAAATCAAACCAGGTAATCTTCAAATAATTAATTTTTCCACGTGTATTACGTGTTTGTATGATTTTTGAGCTACATAAATTGTTATTTTATGTTAAAAAATTTGTAAAAACATTATAATTAGTCCCACAAACAAATAGATATATTATTTAAATGTTTTTTGTTGT
>NW_010966018.1:0-979 GCF_000463585.1 Tarenaya hassleriana | reverse complement strand
GCTCTCATCCGATCCATTGTGCTCATCCGTGTCCATGGTTAGGTCGATGACCTCATCAGGAGATTATGAGTCCACGGACGAAGAGCAGGTTGAAGATGTTGAGGAGAACATAGAATATGCAAACAGCGGAGATTGGTCTGCAAGTGCATACATGGTTAAGAAGCTAGGGTTGGAGACTGAAACTGATCAAAAGGGCTATACAAGAACAAGCTCGACCCTCGCAGTATCTGTTGTATATTCATTGGCTACCCAACTGATCAAATGGGCTATACATGCTTCTATCCTCCAAGCAACAGAATGTACACTTCTAGGGATGTTAAATTCCAAGAACACAAGGATTGGAAAGCGTTAGATAATATGGCTGAATGTGGGAAAGATTACAATTCATCTCTTCTGAATCTGCTCACCACCATTCAACATCTTGGTGTTCAAAATACGTCACAAGACTCCTCATCATCTTCAGAAAACCCTCTACGTGCTGACGGTATTCCTTATGATCTTACACCAGAATTGGATATTTCCTTGGAACCTAACCTTGCAGGGGTTGATGCTGAGGATAATGCTTCACATGAGGGGGAACCGCATTCATAACATGATCTTGCCGAAAGTAATAGTGAGGGGGAACCTTATTCGCAACCTGATCTTGCCGGAAGTAGTAATGAGGGGGAACAATCCATACCCTCGCAGGTTGTTCATAATCCCACCTCATCTACCGAAGATCATATCCAACCCCCTCCTATGCCTCCTCTTCGTCAGGGTACACTGAAACGAAAACCACCATCTGAATGGTGGAAGACCACCATCACCAATCAGGCTAACTCGGCTGTTGCTCACCCAATCGATAAGTATTCTTCCCTTTGCCATTTTTCTCCTAACGAACAAAGTTTCTTGAGTGTGATTGAACAGGGGTTTGAGTCTATGATATGCACCTCGGTCACTTAAGAGCTTCTCGGTGAGCTATGGGGAAAGAAAAAGGGAC
>NW_010966017.1:0-980 GCF_000463585.1 Tarenaya hassleriana | reverse complement strand
CGCTAACGCTCGAGAGCTTGGATGAGCGTCTCCGAGCTGTCGAGTATCAAGACGTACGTGTGGATAAACGCTCGAGAGCTTGGATGAGCGTCTCCGAGCTGTCGAGTATCAAGACGTACGTGTAGATGACCTGGAACAAGAGATCTCAGCCATTGGTGGGAACACCAAGGAGATGCTCGAGGACTTGGCTCACCAACAGCGGATTGATCGAGGCTTGAACGATGAGAAATTCCGGCTTGTGCGAGAAGCGCACGAGCGCGAGGTAACCAATCTGCGTAATTTGATTAATGAACTAAAACTTGAGTGTAGGTTGCACAGGGACATAGCTCAGCCAGCCCCTGCTCCAGCCCCAGCTCAAGTTCATCACCACCCGGCCTTCAAGGTTCCCGAACCAACGTTCTTCAATGGGACCCGAAGTGCCTCGGCGGTTGAAGGCTACATCTTCGCGATGGAGCAGTATTTCGATGGCCTTGGTGTCGTGGACGACTACTCACGTGTGAGACACGCTCCCACTTATCTCCGAGACTTAGCACAGCTTTGGTGGAGACGTGTGTTAGCGGACCAAGAAAGAGGCGATCGACGGGTGGACACTTGGGCGCAATTCAAAGAGGAGTTGCGTCGGCACTTCGTTCCATCCAATGCAGCGGATGAAGCCCGGACTAGGTTCCGTAGGCTTCGCCAAACAGGGAGTATCTCGGATTACATTCGTGAATTCTCTGCATTGTTGTTAGAGCTTAATGATATTTCTGATCGTGAAGCTCTCTTTTGTTTCAAAGATGGCCTAAAGGAGTTTGCCCGTTTGGAAGTGAATAGGAGGGAGTCCCGAACCCTAAATGATGCTATTGCAGTCGTGGAGAGTCTCCCGGATTACTCCAACAGACCTAGCAACCCACAAGCTCGACCAAGGGATGGGAATAGGCCTCGGCCTTCACACCAACACCGAGATCAAGCTCCAACCAACCGACCAAACTACGCCCAAG
>NW_010966016.1:0-980 GCF_000463585.1 Tarenaya hassleriana | reverse complement strand
TCCCCAGAAAAGTGTTTTCCTTTGGAACTCCATTATTCGAGCTTACTCACAAGCTCGTCAAATGGGTGATGCAGTTTCGCTGTTCTACGAGATGCTGGGATCTGATACGATGCCTGATAACTTCACGTACGCGTGTTTGGTTCGTGGGTTTTCGGAGAGTTTCGATTCCAAGGGGCTGAGACGTGTTCATGGCGGCGTGATTGTTTCCGGTCTTGGATTCGATCATATTTGCGGCAGTGCAGTTGTGACAGCTTACTCGAAACTCTGTCTTGTTGGTGAAGCAACTAAGGTATTTCATTCGATACCGGACCCAGATGTCGTTCTTTGGAATGCAATGATTTCTGGTTATGGAAGCTGCGGATTCTGGGATAAAGGAATCAGTTTGTTTAGTTTGATGCTGCATCTTGGAAAAAGACCGGATTTTTACACCATGGCAGGCTTGACGGCCGGTTTATCGAATTGTGGTTTGTTAATCATTGGTCAATCTGTCCATGGATTCTGTTTGAAAGTTAATCTAGATTATGAAGTTCATGTCGGTAGTGCGCTAGTAAGCATGTATTCTAGATGTAAGTGCATTGATTCGGCTTACCGCATGTTCCTCACTGTCCCCGAGCCGGATTTGGTTGCATGGTCTTCCTTGATAACAGGTTTTTCGAGATGCATGAATCACAAGGAGGCATTGTTTTGGTTTAGCAAGTTAAACATGAGTTGTAAGAAGAAGCCTGATTGTATATTAGTGGCTTGTGTATTAGGGTCCTGTGCAGAATTATCAAATCCAATGCAGGGGAAAGAGGTACACGGTCATGTTCTTCGGCAAGGATTAGAACTGGATATAATGGTTTGCACTTCTCTGATAGATTTCTACTCAAAATGTGGTTCCCTAGATTCTGCTATCAATGTTTTTGCTGGAATGGCAGAGAAAAATGTTGTTTCTTTTAATGCCATTATTCTGGGTCTTGGCTTACATGGATTTGCCTCCA
>NW_010966015.1:0-980 GCF_000463585.1 Tarenaya hassleriana | reverse complement strand
TCGGATAGCAGTCAGACCACTGGAAATAACATGGGTTGATGCAGAAGAAAATTGAATTAAGTCCTACGTCTTGACCTTACACTGGTTTCCTTATTCGGTTTGTTGTTGAAATTCGTTCTTGTTTTCTTTCTATCGAGACAGCTGACTGAGCTTCATTTTCTTGTCTGTCTTAACTTCTAGATGTTTCGGATCAAGGACCCCGAAGTTAGTCTTGACTTTTACTCGCGCATACTGGGAATGTCGTAAGTTCTCTCTCACTTCTTTTCTGGGGGTGGGGGGTTGAAATCCAACCCAACACTTGAATAGTTTTCACTTTAAGTTTCAAATCATAAAACTCGGTTTTGCTTTTCTGATAATTAGTAATTTTAGTTATTGTGAAAATAAATCCCTCTAGGTCAGCCATTGTTATGTTTTGCTTTATTATTTTCAGATTACTGAAGAGGCTGGACTTCCCCGAGATGAAGTTTAGCTTGTACTTCATGGGGTATGAGGTAAAACCGGGTTACCTAATCCTCTCCATTTCATCATTTGACTATTTATTAGGAAAGAAAACTTCATTTTGGGGTTTGGACCCTAATATCATGATTCAAGCATTCAACTTTTGATCTTGTTTCCAACAAATTCTCGCGATCTTGGAGATTTTGCATGGAATTTTTGTCATATAGATGATTCGGTTGAAAGTAAAGAACAAAAACATTTGATGCTGGTACAGGATACTTCATATGCTCCAACTGATCCAGTTGAGAAAACAGTCTGGACATTCGGTAGACCCGCTACTATTGAACTTACGCAGTAAGAACAAGAAACTACTGTCTATTATGCTTTTCGTTTTTTGCCCATCAAACCTGCCTTCAATATGAATCTTTCTTTCAGCAATTGGGGTACCGAGAGTGATCCAGAGTTTAAAGGGTATCACAATGGGAACAGCGAGCCTCGTGGTTTTGGTAATAACTCTTTTCTTTACATATTCACGATTAATT
>NW_010966014.1:0-359 GCF_000463585.1 Tarenaya hassleriana | reverse complement strand
AAACATGTTTAGACGAACTCTAAACATGTTTCGATGCACTCTAAATATGTTTCGACGAACTCTAAACATCTTTTGATGCACTCTAAGTCTGTTTGGATGCGCTCTAAACATGTTTCGACGCACTCTAAATATGTTTCGACGAACTCTAAACATCTTTTGATGTACTCTAAGTCTGTTTGGATGCACTCTAAACATGTTTCGACGCACTCTAAAAATGTTTGGATTGTTGAAGAGAAAATTGACTTGATGCATGGACATCACTCGAGATTCAAATCTCCATGGATCCACAACATATATAAGGCCCAAACAATTCAAGGCCCAACGTACACATGCAATGAATACGGACAAAATCAAATCAT
>NW_010966013.1:134914-135129 GCF_000463585.1 Tarenaya hassleriana | reverse complement strand
TTCCGAGCAACAAACACTTTGTTCTCAGATGGGTTGTAGAACCAGTACCTTTACGTGAAACGTCTGGCTTCTGATAAGCTATCCGCCAAGTCTGATAAATGCATATTTGTGGGTTACCCTGAGGAAACTAAAAGGTACTGGTTCTACAACCCATCTGAGAACAAAGTGTTTGTTGCTCGGAATGGATCTTTCTTGGAGAGAGAGTTCGTCTCCAA
>NW_010966013.1:131089-133616 GCF_000463585.1 Tarenaya hassleriana | reverse complement strand
AACATGAAATCGATATAATGTTTCTGCTGATGGCAGGTACAAAATAACAATCATGCAACTCCAATACAAGGCCAGAAGGTAAAGGGAGATCGTTAGTCCCGACGGTTAATGCAGCAACTCTTGCTCCATTCCCGACGCGGAGATCTACTTCTCCCTTCGCCAATTGTCTACTTCCTCGAAGTCCTTGCACATTTCCACAAATGTGTGAGGCACATCCGGTATCTAATACCCATGATGTAGAAGTAAACAAGTTCGCCTCTATAACGAAGATACCAGAAGTTGAAGCTTCTGTAAGCTTCTTCTTCCTCTGATCTTCCAGGTAGAGTCTGCAATTTCTATACTAATGCCCGATGGCATGACAGAAATAACACTCTTCCTTCTTGGACTCAGGCTTAGGTTCAATGACAACGCTTGCCACTTTCCTCTTGCCCTTGCCCTTGGAATGTTTCCTTTTGGTGGAACTCTTTCCAACAACTACCATATCTTTCTTCCCTTGGCTCCCAGCTTTCTCTTGGAATGACACATTCAACTGATCAACTATCAAAGAATTGTCCATGTCCTCTAATTGCTTACGCAATTCTGAAGGCATCTTTCCAAGCATCAAGCTGGACACGTCCAGATCATCATCCTCATGCTTCCAATAAGCATCAATGATCGATCTAGAAGCCGTGGTCAGAGGCTTATCCTTCATAAGGATAGATCGCATGGTGAGATAAAACAGATTCCTGCAACAGATATGTTCTACAGAAAAAGACAAACAAACAGACAGAAAAACATGCAAGTCGCTTAGTACACATACTAACACAGACAATAGATGCAATATGACAGGCTCCCCCTAAGAAAAACACCCTCAATGAGTTTCCAAGTTAGCTAGGATCCATATTTCACATTCTTTTGAGTCAGCTAGGGCATGACGCTCAAAAACATGCTATTTAGGTAGACAACCCATTGTCAATCACATCCTATGTGATTCCTAGATGTGTATGGGATAGTGATACGCTATCACTGCATGTTCCTCATCCCATCCTTACCATTAGGTCCAAGTCCGACTTGATAACCCAATTCAAGCTCAACCATATTCGAGCTATGAGAATCACGATTTCTCTATACTGCCTCACCAAGATAATCAGGCACGCTCAGCTAGGGCATGACCCGTAACCATGACGATCGAGGCCTTGACAGTTGCTCTACTAATGGGCGGTAATAGCTTGAGATTTCATGAGGTATATGTGACTTGAACACCAGGATACCTTAACTGAATTCAAGTCAGTTCAGTCAAGTCAGTTCAGTCAAGCTGTTCCGATCAACTCGGTTAACTACTCTTAGTTCAATTGAATCGTCTGTGTATATAATCCTTTTGCCAAACAACACTTGCTTGCTTTAAATTATGTACCGAAACACCTTCATTGGTTAAACATTCATAATGTTCATCCAATGTGCATCAAAATCTCGGCTCAGACACTTGAAACGATGCAGCAATTGCATCTAACAAAGTCTGATCAACTGACTCTGTCCGAGTCAACACTTGACTCGGTCCGAGTCAGAAGCCGAAATCATGTACAGATCAATCTGAACCAAAACTTGACAACCGGACAACTTTCTGTACTGACTCTGTCGAGTCAAAACTGGCTCGGTCCGAGTCAGAAGTCTGTAAGGCCAAGTCTGTTCATTTTGGTTCGTTCTGACTCGGTCAAGTCAACACTTGACTCTGTCCGAGTCAAAACTCTGATCTGTCGTTCTGACTCTGTCGAGTCAAAACTCTGACTCTGTCCAGGTCAAAACTCTGGGAGATCTCTCGTTCTGACTCGGTCGAGTCAACACTTGACTCTGGCCGAGTTAAAACTCTGGTAGACACTTTTTGGCCACGAGATCTAGGGTTTCACCCCGTTTCGATGCACCATCAAGCCGTCTTCGACCCCCAAACTCATCCATGCATCATTCAACAATCAAAATCATCAAACAAGTATAGATCTCATGTTTACATGCGTTCTAACCATTAAAACCATGAGAAACATGCAAAGATCTATGGTCTACATGCATTCTAACAATTAAAATCATGCAAACCTGCAAAGATCTATTGTTTACATGCACTTTAACAATTAAAATCATGCAAACAAGCAACAGGCACGGCGATATACAGAGAACCAGGCTCTGATACCACTGTTGGGTTTCGCTACGGATTCCTAGCATGCGATCATATCGATCTAGAGTTTGGTTTACTAGGTTTCATGCAGCGGAAGAATAATCTAAACCTAGTCAAACGTCACACGCAACCAAAATCATCCGTAAAACCCCGACAGATCGTGTATATCACCGTAGGAATCGAATACTTACCTCTTTCCTGAAGATCTGAAAGTAGCAATCGATCCAGGGCCTGTTTTAATCACCAAGAGCTGAAAGTACAGCTCCTCTACACGTATCCACACCGACGGGAAGGATTCCAAACGCTTTTGGAACTGATCTGCTAAGATCTGTGAAGTGAATAGGGTTTTCAAGACTTGGGATCGAATCCCGGGAACTAGAACCT
>NW_010966013.1:128475-130303 GCF_000463585.1 Tarenaya hassleriana | reverse complement strand
GGAGTAGTTGAAGAACTTGCAGACAATAATGACGAAGAGCAGGACAATACCGATGAGCAGACAACAGGAACTTCTGAATATGGTTCGTTTGATTAATAATAACTTTTTTTATGTATAAAATACCGATTTGTATTACAAATATTGTACTCGAAATCAAAATATTAGTTATCGTAAATTTTTGCATTTTATTTTTTTTAATTATTACATTATGTTGCGACCGACAATATCTGTCGCAACATTGTCGCAAAATGTCGGCAATAATATGCGTCTCCCGCTTTTTTTTTCGTTGCGACGGATGGCGACAGAATTAATCTGTCGCAATGTCCACGTGTCTCCCACTTTAATGACATAGCGACAGATTGCGACAGAATAAATCGGTCGCAATGTTCTTAAAAACATCGCGAATCGTCTTCTTCCTCAGACACTTAGCCATTTCGAACGACGCTCCTTCGCCGCCGCTCCTTCGCCGCCGCCAGGTAAATTTCCGAACTCGCGTCTCCTCTCTTCTTCCCCTTTTCGATCGGTTTAGTTTAGGTTCGTTGTATTTTTTGCTTTCGAATCGAGGCCCCATAACCGCGCCGTCGTCCCCCACCGACACCGCCGCATCACCGCCGCCGCTCCTTCGCCGTCACCGAGGTAAGTTTCCAATTTTTGCAGAAAAAGTTTCCAATTGTTTCGATTTTTAGGTGTTTTTGGTTCGGATTTAAGGTTGTGGGCGAATTATTTTAGGGTTTAGAGTTAATTTTCGGGTTTAGGATTTAATTTGGGGTTTATTTCGGGTTTAGGGTTTAATTTGGGGTTTATTTAGAGTTTAGGGTTTAATTTGGGGTTTATTTAGTGTTTAGGGTTTAATTTGGGGTTTTTGATTTTATGGCTTTTGGTTTTAGGGTTTTTTTAGGGTTTAGGGTTAGTTTTCGGGTTTAGGGTTTAATTTGGGGTTTATTTAGAGTTTAGGGTTTAATTTGGGGTTTATTTCGGGTTTAGGGTTTAATTTGGGGTTTTTGATTTTATGGTTTTTGGTTTTAGGGTTTTTTTAGGGTTTAGGGTTAATTTAGGGTTTAGGGTTAGTTTTCGGGTTTAGGGTTTAATTTGGGGTTTATTTAGGGTTTACGGTTTAATTTGGGGTTTATTTAGTGTTTAGGGTTTAATTTGTGGTTTTTGATTTTATGGTTTTTGGTTTTAGGGTTTTTTTAGGGTTTAGGGTTAAATTTAGGGTTTAGGATTTGCTTAGGGTTATTTTAGGGTTTATGGTTTATTTAGGGTTTAGGGTTTAGGATTTAGGGTTTAGGGTTTACGGTTTAGGGTTTAGGGTTTTTGCATTTTAGGGTTTTTGCATTTTAGGGTTTTCTTAGGTTTAGGGTTAATTAAGGGTTATTTTAGGGTTTAGGGTTTAGGGTTTAGGGTTGTAGATTTTAGGGTTTCTTTAGTGTTTAGGGTTTAGGGTTTAGGGTTTACTGCTAGTTCACGGGTTTTCATGGTTTTGTTTTGTTATATGTAACTTGTAGATGAGTCACTCCCATTCTAGTGGTCGTAGTGGTAGCGAGGTACGATCCCGAGGACGTGGGATCGGGTCATCTAGATCACTATCTGTCCATCGGGATCAGGTGGTATCCTCCTCGACTTGATGTACCTTTCACGGGTGCGGCTTCCCCCCAATCCGTGAATGAAGGTGCATCTAGTCATGGTGCATCGCCATCGCCATCGTTGCAGGAGATTCTAGCATCTGCAGAACGTCGTCTCCGATCTCGTCTAGATCCGGATCGTTCCCCCGGTTCTATTTGGTAGGTATTTTTATGCATATAATATATATTTATTTTAATTTCTTTTA
>NW_010966013.1:126927-127517 GCF_000463585.1 Tarenaya hassleriana | reverse complement strand
GATCAGACAATCCGGATAACTTTTTTGTTTAGTGTTTAATTTGTTTTTAATAAATACTTTTTATTTAATAAATACTTTTTAATTTTAAATAAATATTTTTTATTTTATATTTTAAAAATTATTTTTTAAAATTTAATTTAATTTAAATAATTATTATTTATTAATATTTTTTTTAAAAAAATTTAAATTTGCGACAGAGTGCGACCAATTAATTTAGTCGGACATTTGCGACCGAATACCTACCGATATATTTGGTCGTTATGTTGCGACAGAGTGCGACTGATGGAATTTGTCGTTACGTCGCGACCGAATACCTACTCCTATTTCTGTCGCAATGTGCGAAAGATCTGGATTCACCAATTTGCGACAGATTACCGACATATAGCCATCTGTCGTATATTGGTGACCGACTACCTACAGATCTGTCGGTCACAAAGTTGCGACAGAATCACGACCACACAGATTTTGCGACAACGATTTAGCGACCGACAACCATCGGTCGTAATCGGTCGCAAGCTTTTTTTACCGACAGATTCTTCTTCATGTTGCGACAGATTTTTCTGTCGCAAATTACAGTTTTTCTTGTAGTG
>NW_010966013.1:124871-126727 GCF_000463585.1 Tarenaya hassleriana | reverse complement strand
TCGATTATGCAATCCCAATCCCGAAGCTCCCACTCAATCAAACATATGTAATATCTTGATTAAGTTACATAAATTCATTCACTATGGACCATCCATAAGAAAGAATCATGTTATTATGAATCACAATTGATCGGTTTTAAGCAACAATTGCTCAAACCAGATCCCGAAACACAAAATCAAATTTTGGTGAAGCGTCGGGTCCTAGACCGATCAGTCTAGGCGGTTCGGTCTTCGGGTCTGCGTCGGTCCGTTCGGTCTGGAATGGTCAGTCCGTTCGGTCTGACTCTTCAGTCCGTTCGATCTGACTCTCTAGACCGTTCGGTCTAGACCAATGGTTCAGACTCTTGCCCGCTTTATGGTGTCTTGTTTCCACTACCTTTCTTTAGTGTTTTGTTAGCTCCTCCTTATGCACGAATTTTTCTTGCTTTCTTCTGTGTTTCTACCTTATTTAAAGGACTTGTATGTCAAGAACAACCAGACTTTGAATTGATAAGAAATCGAGTTGCATTTTGCTTCTTCTTCTTGGTGTGTCCGAGAGTATCGCCTTCTGCGCATGTGTGTGTGTGTGTCACCCTTGTGCAAGGTCAAAACATGGTGGATTCAAGGTTGGTTTGGCTCCTTTGAATCCTCTTTCATACCCCTATCTTCCATCAAAAATTGGGGATCATCGAGTGCCCTTTGGCCTGGAACTTCCCTTCCATCTATCACTTAAACCGAGTGCTCTGTTTTAGTCCGACTTATGGGTTGATTTCTAAGGACTCTGAGTGCCCTTTGGCCTGGATATCCTCTTGAAATCTAACCATAAGAATACCTTAGTGAGTCTCAAAGTGTCCCCTGGTTTCGAGCTTGTTGTATTCGTTGTCCAAAAAGGCAACATAAGACACGCACGTACAAACCGCATTTCATCGAAGGAAACGAGCGACACTTCCTTGGCTCCGTGCGTGTATCATATCCCGAGTAGACTGTAAGAGATAGATGATATTCATCTATAATGCGGCCACATATTTCGACAGTCCTGTTGGGTTTCCTGGGATCTCAAGAGCGAATCTAATTCCTAAGAGATCAGTTCTAGGGTTTGCGCAGCGGATGAAAAACAAAAATTTGATGAAACCCTAAAACCTATCATGCATGATCTTATAGAAACGTTAGAACGCTTACCTCAATCGATCCGGGGCCTGTTTCAATTGATGTGTTTGTCCGATCACTATAGGCAGGAAGAATACCTTGCCCTCTACACGTATCCACACCTCGGGATGGATTCCAACCTTTGGAACTTGTCTGCTAGGACTCGAATCTTCTATTCGATGATGTGCTTTTAGAAAACGAGATTTTAGATCACTTCTTCAACCCTCTAGACTCTCCAAAAGGTCTAAAGAAGTTCTCTATTTCGGCTCCTTAGTGTTAGGGTTATTTAAGTGATTAACCCTAGATCCGGACTTTTAAAATTAAATCCGAAACCCAGACCGAACGGACTGCTTAGTAGTCCGTTCGGTCTGGACACTTGATTCGTTCGAACCAGTCTCATAACTTGGTCCGTTCGGACCGACGAGACAGTCCGTTCGGTCCAACACTTGGTCCGTTCGGACTGGACTCTCTAGTCTGTTCTGTCCAACAATTTGGTCCGTTCGAACTAGATGCTCTGATCCGTTCGGTCCACTCCTAGATCGAACGGTCCGGACCTCTTGTCCAGATTTCTCGACGTTTTCTCGTGCATTTGTCCTTCCCTGCGTGTGTGACCCTGTAGGCTCATTCGATATAGCAGTATAATCCGAAATCTCTATTCCGGATATACAAGTCATAGGCGGTCTCTAGCAAGACACTATGACTACCTATCTCGAATAGAGTTTGTTCGTGAT
>NW_010966013.1:119902-120108 GCF_000463585.1 Tarenaya hassleriana | reverse complement strand
CATAGCCCCAGAAGGACTTCGGAAGATCTGTCTGACTCATCATAGACCGAACCATGTCTAACAGTGTTCGGTTCCTCCGTTCTGACACGCTGTTCCATTGTGGCGTTCCAGGAGGAGTTAATTGTGATACAATGCCACAATTAACAAGATAGTCAGTGAACTCTTGGCTCATATACTCGCCACCACGATCGGATCGAAGTGTCTTG
>NW_010966013.1:117984-119476 GCF_000463585.1 Tarenaya hassleriana | reverse complement strand
TAGACGACAATGCCAGAGGAAGGTCGGGTTTAAGTCGTTCGGCTTAAACCGTTTAGTACTCACGCTATAGATGGATGATGTCGAGTTCGAAGGCTGATCATTCAAGACGTATAAACCATTAACTAGATAACCATTACCACAGTAAATATCGTCTCGATAAATCATCAAACTCGAGTTCTCAATCAATAATCGAAAACCATCCAAATCCAGACATGAAATAGAAATAATGTTTCTGCTAATCGCAGGAACATAGTAACAATTACTAAGCTCTAAAAAAAGTCCAGAAGGAAGATGCAAATCGTAAACGCCAATACACAATGCAACAACTCTTGCTCCATTTCTGACGCGTAGATCCGCTTCCCCTTTAGCTAGCATCCTACTTCTTCTTAGTCCCTGCACATTTCCACAAATGTGTGAGGCACTTCCGGTATCCAATACCCACGAAGATATAGTACAGATGTTAGCTTCTATAACATGAATACCTGAGGCAGAAGCTTCACCAAGCTTCTTATCCTTCAGATCCTCCAAATAAAGGTGACAATTACGCTTCCAGTGTCCAGACACTCCGCAGTAATCACAGTCACCCTTATCGGGCTTAGGCTTGGGCGTAGAGGCAACTTTTGCCTTTTTCGCCTCCTTCTTTTTGGCTTTACCCCGCCGCTTCTTGCCGGAATTTTTCTCAACAGCAAGCACAGTCTTGGGCACCACGATATCCTGCTCGGCCGATTTCAGCATCCCATGCAGTTCTGCTAAGCTCTTAGTCATCCCGTGCATATGGTACTGCATCACAAACTGGTTATAGTCCTCGGGTAATGACATCTGGATCAAGTCCGCAACCAAGTCACCATCGAGGTTCACTCCCATACGCTCAAGTTCTTCAACATGAGCTCTCATGTTGAGGACGTGGGTGTTGACAGAGCTACCTCTCGGCATCTCCGTCTTCACCAGAGCTTTCAGCGTCTTGTACTTTTCAGTACGCGCTAGCTCCTTAAACATGGTCTTGAGCTGATTGATCATATCAAACACGCTCTTTCCATCAAACTGGCTCTGCAGATTCGGGGCCATGCTTCCCAACATGAGACATGAGATCTCATTGTCGTCAGTCTGATGCTTCTGCCAAGCATCCTTGACGGCTCTCGTGGCATTGGCCGCAGGCTCTGGTGGTAGAGACCCTTCCAGGACGTATGACTTCTTATCATGTTTGAGAACTATTCTCAAGTTACGATACCAGTATAAGAAGTTTGTCCCAGTCAATTTATCCTTCTCAAGGATAGAGCGCATTGTCAAACTCTTTTTCTTTATGGGAATATAGCTCATCTTTGCATCTGTGTTGTCATTGTTTGATGATGGACTAGCTGGTAGTGGATCATAGATAGATTGACACTGATTGATGATGGACTAGCTGGTAGTAGATCATTAATAGAATCTGCATTTGTTTTGTTCGTTCTGTTTTGTCTCTTTTGTAGGACATGGCGTCAACCGGTAGCGTACC
>NW_010966013.1:111094-114828 GCF_000463585.1 Tarenaya hassleriana | reverse complement strand
CCATGTCCTACAAAAAAGACAAAACAGAACAAACAAAACAAATGCAGATTCTATTAATGATCTATTACCAGCTAGTCCATCATCAATCAGTGTCTACATATCTATGATCTACTACCAGCTAGTCCATCATCAAACAATGACAACACAGATGCAAAGATGAGCTATATTCCCATAAAGAAAATTAACCCTACAATAAATTTCCATTATGGGACTAAGATCCGTATTTCACATGAGAACAAGTTTTCACACAGCCTTATGTTATTTAGGTAGACATCTAATGTCAATCATATCCAATATGACTCTTAGATCTTTTATGAGACTATGATATCGAATATCATTGCATACTTGTCTCATCTGTACCATTAAGTTTCAAGTCAAAACTTGACAACTTAATCCAAGATAAACCATATTCAAGCTGTAGGAACCACGATTTCCTACCCTGCCTCACAAAGATAATCCGGCACGCTCAGCTTTGGCATGAGCCGTGTTACGGACGATCGATGCCTTGACAAGCGCTCTAGTAATGGGAGGTACACACTTAGCATTACATGAATAAGGGATTTTCGAAACTGCACCTAGATCAAGCATCTACTTTCAAGCTATGAGAACCACCATTTCTCCATGTTGCCTCACCAAGATAATACGGCACACCCAGATTTGGCATAGCCTATGACACGTACGATCGAGGCCTTGACAAGTGCTTTACTTATAGAGCTTCTAGATCTAACCGGTTTCTGTGCAACGATTGTTCATAATCCGAATAGACCATCCATTCGATTATGTAATCCCAATCCCGGAGCTCCCATTCAATCAAGCATATTCTATATCTTGATTAAGATACATGTATTCATTTACTATGGACCATCCATAATAATGAATCATGTCTATTTGAGTTACAGTTGATCAGATTATGCAACGATTGCGTAATCGGACCTCGAAAACGGAAATTTTCGGAATCTGGACTTCGGACCGTCCGTTCTGGAAGTAGAACGGACGTTCCAGGCTGGCAGAACGTTCGGTCTCGACTTCAGAAGTCAGAACGGACGTTCCGCAATGTAGAACGGACGTTCTGTATGGACAGAACGGACGGTCTAGGACAGACCTTCCATTCTGAGCCACTCGTTCCGACTTACAAGAACGGACGGTCTAGGGTAGGCTTTCGTGATCAGATCACGTTTCCCCGCGTTCTCGTCCCCGATCAGACCCGAAACTGATCCGAATTCTTCTGTACACCCAAAATTCGAACTCCTGCACTCTATGCAACATGAAACATGCAATCTACACTAGATTCAATCATCAAACATGCATAGATTTCAAAGCAAACATGGATTCAAACAATTCAAATCCTAAAACGTGCGTGATCGGGTTCTACGAAATCAAAACAGAGCAACCAGGCTCTGATATCACTGTTGGGTTTCCTGGGATCTCTAGAGGGAATCCTATTCCTAAGAGATCGATTCTAGGGTTTGCGCAGCGGATATAAAACAAAATTTTAATAAACACCAGAACCATGCTTCTAATGAATCGTAGAAACGTTAGAACGCTTACCTCAATGGGTTCAATTACGAAAATACCCAGAGCCCAGAACGGACGGTCCAGAAATGCACGTGGACCGTCCGTTCCATACCTTCTGGAACGGACAGACCGCACACTATGGATACCTATGCTTAATCTATGATGTCTTTGAGTTTCTTCCATGGGTTTGATGTTTTGTGCTTAATGCTATTGATTTGGTTGAAACCCTGGTCTGGGTTTCGGATTTAATTTTAAAAGTCCGGATCTAGGGTTAATCACTTAAATAACCCTAACACTAAGGAGCCGAAATAGAGAACTTCTTTAGACCTTTTGGAGAGTCTAGAGGGTTGAAGAAGTGATCTAAAATCTCGTTTTCTAAAAGCACATCATCGAATAGAAGATTCGAGTCCTAGCAGACAAGTTCCAAAGGTTGGAATCCATCCCGAGGTGTGGATACGTGTAGAGGGCAAGGTATTCTTCCTGCCTATAGTGATCGGACAAACACATCAATTGAAACAGGCCCCGGATCGATTGAGGTAAGCGTTCTAACGTTTCTATAAGATCATGCATGATAGGTTTTAGGGTTTCATCAAATTTTTGTTTTTCATCCGCTGCGCAAACCCTAGAACTGATCTCTTAGGAATTAGATTCGCTCTTGAGATCCCAGGAAACCCAACAGGACTGTCGAAATATGTGGCCGCATTATAGATGAATATCATCTATCTCTTACAGTCTACTCGGGATATGATACACGCACGGAGCCAAGGAAGTGTCGCTCGTTTCCTTCGATGAAATGCGGTTTGTACGTGCGTGTCTTATGTTGCCTTTTTGGACAACGAATACAACAAGCTCGAAACCAGGGGACACTTTGAGACTCACTAAGGTATTCTTATGGTTAGATTTCAAGAGGATATCCAGGCCAAAGGGCACTCAGAGTCCTTAGAAATCAACCCATAAGTCGGACTAAAACAGAGCACTCGGTTTAAGTGATAGATGGAAGGGAAGTTCCAAGCCAAAGGGCACTCGATGAAACTGGTCCCTGACCCATCAGTTCGAACGGACCTGATGCGCACGCACCGAGTCTTATATTTAATACCCGATTCGTACCACTATCCGCAAGTATACGGTAGTTGTAGTACCGGGGTCGAACACGAGGACTAGGATGTATTAGTCTATCTCTAAGCTAGATTAGGTGGTCAAGTAAAAATGTGGTTTGTGGTAAGGGTCGGAATACAAGAAAGCAAGTAAAATTAACGGTTTGTAAAACGATGGTTTGAGGCGTTGTAGGTTCGGGATCCCTCAAGAATCGCATGGATGGTTAATGATGCTACAATGTCTATGGGTTATCCTCCATATGGGGGTTTCAAGCACTTCTTCTAGAGTTTGTCTCTCCCAAGCTTAAACTCACTACCTAGAGGATCGATTCACCCATCTCCCAATGATCTAAATGATCTCTAGATGCATTAGTGTACCCTATCATGAACCCTAAGCAAGTTAAGCCATCTCCCAATGTGAATAACTCACTCATTTGACATTTGGTTCCAAACATCATTCCCATATCCCTATGATCAATGTGTTCTACAATCATATCAATTAGAGTTTCAACCAAATCAATAGCATTAAGCACAAAACATCAAACCCATGGAAGAAACTCAAAGACATCATAGATTAAGCATAGGTATCCATACAAAAGTGGGGATCCCTCACCCACAACAAAATCACTACTCCATAACTAGGGTTTCAAAACAGAAAGCAAAATGAAGAAACATGGAAAAGGAGAAGAAATGCTCAAGATGGTCTTCAATGGTGGTCCTCCTCTTCTCCTAGCCTCCTTGATCTCCAAAATCCCTCTTTTCTGCCTCTCCAAGGTGATTTTTTTTCCAAGTGTGTAGCCTCCCCATTCTCTCTCCTCCCACTCCCCTTTTTGTCCAAGTTCCCTATTAGGTTTTCTCCTCAAAACACGGGCTTTTCCTTTTTGGGCCGATTTTGATTTCAGGCGGTCGCTCATTTTTCAGGCGGGTCGCTAATTTTTCTTCCGGTCGCCCATTTTTCAGGCGGGTCGCTCATTTTCCTCTGACACGCGAAAAAAACAAGCGACCGCTCATAAAATAAGCGGGTCGCTCATTTTTCTTCCGGTCGCTCATTTTTCGGGCGGGTCGCTCATTTTCCTCTGACACGCGAAAAAACAAGCGACCGCTCATAAAATGAGCGACCGCTCA
>NW_010966013.1:105417-110056 GCF_000463585.1 Tarenaya hassleriana | reverse complement strand
CAGGGCCGCAAGCGCAAGCGGCTATACCACTGAGACCTGTGGCTAGAGCTGGAGTGGCCCCGAGGGTTTATGCCCTAGAAGCGGAGCAGGAGATCCAAGAGGAGGAGGTTCATGTCGACGGAGTCGAGGTCGATGCTGTTGGGTTTCCTGGGATCTCATGAGCGAATCCTATTCCTAAGAGATCGATTCTAGGGTTTGCGCAGCGGATGTAAAACAAAAATTTATAGAACCCTAGAACCATGCTGCTATTGAAATCGTAGAAACTTTAGAACGCTTACCTCAATCGATCCGGGGCCTGTATCAACTGAAGAATTCGTTCGATCACGAAAGGCAGGAAGATTACCTCGCCCTCTACACGTATCCACACCTCGGGATGGATTCCAACGATTGGAACTTGTCTGCTAGGACTCGAATCTCTATTCGATATGTGCACCGAGAAATCTCGAGACTTAGAACTCGTTTTTGGATCTCCAAAAACTCTCTCTTTTCTGCCAAAGTTCGGCTGCTCAAAGTCTCTTTCTAATTAGGGTTCTAATCTCTTTCTTATAAAGTGATTTAACCCTAATTCGGTTTAATTTCGGAAAACCTGAAGCCCGGAACGGACGGTCCAGAGATACACGCGGACCGTCCGTTCCAGCACGTGGAACGGACGTTCCGCTCACGTGGACCGTCCGGTCTGGTTCGGGCGGACCGTCCGTTCTGGACTTTCTGGTCCGTCCGTTCCAGCCCCTTCCGTCTCGGTTTTTCGTCGTTTTCTCTCGTGCATTTGTCCTTCCCTGCGTGTGTGACCCTGTAGGCTCATTCGACATAGCAGTATAACCTGAAATCCCTATTTCGGGTATACAAGTCATAGGCGGTCTCTAGCCAGACACTATGACTACCTATCTCGAATAGAGTTTGTTTGTGATCTTTACGAACGCCAGAGATGATTCTGGTTGATGATCCTTTTGTATCGTGATATCATATGTCGAACATAAGGCATGGACCAGCCACCTTATCTGATTCGACTGCTTTCTCGTTCACTGAGTTCGACTGTCTGAAATAGACGACGTTCGTCTATAGTGCGTCCACACATTTCTACAGTCTCGCTCACACGAGGGGCCCCGCGATATCTCTCTCTTTTACGAGAGGTATAAATCCCGTCTTGACTATCTACAATCCAGTACATGATTCGTTTCGTACCTGATATACGCCTTTATAGTTCTCCTGTTACGCAGAACGTTTGACGTATTCAAAGCACGCAACTCCTCATGTTGGATTCCGTAGATATCTCAGGTCTTAGGATCCAATCATGGAACTGCCATATGAGATTCAAGTCATGACGGTAGTCCATGTGACAATCTCATGCGGGTCAATCCCGTATTCCGTTCTCCAATGAATACCTATGACTGTGATCGTATCCAATACCTATGATCATCTCTATGATCATCAATCACACATCATACTAGTCTTATTATGTCGTTATTCCCATAACGACACAAGACTAGGGAGTTTAGTATCATTCATAATGATACATGGATTTCATAACAGATCTAGTATGCAAGAACATGTAATGAATCAAATACTCTCATAAAACCATAGAAAGTATCAATACATCGAATGTATCTAAAGAAAGCTCATAAACAGTACATCATAGAGCACTAAACCAACACTTTTCTCTTTTCTATGTTTCCTCATTTTGTTTTCTGTTTTGAAACCCTAGGTATGGAGTAGTAACTTTTGTTGTGGGTGAGGGATCCCCACTTTTGTATGGATACCTATGCTTAACCTATGATGTTTATGAGTTTTCTTCCATGGGTTTGATGTTTTGTGCGTACTGCTATCAACTTTGGCGAAATCTTAGTTGGTGTGATGTTAGAACACATTGATCATAGGGATATGGGGATGATGTTTGGAACCAAACATCAAATGAGTGAGTTATTCACATTGGGAGATGGCTTAACTTGCTTAGGGTTCATGATAGGGTACACTAATGCATCTAGAGATCATTTAGATCATTGGGAGATGGGAAATCGATTCTCTAGATAGTGAGTTTAAGCTCGGGAGAGACAACTCTAGATGAAGTGCTTGAAACCCCCATTTGGAAGATAAACCCGTAGATATTGTAGTATCATCAACCGTCCATGCAAGTCTTGAGGGATCTCGAACCCACAACGCCTAGAATCATTGTTTGCAACCTTGTTAATTTTACTTGTTTTCTTGTGTTCCGACACTCATCACAAATCATACTTTTATTTAACCATCAATCTAGCTTAGGGATAGATTAACACAACCTAGTCCTCGTGTTCGACCCCGTTACTACAACTACCGTATACTTGCGGATAGTAGTACGAATCGGGTAGTACATCTAACTCGGTGTGTGCGCATCAAGAGAAGACGAATCAGGAATTTCGAGCTAAGTTCGCAAGCATCGAGGCTCACTTCAAGAACATAGACAACCAGATTTCTCAGCTAGCATCAGCCATTCAAAGACCATCTGGGTCTCTTCCAGGTAACTCTGAGACTAACCCTCGTGCGCATGTCAATGCTATTACCTTGAGAAGTGGTAAGCAGGTAGATTCTGGAGATCCACCGATGGTTGAGCAAGGCGATAGCTCGAGAACCACAGTTTTAGACACTGCTGATGATACACCTGAGTCAGCTTACGTGCCTCCTCCTCCTAGACCACCACCAGTACCGTTTCCATCTCGCCTGAGAAAGCACAACGAAGATAGCCAATTCGCGAAGTTCGTTGAGATGCTGAAGAAACTCGAGGTAACCATGCCATTCACTGACGCTATTTTGCAGATTCCCTCGTACGAAGTACCTCAAGGATATTCTGACCAAGAAGAGGGTCGCTGAGAAAGAAACCGTGGCGCTTACTGCCGAATGCAGCGCTTTGATCCGACACGAGCTCCCGCTTAAGCGGTCCGATCCAGGTAGCTTTTCAATCCCTTGTAAATTGGGTAATGTTTCCATTGATCGTGCACTCTGTGATCTAGGAGGTGCCGTCAGTCTTCTTCCATTACCGATATTCAAGAAGCTGAATGTGGGTGAGCTGAAACCCACTAGAATGACTCTCCAACTTGCCGATCGTTCTGTCAAATACCCTATTGGAATACTCGAGGATGTGCCACTGAAAGTCGGAAATTTCTATATCCCGGTTGATTTCGTGGTTCTCGACATGGACGAAGACTCTAAGGACCTATCATCCTTGGTCGTCCATTCCTTAACACTGCAGATGCTGTTATCCATGTTAGAGCAGGTAGACTAACAATGAAGATTGGAGATGAGACGGTGGAGTTCACTTTGGACAAAAATCTCAAACAACCGTCATCAACAGAATCTGCTTGCTTCATAAACACACTCGACAATCCAGCTCAGATGTATGAACCGATCGTTTCGGGCCAGGAAACCGATCGGTTTGAGCATGATCTCAAAGCCAAAATTCTACAGAAAGTCGAACCGATCGGTTCACGACCTTCAACCGATAGTTTCAAAAACAGAGTTCGAAGCACAAAGTTGCGAAAACTCAAACCGATCGTTTCCCGTTATGAAACCGATCGGTTCGAGCACCCTTTTCGAGCTTCGGAGTTACAGAACTTGGAACCGATCGGTTCTACATTCTCCAACCGATCGGTTCAGACCCCAGCACGATACAATGCCTCACTTTCATCTCGCATGGGCGCTCACGACCTCTCTCACTCAGATCAACAGGTCACTAGCCTATCAGACCACCATTCTCATACAACTCTTGATCCAGGTTGGCGAAAGATCGATAATCTTCGCCTGTTAGACCCTTATGGTAGTTGAGAAGGTTCGGTCAAGCTAACGACCTTAAACAAGCGCTTCTGGGAGGCAACCCGAGTTTGTAGGTTAGTTTTTCTTTTCTTTCTTTTCTTTTTGCATCGGATATTGGTTTGTGTCTCTTATCACCAGAGGAGCTGTCGAGAAGGCAAGGAAGCTAGCTATGCGATAGACTTAGGCAGACTTAAGTGCGAGTGAACGAACGTCGCGAGCTAAGTATTCTTTTTTTGATTTACTTCTCTCTTGACTCATCTTATTGGTTGCCTTTACTAGATGGGAATTGACACCGAGGACAGTGTCTAGTTCAAGTCTGGGGGAGGATTCGTCTAACGCCAAACCATATCCATATAGAGTAGTGTTGCATGCATTTTTCTCTTTTATTTTCACTTTTTAGTTGCATGTGCATATAGGATGCATTAGGATCATATAGTTTCTTGTTAGGATTGTGCATTCTCATATAGTGTTTAGGACATATAAGATCACGTGCATAAAACCGTTTTGAGCATTGATGTGATGATCTATGGCATGAGAGAGTAGAAACGTCCTGAAAACACTGTGATCTGTTGAACGTGGTTATGTTTTGTTGAATTGATTGCTTGACCTTTAGGATTGTCTAGAATGGCTTGTGGGATAGAAATCGTTGGTTGGAATCCATGGGACCGATGTTGTCTAGCCAAGTAGAAGAGTTTCTATAAGAACCTTTCCCATGTTTGTTGCAGTCGGTAAAGTTTGTTATCAAATGCATTCTTATTTCTTCATGTGCAGAAAAAGATAGTGAGCATCTCGACACTCCGGTGTCATTATCTCGTCAACGAAAATCGTTCAAGGACATGAGTGCATCGATTTGATGGTT
>NW_010966013.1:101128-105290 GCF_000463585.1 Tarenaya hassleriana | reverse complement strand
GTTTGCTGAAGTCGGTAAAGTTTGTTATCAAATGCATTCTTATTTCTTCATGTGCAGAAAAAGATAGTGAGCATCTCGACACTCCGGTGTCATTATCTCGTCAACGAAAATCGTTCAAGGACATGAGTGCATCGATTTGATGGTTCGGGTCTAAGTTGTGGGTCGGGTTATCCAATAAACAAAATCGAAAAAAAATATTGATTAGGAACCCTTCAACTTCAACGTCCTAGGAACCCGAGATGCTAGCAAAAGAAAAAAAAAAGAGAGAGAAAGTCTAGCCAGATGAAAAAAAAAGAGAGAAAGAGTAAAAGAATGAATGTCGAAAGTGTAGACTAGATACGATTAGGTAGAATGGCATAATAGGTTCGAGAAACATGCTTGATAGATGATTGAAGTCCTTAGATTGGTTCTGGATAGCGGTATAGAGCCCATAGCTAGGAAAGACTATCCTTTAGAGAGGGAGATCATATTAGACAGACTTGGTCATTGTTCACGGGGATCTAGGTCGGATAGATGTTTCGCTCTTGATTATCATTTTGAGTTATGTCATTGTCTCGCCCTCCTTTCAGATTTTTTTTTCACGGAGTATTTGCTCGAGGACGAGCAAAGGTTTAAGTCTGGAGGAGTTTGATAACACGTATTTTGGGTGACGTTTTGATATAGGATGTCTAGCGTATTTCACTCTATTTTACATATTTGTAGGCATTCTAGGGCACATTTGGCTTCGACATTGCATGGTTGTGTTCTTTGGTGTTTAAACAGGTTTTCACGTATAAAAGAGCAAAAGGAGTGGAAAACATGGGCTACAGAACATCATGGATGAAACGGGAACATTTGGAGTGTTTACAGGGAAAACGTGAAGCTCAGAAAACGTCAGAATTTGCAAGTCTAATAACTTTCACTCTACAAGTCCAAAACATGCATTTTCTACATCATTGGAAAGCTCTTCTCAATATCTACGCATAGACACCAAGATCATCTAAATCCGATATCGGAGCAGGAAGTTATGAGCGAATTCGTGAAGCCTGTCGAAACTGCTCAGAGACACGAAACGATCATTTCGGGATGGACGAAACGATCGGTTCGGTATCACAGAAGTTGGAAAATTGCTCAGAAAGTGAAACCGATCGGTTTGGCTTTGCCGAAACGATCGGTTTGACCTCCAGATTCGAGAAAACTTCCAATTTTGGCCAAACCGAAGGGAAATAAGAAGGAGAAACCTCTAGGTCGAAAATAATTCAAACTTTACACAGAAAATAGACCGAGAGCACACCAAAAGGGGGAGATTATCAAGAGGCAAGAGATCGGAGTAGAAGACGGAGATTACGAAGCCGGGAAATCGACTAAACATTCTTCTTTTCTTCTATTTTACGATGTTTTGTATTATTGATATGAACCCTGTCGTTTCGATGTTTAGTGAGTAGTTCCCTTGCTGTGGGTTAGGGATTTGCTATGTAGGGATCTTTGGTTTTTAATCCCAGACTATGTGGTATTATTTATTTGATTCAGTTTATTGAGTTGCTCTTAATGCGTTTGATCTTGTTGACCACTTGATTGAATGAACTTAGGGTTTTAATTCGCATAGACATATGGGATTCTAACCTGGAAATAACTCAGTAAATAGAACATGTATTGCGTCGAGAGATGAATATTTGTCTAGGGATTATGATAGCGTTCGTTCATGCATCCAGGGTTTTAGACTATTGAATCGAGAGATTAGTAGGATAGAGCCTAGATAGTGAGATTAGACTTGAGAGAGTTAATCTCTACTTTAGAGCTTGAATTCCCTGAATCGGATAGATAAACCACTTAGTTTGCATCTTTTGAAAGATCCTTGCATGTAAAGCAATCTCGAAGCCTGCAGTGTTTTGTCATTGATAGTTTATCGTTTGTTTTTATTATTTGCTTTTGATACATTCTCATCATCCTCATATTTTCTTTAGATTTAGATTTGGATTGGAATCTGATTCAGTTGTTTACTTGTCCCTGTGTTCGACCCTAGCTACTACAGACGATCCGTACACTTGCGGTTAATTGTTGAGTCTAGGTTACTATAACTTGATCGAATTTATTCGCCTAGATTTCTGACATCAACCTACAAGAATGACACTGCAATTAGCGGATCGATCAGTCAAGTATCTAGCAGGAATACTAGAGGATGTACCTTTGAAGATTGGTGGGTTCTATGTGCCGGTAGATTTCGTGGTTTTAGACATGAATGAAGATTCCAAGGTACCGATCATACTAGGCCGACCATTTTTAAGCACAGCGGATGCTGTAGTGCACGTTCGAGCTGGTAGATTGACGATGAAAATTGGAGATGAAACAGTCGAGTTTACCCTCGATCAGAATCTGAAGCAACCGTCAACAAGTGATACGGTATGTTATGCGGATATACTCGAAGCGATGGCAGAGGAAGTGATTGGAGAATTTCGTGAAGTGGATCCGCTAGAAATCTCGCTAATGGCCGCAGAAGCAAGTTTATATAGCAACTGGGAAGAAATCGAGGAGATTAGCCGGACATTAGACGATCGGGAAGAAGAAAAAGAAGCTTCTGCAGTTTTTCGAGCGGTCCGCCCAGATTTTCGGGCAGTCCGCCCGAAAGTCTTAGAAGAAGAAGAGATCCAGGGAAAAACGGGCGACCGCCCAGGAAATCAGGCGGCCCGCCCGAAATTTCTGAGCAAATTCGAAGAAAATATTGAAGAAACGGGCGACCGCCCGGGAAAGCAGGCGGCCCGCCCGAAATTTTTGAGAAAATTTGAAGTGGATTCTGAGGAAACGAGCGACCGCTCGAATTTCCAGGCGACCCGTCCGAAAAGTCTGAGCAAAATCGACTTAGTTTCGGACAGAACGAGCGACCGCTCGACATATTGGGCGACCCGCCCACTTCTACCTGAGAGGGAAGAATTACAGTTCGATGCCCTCCTCGCGACCACTCGAGCCATACCCGACGCGCCTCAAGTCCCGAAAGGAGACACACACATCGGTTGGGATCCCAAACATGCCCCACAAGTGGAATTGAAACCCCTACCTCAAGGGTTTAGGTATGTTTTCCTCGGATCAAATTCTACTTATCCCATTATTGTTAACGATGCATTAGATGAGGGTCAAGTAGAAAAACTCACCAGGCTACTTAAACAATACAGGGAAGTCCTAGGGTACACTCTAGGAGACATCAAAGGTCTTAGCCCCTCTCTTTGCATGCACCGCATACATTTAGAGGATGATACCAAATCGTCAATCGAGCATCAACGTAGGCTAAACCCGAACATGAAAGAAGTAGTCAAGAAAGAGATTTTGAAATTGTTAGATGCGGGTATTATTTACCCGATTTCGGATAGCTCTTGGGTTAGCCCGGTACAAGTTGTACCCAAAAAAGGAGGTATCACGGTCGTTCCTAATGAGAACAATGAACTCATACCAACAAGGACAATCATGGGATGGAGAATGTGCATTGATATCGCAAGCTAAACACAAACACCCGTAAAGACCACTTTCCTTTACCATTCATCGATCAAATGTTAGAAAGACTCGCATTGCATTCATATTTTTGCTTTCTCGATGGCTATTCCGGATTTTTCCAAATTCCAATTCATCCTAGCAATCAAGAAAAGACAACATTCACATGCCCTTATGGTACATTTGCATATAGACGCATGCCATTCGGATTATGCAATGCACCGGCCACGTTTCAAAGATGTATGATGGCTATTTTTTCTGATGTGATTGAAGATATAATGGAGGTGTTCATGGACAATTTTTCGGTCCATGGACCCTCCTTTGATGTGTGTCTAACCAATCTTCATCGAGTATTAGACAGGTGCAGCAAGGCGAATTTGGTTTTAAATTGGGAAAAATGCCACTTTATGGTGCAAAAGGGCATCGTGCTTTGTCATAGGATTTCAGATAAAGGGATTGAGGTTGATAGAGCAAAGGTCGAAGTTATTGAGAAGCTTCCTCCCCCGACGAACGTGAAAGGAATCCGAAGCTTCCTGGGATATGCGGGGTTCTATAGGCGTTTCATAAAAGATTTCTCGAAGATTTCAAGACCCCTAACCACTCTTTTGGGAAAAGACATGTCATTTGAGTTTGACAAGGAGTGTCATCAAGCCTTTGAAACACTCAAAAAGGCGTTGGTGACACCTCCAATCATCCAACCCCC
>NW_010966013.1:97378-101022 GCF_000463585.1 Tarenaya hassleriana | reverse complement strand
GAGCTCCTGGCGGTAGTATTTGCGTTTGAGAAATTCCGATCCTATTTGGTTGGATCAAAAGTCATTGTTTATACGGACCACGCAGCCTTGCGATATCTACTCACAAAGAAAGATGCCAAGCCACGGTTGATTAGATGGATATTGCTTCTACAAGAGTTTGATTTGGAAATTCGAGATCGAAAGGGGACAGAGAATACAGTGGCCGATCATTTGTCAAGACTAGAAGTACCCCATGAGATGCCGATCAATGATTCACTACGAGAGGAACAAATTTTAGCATTAGAGGTTAGTTCCGATGTCCCTTGGTATGCGGATTTTGTCAATTATTTGGTTGCCAAGGTGATTCCACCGGAGTTGAGCTATAATGAAAAGAAAAAGTTCCTCCACGATGTTCGGGATTACTTTTGGGACGAACCATTTCTCTTCAAACGGGGAAAAGACGGGTTATTTAGAAGATGCATCCCAGAAGAGGAAGTGCAGCAAGTGATCCATCATTGTCATGCATCGGATTATGCTGGTCATTTTGCTTCGGCCAAGACATCCGCGAAGGTTTTGCAAGCGGGTTTTTATTGGCCGACTCTCTTTAAGGATGTCCACCGTTTTGTGAGCTCTTGCGATGCTTGTCAAAGAACAGGGAATATTTCGCGTCGGAATGAGATGCCACAAAACTACATCTTAGAAGTGGAACCGTTCGATGTGTGGGGAATCGACTTCATGGGACCATTTCCATCATCCTGCGGTAACCTATACATCCTTTTGGCTGTAGATTATGTGACGAAATGGGTGGAAGTACTTGCTAGCCCGAAGAATGATTCAAGCACTGTTTCACGGATGTTCAAAAGAGTCATATTTCCTCGGTTTGGAGTCCCGAGAGTGGTGATAAGTGATGGGGGAGCGCACTTCGTTAATAGAGTGATTCATGGCATATTGACTAAATATGGTGTTCACCATAGAGTAGCCACTCCCTATCACCCCCAAACGAGTGGCCAAGTGGAGGTCTCCAACAGGGAGATAAAACAGATATTGGAGAAAACAGTGACCAAGTCAAGGAAAGACTGGGCTTTGAAGCTTGAAGAAGCGGTTTGGGCATATCGGACATCATTCAAGACACCGATCGGGATGACTTAGTTTCAACTCGTGTACGGAAAAGCCTGCCACCTTCCGGTCGATTAGAGCATAAGGCATATTGGGCAATTAAGGCGTTGAACTACGATTGAAAAACTGCAACAGAAAAACGAGTGCTAGAGCTCCACCACTTGGAGGAAATTCGCTTGGATGCGTACGAGAACGCATGAATCTACAACGAGCGGGCCAAGAAGTGGCATGATCGCCACATCCTCCACCGAAACTTCCAACAAGGTGACCTCATGCTTTTATTTAATTCCCGACTAAAACTTTTTCCAGGAAAGCTGAAATCGAGATGGTCGGGACCGTTCACCATAAAGCATGTCACCTCACATGGAGCGGTGGAACTCGACAACAAGAAGGGCGGGTCATTCATGGTCAACGCCCAAAGGATCAAACCATACAATCCGGGGAAAGCTAAGCCGGGAGGAGGTACCTCTGTACTCTCCTTTTCTTCGATCGACTGAATGCCACATCGGTCTAGCTACAACCTTAACTAGCAACCCCGGTTAACCCCGGGATGTAAATTCTTCGAACCTCGTTCTTTTCTTCTTTTCTTCTTTTATTCACCATGAAAGGCTCCAAATTCTCCCAAATCACTCCAATCAAACAAGTCCTTTCGTCGGGAGGGAAAACGGGGGACCAAAAATATTAGCATGCGCCGGACGTCAGAGAAAATGAGCGGTCTGCCCGGTAAACCAGGCGACCGCCCATTCATCGAGCGACCGCTCGATCTCGAAATCGAGTTTTTAACTCGATTTCGGGGGAGAGAGACACCACTTAACGAAAAATCACCAACACTCTCTCCCATTCTCTCTCGCCGGCGACCGATTTCCCCAGCCACCGTGACCGAGTCCGTCGCTTCGAAGCCCCACCGCGTCGCCGTCATTCCAGAACCACCACGCTCAAACCCCACGCAGATCTACCCTCTCCGAAACCCTAACCGGTAATTTCTCCTTTCAAAATCGTGATATTAGGGTAGTTTGGTGTAACATTAGGGTATTTTGGTTAAAGATAGGTCGAAAGTTTTGATGGGTATAGCTGCTAGGGTTAGTTTCGATCGATTTCGACCAGAAAATCCCGATTTCTGGTCGAAATCTCGATCTTCCGAACCAGTAAGCAGTCGCTCGTTTTTTTCGAGCGACCGCCTGATATGTCAGCGGTCGCTCGAGCGACCGCCTGTGAAAGCAGGCGGCCCGCTCGTTTTCTCTGAAATCCGAAAAACCACTCTATTTTTCTCACCCTAACCCCAATGCCCCAATCCATATCGACTATACCTTTGCAGATGGCACCAAAAAGAGCCCGCACAAGCGACGTCGCTTTGTCGTCACAGGAAGTCGAGTTCTCTCAAAAGAGAGAGATGAGACCAGACACAATCACCGAGATATTGGAGACGAAGCAGAATCTCCTCGTCGAAGGACCACCCAAGCTGGTCAAGATCGGCCGACACGATGAAGCATACGAGCGGGCGAAGCACCTATCGAAGTTGAAACAACGCCCAAGCAAAGCTATGTGCGAAAGCACGATTCGAGGGTTGGGTATTCAAGCGAACGTCGAATACATATTCGACAAGCTCGGCTGGGGAGCACTGAGCAGGAGCGTCGAGCCCTCATTCAAGAGCGTAACCCGCGAATTCTTGGCCACCTACTCATGCTACTTCCCATCCGACGGCACGATCTTCGAAGCGTACATGGAATTCCGCTTGAACAAGAAATGGGTGAGACTAAGCATGGCGCAATTTGCAGACATCTTGGAGGTCCAAAGGGGAACACACTCCTTACTATCGACGATTTCCGCATATGTTCTCCGAGATTTTTGGAAGAAGATAGCAGTCCGTCGGTACTCAAGCTCAGCGGGGAAGATTTCATGGGTGCAGCATCCAGCAATCCGATACGCGCATCAAGTCATGTCCAACTTCATTTTCGCACGAGAGGAACCCGGTAAGATTCAAAAATCGACCTGGGTTACCTCTATCAAGCATTACGGGAGTTTCATGATGGTCCAACTCTCGACATGTACGTCCGTGCCCAATGGAGCAACATGGACTTAGCTTCACGGGTAGCCATGCATCTCCACACGTTGGCCTCCACCAAGGCCAACGAGACGTGCATTTGCGTGGGTGGTATGATCACAAAGATAGCACAGCGGGTCGACATGGGAATAGTATTCTACGAAGCTGATATGGTCGATGATCATATCCTCCTGGACATGGACGCCCTCCGACTCTGAGGGCACATTCAGTGAAGGGGATGGCAGTGGATCTTCAAGGGAGATGACAGGATGACTCGAAGCCTTGTGCTCCCGTGCGAGCAGATCGAGACGTTCACACCCGATATCCTGCGGCTGGACTTTCTCGACATTACCCCAGACCGATTGAGAATCGGGAGAGGAAGAGCAACTGACCCCTCGACATCGGGAGTTGAAGGTCAATCGAGCTCCACCCCCGACCCTCGGCTTGACCTCATCTTGCAGAAGCTAGAAAGCTTCGACACTCGACTCACGACTATCGAGGGATTCGG
>NW_010966013.1:91875-92125 GCF_000463585.1 Tarenaya hassleriana | reverse complement strand
GCTCATTTGTGTGCTCAACTCTTTTAGTCATGAATTTATCGAAAGAAGAACAAAGTGTTGTTTTGAAGATTCTTCAAGACATCGATGGTCGACTTGCTCATCTTGAAGATATTCAAAACGAACGTTAATGCTTCCAAGAAAGACGTAATATCCGTCAACGAGCGACTCATGACCACGGACGACATGACGATTACGAGGGAGCAAAAATTATGCATGGACGCAAACATGAACAAAAACATCAAGGTAACAA
>NW_010966013.1:89476-90520 GCF_000463585.1 Tarenaya hassleriana | reverse complement strand
TTATGTCTCATCAAATAGACATAACCGTATCGACTGAAATCATCAGTGAACGTAACGAAGTACAGATAACCTCCTCTAGCTGGACAACTCATTGGTTCGCATACATCACTATTCCATATTACAAGCCTAATTTGCTTCATTCCCAAGTCATTCAAGCAAAGGAAGCTTCTTGAGTCACAAGTCAATTCCCAACAGCTAGTTTCTACCAACCACCACATTTAATGCAAGAGGCTCCACCTATCTTGCATGGCATTTACCATTAATGTTATTTCTTTTGTTTTGCCTTTAAATATGAGTTGTAAGACATCATTTGGATCAGATTTTTGAAGATGAATTAAGTAATTTCGAGCTTGCCTCACTCTCTTGTTGGTGTGTCCGACATTCTTTTCGGTTTGTCCGAGAAATCCCGTCTTGGTTTGTCCGAGGCTTGTCTTGGTTTGTCCGAGACCCTATCCATCGTTTTCCATACATTTTCCTCGACTTTGGCTTGAGTTCGAGCGCCCTATATTGGCCGGTGATTGAGCCAAAGTTCCATCTTCTTTCCCCTTCGATTTCCATTACCGAAAACGTGAGTTCGAGAGCCTCCTTCGTCGAGTGCGGGTGATTGCGTTTTTCGGATCAGATTTTCATCCTCTCCGCTGCTGGACGTGTATCAAACAGTGTTCGGTTCCACCGTTCTGACACGACGTTCCATTGTGGCGTTCCAGGAGGAGTTAATTGTGATACAATACCACAATTAACCAGATAGTCAGTGAACTCTTGGCTCATATAATCGCCACCACGATCGGATCGAAGTGTCTCGATCGTCTTGCCAAGCTGGTTCTGTACTTCGTTTCTGAAAGCCTTGAACATTTCAAGTGTTTCAGACTTATGTCTCATCAAATAGACATAACCGTATCGACTGAAATCATCAGTGAACGTAACGAAGTACAGATAACCTCCTCTAGCTGGACAACTCATTGGTTCGCATACATCACTATGTATCAGATCCAATAACTCTGTCGCTCTCTGTCCTTTCCCCTTGAAAGGATGCTTCGTCATCTT
>NW_010966013.1:86232-87690 GCF_000463585.1 Tarenaya hassleriana | reverse complement strand
AAGGGATTTTCGAAACTGCACCTAGATCAAGCATCTACTTTCAAGCTATGAGAACCACTATTTCTCCATCTTGCCTCACCAAGATAATATGGCACACCCAGCTTTGGCATGGCCCATGACACGTACGATCGAGGCCTTGACAAGTGCTTTACTTATAGTGCTTCTAGATCTAACCGGTTTCTGTGCAACGATTGTTCATAATCCGAATAGACCATCCATTCGATTATGTAATCCCAATCCCGGAGCTCCCACTCAATCAAGCATATTATATATCTTGATTAAGATACATGTATTCATTTACTATGGACCATCCATAAGAATGAATCATGTCTATTTGAGTTACAGTTGATCAGATTATGCAACGATTGCGTAATCGGACCTCGAAAACGGAAATATTCGGAATCTGGACTTCGGACCGTCCGTTCTGGAAGTAGAACGGACGTTTCAGGCTGGCAGAACGTTCGGTCTCGACTTCAAAAGTCAGAACGGACGTTCCGCAATGTAGAACAGACGTTCTGTATGGACAGAACGGACGGTCTAGGACAGACCTTCCGTTCCGAGCCACTCAGTCCGTCACCCTTGGACCGTCCGGTCTGGCTTACCCAGAACGGACGGTCTAGGGTAGGCCTCCGTGATCAGATCACGTTTCCCCGCGTTCTCGTCCTCGATCAGACCCGAAACTGATCCGAATTCTTCTGTACACCCAAAATTCGAACTCCTGCACTCTATGCAACATGAAACATGCAATCTACACTAGATTCAATCATCGAACATGCATAGATTTCAAAGCAAACATGGATTCAAACAATTCAAATCCTAAAACGTGCGTGATCGGGTTCTACGAAATCAAAACAGAGCAACCAGGCTCTGATACCACTGTTGGGTTTCCTGGGATCTCTAGAGGGAATCCTATTCCTAAGAGATCGATTCTAGGGTTTGTGCAGCGGATATAAAACAAAATTTTAATAAACCCTAGAACCATGCTTCTAATGAATCGTAGAAACGTTAGAACGCTTACCTCAATCGATCCGGGGTCTGTATCAACTGAAGAATTCATCCGATCACTTAGGCAGGAAGATTACCTCGCCCTCTGTTGGTTGTAATGCTATAGGATGTTCCGTGATATGACATTTTGACATTGTATTGTTTCATTGATTTATGAATGCGTTACATTCCCGTTATATGATTGGCATGTTTGTTATATTTCGGTATCGAATCATTATAGAATGATTCTAAACACCCTGGTCAGTTATCATTGTGGGAACAATAATGAATTAAGACTAGCATGAGGTGTGACCGATGCATTGGATGCATATCACAATCATGGGTACTCAGACTGAACGAGTGACTGGTTGACCCGCATGAGATTGTCACATGGACAGAGTCATGACTTGAATCTCATACAGCGGTTCGTTCTTGGATCTCAGACCTGAGATGTCTAGAGTATCTGATATGAGG
>NW_010966013.1:84465-85621 GCF_000463585.1 Tarenaya hassleriana | reverse complement strand
GTTTTCGGATCAAATCAGAGTGTCGGGACGTTTTCAGCCTTCTGACTCGGACCGAGTCAGTATTTGACTCGGACCGAGTCAGTATTTGACTCGGACCGAGTCAGTTCCATGCAAGTCGAAGCCCATAAAGTGTTTTGGGCTTGGCTGATGTTTTGACTCGGTCGAGTCAAAGTTTTGACTCGGTCGAGTCAAAGTTTTGACTCGGACCGAGTCAATACTAAATGGGTCGAGTCAAGAGTTGACAATAGGCTTGGGCTGATTCGCTTTGACTCGACCGAGTCAGAGTTCTGACTCGGACCGAGTCAATACTCGGAAAAAGTCTCTTTTCACAAGGATTAGGGTTTCTAACTTATAAGGAGGTGTTGGACGCCGTCCTAAAGTAAGAACTCGACTTACAGAACCCTAAGACAGATCTAGAACACAAGAAAATCATTCCTTTTGAGGTTCTAGTTCTAGGGATTCGATCCCAAGTCTTGAAAACCCTATTCACTTTTTTGAGGTTCTAGTTCCCGGGATTCGATCCCAAGCCTTGGAAACCCTATTCACTTCACAGATCCTAGCAGATCAGTTCCAAAAGCGTTTTGAATCCTTCGCGTCGGTGTGGATACGTGTAGAGGAGCTGTACTTTCAGCTCTTGGTGATTAAAACATGCCTTGGATCGATTGCTACTTTCAGATCTTCAGGAAAGAGGTAAGTATTCGATTCCTACGGTGATATACACGATTAAACGGGGTTTTACGGATGATTTTGGTTGCGTGTGACGTTTGACTAGGTTTAGATTATTCTTCCGCTGCATGAAACCTAGTAAACCAAACCCTAGATCGATATGATCGCATGCTAGGAATCCGTAGCATAACCCAACACCCTCTACACGTATCCACACCTCGGGATGGATTCCAACGATTGGAACTTGTCTGCTAGGACTCGAATCTCTATTCGGTTTTTTTGCACTTCGAGAAAAACGAGACTTAGAACTTGTTGAGCTTTTTGGATCTCACCAAAAACTCTCCAAGAACTGCAAAAGTCGGCTGTCCAAAGTCTCATCCGTTATTAGGGTTTTTAATCTACTTCTTATAAAGTGATTTTACCCTAATTTCGGTTCAATTACGAAAATACCCAGAGCCCAGAACGGACGGTCCAGAAATGCACGTGGACC
>NW_010966013.1:82213-84293 GCF_000463585.1 Tarenaya hassleriana | reverse complement strand
CGTTCCAGACCTTCTGGAACGGACAGACCGCGCACTCTGGACCGTCGGGTCTGGACTTGGTGGACTGTCCGTTCTGGACTTCTGCTCCGTCTGTTCCAGACCCTTCTGTCTCGGTTTTTCGTCGTTTCCTCGTGCGGTTTCGTCCTTCCCTGCATGTGTGACCCTGTAGGCTCATTCGACATAGCACTATAACCCGAAATCCCTATTTCGGATATACAAGTCATAGGCGGTCTCTAGCAAGACACTATGACTACCTATCTCGAATAGAGTTGGTTCGTGATCTTACGAACACCAGTGATGATTCCGGCTGATGATCCTTTTGTATCGCGATATCATATGTCGAACATAAGGCATGGACAAGCCACCTTATCTGATTCGACTGCTTTCTCGTTCACTGAGTTCGACTGTCTGAAATAGACGACGTTCGTCTATAGTGCGGCCACACATTTCTACAGTCTCGCTCACACGAGGGGCCCAGCGATATCTCTCTCTTTTACGAGAGGTACAAATCCCGTCTTGACTATATACAATCCAGCACATGATTCGTTTCGTACCTGATACACGCCTTTATAATCCTCCTGTTACGCAGGACGTTTGACGCATTCAAAGCACGAAACTCCTCATGTTGGATTCCGTAGATATCTGAGGTCTTAGGATCCAATCATGGAACCGTCATATGAGATTCAAGTCATGACGCTAGTCCATGTGACAATCTCATGCGGGTCAGTCCAGTATTCCGTTCTGCAACGAATACCTATGATTGAGGGTCAATCGAGCTCCACCCCCGACCCTCGGCTTGACCTCATCTTGCAGAAGCTAGAAAGCTTCGACACTCGACTCACGACTATCGAGGGATTCGGCCCCCGACTCACCGCTCTCGAGGAATCCATGGAAGATCAGATGGGCACTTTGGAAGCCACGCTCACAACATCGATAGAGAGTGCCCAACGAGAGATAATGCGAGCGTGTGAGAAGATGATGGGTAACGACGACTCCGATGCGGGAGAATCAGACCAGGAGTCCGAGGAAGAAGGCTCATCTGCATCTGGGGTCAGCAAGGGGAACAAGAAGACGGCCCCTTGATTCGATCATCGTTAGGATAGAAAGTTTAATATTTCCCGTAGAACGATTTTTTCATGTGTTTAAAACTCTTGTCTCGTGCTGCTCTTTTTGGATTGTCGGTATTACTATATGATGTTTTCAGGTGCTTAAATGTTGATAATCTTGTCGGACTTCATGTTTATGCAGCATTTCCTTGAAATCGGGTCAGATAAACTTTTTCACAGAAAAAATGGGCGGCCCGCTCAATTTTTCGAGCGACCGCCCACTTACGGATGAAAACGAGCGGTCGCTCTCCTATTCAGGCGGACCGCCCGACCCGTTTTGAGCGACCGCCCGAGCGATCGCCTGGAATCTACTGTTTCAATCCAAGAAAAACCGGCGACCGCCCGGGAAAGCAGGCGGCCCGCCCGTTTTTTCTGACGAATTCTTGACATTTTTCAGCTATTTCAGATGGATTCCAGAAGTCGCTGGGGCAAAGCGCGCAAATACATTTCGGACAGAATACCCATCCTCCATTACTTAAAGCCGCAGGGAATGCCTTTCTCAAGTCTCGTAGATACGACTCCCATCAATGCCGATGCACCTTTTGTGGAACCAACTCCATTCCAACCCCAATCCGACGAAGAAGCACTCGTCCTACATCGAGTCCAAAACAGAGGAATCCGAGCTTCAAAGTTCGTGCATCACCGCATTCTACCAAAGCAACTCTACGAGAGAATCAGGGATATTTTTCAACTCACGGGCTGGGATCGCCTCTTCCAAGCCAACCCTTGGACTTACCGAAGACTGACAACAGAATTCGCTTGCACCTTCAAATGTTTCATCCCGACGAATGGTAACCCTCGGAAAGGTTACTTTGGCTTCAGACTTGAAGGGCGGCAATTCTATCTTCGGGTGGAATAACTTGCAGAAATTCTGGGCGTCGAGATAAGCACTAACGCAGCGATTCCGAAGATCACAGTCACCAAAGCCCGAACCTTCTGGATGAAAATCGCAGCGGGCACTTTCCGCCCATGGA
>NW_010966013.1:72967-81911 GCF_000463585.1 Tarenaya hassleriana | reverse complement strand
ACGCCATTCATGGAGACACAATCAACTTCATTCATCTCATGGAAAATGGCCTAGTCAAAGAACAGAACGGAGACATCTTATGGAGGTTCGTAGACGTCGAGAGTAGGTGTCGATCATTCAACATGGCTTACTTTGTACTACCTCCTCTCACCCAAGAAGGCATCAAATTCGAAATCCATACAGATATTGGCACAGAATCCGACCAAGGATACTCATCTCACGGGTCCTGCTAAAGGCCCGCTCGGTCCTCCCTCTTCACCCTCACCCCTTTGCAATCATTTCAACTAACATCGCATTGCACTGTAGTTCCCTAACATTGCATAGGCTTCATGGGCTCTCGACAACCGCAAAAGAGATATTGGAATGCGATTCCGCCTCATCGAAAAAGGTAACACAATCATCCCCTCATTCCATCCATTCCTTATTTCTCTTTGAAAACTCTCCACTAGACGAGAGTCAACACGGTGGACGGTGTTTGATTCAAGTCTGGGGGGAGGAGTGACACTAACATATATCGTACCCATGAACTCTACACATTATGCATCAATTGCACTTAGAATCATGCATTCCATATCCATCGAAAAAAAAAAACAAGTCTTGCATTTTGTACATACTTGCATGAATCACCACTAATAGGTTGCATATGTGCATATAGATCTAGGACCACACACACACACTTGCATAAGGTTTTTCTCTCGAAAATTTGGCCGGATAACAATGTGGGGGTATAGAGTGAGGATTGGTTTGGTAAGGTTCTAGGAGCTAAGTTTAGATTTATCTAAAGAGTTGAATGGATTGTCGGTGAGATAGAAATAGCTGATCCAACCCTATTGCGAATGGATGTTACGTGGGATGATTTTGTCTCCTAAAGTCTAGATGGAGTAGAAATTACGAACCAAGCATGAAACGTCTCCCTAAGAACCACCCTTTGATCTCTAAATTATGAAGCCTATAGAAAGCAACAAGCCCTAGAAAATACGATGCATCCTGACACTCCTCTGTCATCATCTCGTTAATGAAAATCATTCGGGGACATGAGTGTGTCGAAAATGAGGGTCCGGGTCTAAGTTGTGGGACAAGAAAAAGAAAAAAGAAAAAGAAGTGACACTTGTCAAATTCTAACGTCCTAGAAGCCGGGGATTGCACGAAAAGGAAAAAGAAAGAAAAAGAAAAAAGAATGCAAAAACAAGAATAAAAAGGAAAGAGGTAGGGCGGAGAAAAATAGTGAAAGTGTAGGCCAAGTAATTTTTAGAGACCTCGATTGGGATGTGTTTAGGAGACATGCTCGGCAAGTAAGAGATATTCCATTTTAGGTTGCGGAAAACAATAGAAATCCCATTGATAAACTTTCGTTTGAATGTTGGAGAAGACAGAGTACACCAAACCCGATTTCATTCACAGCGACTCTAACCCGTACCACCAATTTACTTCAAACCCCATTTGTTTTCTGATTTTATTTTGTCACCCCTGGATAGTTGCATAGCTACATACTTACTCGAGGACGAGCAAACCTCAAGTCTGGGGGGATTTGATCACATGAGATTTTCACCGGTTTTTCTAACGTCTTACATCACACTTTGCACATACCTTAGGCATAATAGGACGTTAGACGGTCATGGGTAGGATTCTTTTCTCCATTTTTCATGTAGGATGATCAAACGAGGACATTCACGCACAAGGCACGGAAAAGGAGCAGAATCGAGAAGACCTGGAAAGCTCAGAAAAAATGGGCGGCCCGCTCATTTTGCCGAGCGGTCGCCCATTAGCGAAATTCATCCCGAGAATTTGATCAGAAAAAATGGGCGGCCCGCCCATTTAAACGAGCGGTCGCTCGACGCCGAAATCAAGAAACCAGGCGGTCGCTCAAGAAACTAGGCGGTCGACCGTGCACTATGAAGAACGAGCGGTCGCCTGAACAAACGAGCGGTCGCCCGGATCCAGAAAAACGGGCGATCCTGAAGACGAAAACGGGCGACCCTAAGGAAAAAGTGAGCGACCGCCCATTATTAAATCCGGCCCAAAAAGGAAAAGCCTGATTTTTGAGGAGAAACCTAGCTGCTAGACTTGCATAAAAAAGGGAGTTTGAGGAGAGAGAAGGGGGACTGGACCAACTTGAAGAAAAACACCTTGGAGAAGTGAAAGAAGGGATTTTGGAGACCTAGGAAACTTGGAGAAGAAGAAGGCTACCATTGAAGACCATCTTGAGCTTCTCTTTTCTCTTTCCTATGTTTTCTCATTTTGATTTCTGTTTTGAAACCCTAGGTATGGAGTAGTAACTTTTGTTGTGGGTGAGGGATCCCCACTTTTGTATGGATACCTATGCTTAACCTATGATGTTTATGAGTTTTCTTCCATGGGTTTGATGTTTTATGCTTAATGCTATCAACTTTGGCGAAATCTTAGTTGGTGTGATGTTAGAACACATTGATCATAGGGATATGGGGATGATGTTTGGAACCAAACATCAAATCTTAGTTGGTGTGATGTTAGAACACATTGATCATAGGGATATGGGGATAACTTGCTTAGGGTTCATGATAGGGTACATAATGCATCTAGAGATCATTTAGATCATTGGGAGATGGGTAAATCGATTCTCTAGGTAGTGAGTTTAAGCTCGGGAGAGACAACTCTGGATGAAGTGCTTGAAACCCCCATTTGGAAATAAACCCGTAGATATTGTAGTATCATCAACCGTCCATGCAAGTCTTGAGGGATCTCGAACCCACAACGCCTAGAATCATTGTTTGCAACCCCGTTAATTTTACTTGTTTTCTTGTGTTCCGACACTCATCACAAATCATACTTTTAACACATCAATCTAGCTTAGGGATAGATTAACACAACCTAGTCCTCTTGACCCTCGGCCACGTATACCACTGGCGTAAACCCTGATACAACTTGCTCGCCCCCGAATGTATCGCCATCCTCGACTGGTATGCCTCAGATAGAATCTCCTGTATCAGCTCTGCGCCGTCAGGCACACCTAGTCGGTTCCCAAGTCGCAACGCTCCCTGTTCGTCGACGCGGTAGCCTTTGAGGCTATATTCCTCGATGTGATCCATGTATCGAGCGAGTAAAGGATTATCGCGATGTCCCCTTACCACGCGTTCTATCAGATCGGTGTCGACTCCTCGGGCATCAACGAGATATGTCCCAACATCGCAGTCAACTCAACGGCGTTGCTGCGAGATGAGGTGACAACGCGTATGGCCGCTAAGATCTTCTTCCTGCTAAGAGTACTCTCCCAGTACGGTGTGGTTCGAGGACGAACCAGGCGGAAGCTGGTGGGCCTTGGACAACCCAGAGTACCGTAGGAGGGCGGGGAGTGATCGCCGGTGCAGAGGCACGGACAAGGGGCGGCTCCTGACGAGCTTCTTGGTAAGGGGTACAGGGTTGAATCGAACACAACGGAATGAGAGAGATTTGAGGGCTGTATAGGTATGGGACTATACAGTCTAAGATAACATAAAAGAATTAGTTGAGCTACTCATAGCAACAAGGTGCATCTACCTTTTTGGTTGACTATCCCGAGAGAACTCCAAAGTTAAGCGTGCTGACTCTGGAGCAATCTCAGGATGGGTGACCTACTGGGAAGTGTCTCGGTATGCGTGCGAGTGAGGACAAAACACGCTGAAAGGTCCCGGGTTGCTGTGTGAGGGCAGTTTTGACAATTCGTAGCGGTCACGGGTCGTTACATCTTCACTGTCTCAGATTCAGATCCTTGTGAGATATCACATAAGTCAAGCTCTTGTGATCCGTGTTGAGCTTAACCTTCTCCCCGTATAGGATACTGATCACACGGGATTTTCACCGGTTTTTCTAACATCCTACATCACACTTTGCACAACCTTAGGCATAATATGACGTTAGATGGTCTTGGGTAGGATTCTTTTCCCCATTTTTCATGCAGGATGATCAAACAAGGACATTCATTCACGCACAAGGCACGGAAAAGGAGCAGAATCGAGAAGACCCGGAAGGCTCAGAAAAAAATGGGCGGCCCGCTCATTCTGCCGAGCGGTCGCCCATTGGCGGAATTCATCTTAAGAATTTGCTCAGAAAAAATGGGCGGCCCGCCCATTTAAACGAGCGGTCGCTCGACGCTGTGATTACGGGAACAGGCGGTCGCTCAAGAAATTAGGCGGTCGACCGTGCGCTGCGAAGAACGAGCGGTCGCTCAAACAAACGAGCGGTCACCCGGAATCAGAAAAACGGGCGACCCTGAAGACGAAAACAGGCGATCCTGAAGAAAAAATGAGCGACCGCCCGTTATTAAATCCGGCCCAAAAAGGAAAAGCCCGATTTTTGAGGAGAAACCTAGCTGCTGCACTTGCATAAAAGAGGGAGTTTGAGGAGAGAGAAGAGGACTCGACCAACTTGAAGAAAAACACCTTGGAGAAGTGAAAAAGGAGATTTGGAGACCTAGGAAACTTGGAGAAGAAGAAGACCACCATTGAAGACCATCTTGAGCTTTTCTTTTTCCTTTCTATGTTTTCTCATTTTGCTTTCTGTTTTGAAACCCTAGATATGGAGTAGTGACTTTGTTGTGTATGGATACCTATGCTTAACCTATGATGTTTATGAGTTTTCTTCCATGGGTTTGATGTTTTGTGCTTAATGATATCAACTTTGGCGAAATCTTAGTTGGTGTGATGTTGGAACACATTGATCATAGGGATATGGGGATGATGTTTGGAACCAAACATCAAATGAGTGAGTGATTCACATTGGGAGATGGCTTAACTTGCTTACGGTTCATGATAGGGTACATTAATGCGTCTAAAGATCATTTAGATCATTGGGAAATGGGTAAATCGATTCTCTAGGTAGTGAGTTTAAGCTCGGGAGAGACAAACTCTAGATGAAGTGCTTGAAACCCCCATTTGGAAGATAAACCCGTAGATATTGTAGTATCATCAACCGTCCATGCAAGTCTTGAGGGATCCCGAACCCACAACGCCTAGAATCATTGTTTGCAACCCCGTTAATTTTATTTGCGAAATTTCATTTCGATACCCATCACAAATCACATTTTTATTTGACCATCAATCTAGCTTAGGGATAGACTAATACAACCTAGTCCTCGTGTTCGACCCCGTTACTACAACTACCGTATACTTGCGGATAGTGGTACGAATCGAGTAATATATATAACTCGGTGCGTGCGCATCAAGTTTTTGGCGCCGTTGCCGGGGACTAGGCGTTTTCGTGTTAGTCTAGATTTTTGCTAGATCACCATTTCTTGGATTCTTGTTTGGATTACTTTGTGACATAACCGTTTCACAGCACTTCCGGTTCGTTTTGTCTCTTTGGTACGCAGCTCCTCCGGTGCATGACAAGAAGTACCACCGGTAGAGATCAACTCGTCTTCGACCCCGAAATAGAAAGAACACTGCGTTTCGCTCGGAGACAGCAAAAACAGTGGGGAATGGCCGAAGAAATGCTGAGAGAAAACAACGCACGAAGAGAACAGCCCGATATGGCCGAAGAGCTGTTGAGAGGGGTCAATGCCCAAAGGGGTCCAGCCCAAGCACCCCCTAGAATGCTTCGAACATACACACAACCTAAGCACACTCAGTTACTGTCATGCATCAGTCGAAGACCTCTACAAGATTTTGAACTCCTACCGCAATGTATTCAAATGCTCAACAATATGAGTTTTCGGGGGAGACCAAACGAGGATCCGAATGCTCACCTTACAAACTTCAAGATGAACTGTAAGGCAATCAAGAAGGGACCGGGGATTACTCTTGAAGACGTATTCCTCGAAACTTTCCCCTACTCGCTTACGGAGAGAGCTAGAGATTGGCTCTACACTCTTGAGCCAAACTCTATCTCAACATGGGATGAGATGGAAGAGCAGTTCCTTATGCAATACTATTCTCTCAACATGCGAGGAATCGGATTAATGCTTTTGTGCAAGAATATGGGGAGAATCTCCATGATGTATGGGAACGCTTCAAGGAATATCAAAGGATGTACCCTCACCATGGAATGGAAAGAGACTACCTTCTATCCATCTTTATCCATGGGTTGAAGGATGATACTCGGTCTTGGATTGATGCAGCGTGTGGAGGTGACATATATGACATCCCTTTCCAAGAATTGGAAGCAACAATAGCAAAACTGGCCAAAGGACATAGCCACACGTCCAATGAGTTCAGCAGGAGAAGCTCAGTGAAAGGAGATATGGGTGAGAACGCAGCTCTTAAGGCGGTGCTAGCCGACCTTGCGGAGATAAAGGTCCAACTTGCGAATGCCAAACAAGTAGCTGTTGTGGAGGATCACAATGTAGCGCAAGTTCAACCGGGCATGTATATGATTGATCAAGAAGCGGAAGAGGCCAACTATGTCGGCCAAAACCAATACACTCATCCATCCAACCTATACAACCCGGGATTGAGGAATCATTCCAATTTCTCCTACAAGAACGCGTCAAATGCGCTAAATCCTCAACCCGCTTTTCAACGGAGCAATCAAGGACCTCCGGGCTTTCAATCAAAGTACCAGCAACAAGGTCAAGGGAGTCAAGGTTACCAAGGAAATTCCAACTATAGACCACAGCAAGTGCAACCCAAGGATCAAGACCCGGACATCAAGGATATGCTATTTCAAATCCTCCAAGGTCAAAAATCACAAGGAGTATCCATTGGGAGCATTGAAAATGAGCAAGTTGCATTCAAGAAGCAATTGGAAGGAGTACAAGCTCACTTGAAGATTTTGGACAATCAAGTGGCCCAAATTGCATCCTCCTCCTCATCAAGACAGCAAGGAATGCTTCCCGGAAAGAACGAAGCGAACCCCCGTGAGCATATCAATGCAGTCGAACTAAGGAGTGGAAAACAATTTCCAGAGATTACACCCCCAATGGTTGAGAAAGTAGCACCTCCGGGGTTGATGAGAGAGGAAAAGGGCAAGGCGGTAGAGGAAGACATCCTAAAGCGCAAAAACAGGAGAAAGAACCAACCTACATCCCGCCTCCACCTAAGGTACCCCCGATTCCTTTCCCCTCTCGTCTAAAGAAATTTAATGAGGACAGCCAGTTCGGGAAGTTTGCGGAGATGTTAAAGAAGATGGAGATCACAATGCCCTTCCACGAGGCAATTCTCCAAATGCCCTCCTACGCAAAGTTTTTGAAAGATATTTTGACAAAGAAAAGGGTTGTGGAGAAAGAAACAGTAGCTCTTAGTACCGACATTAGTGCCGCAATCACGAAGCATGAGCTTCCCCTTATGCGATCTTGGAGCAAGCGTGAGCTTAATGCCCTTGTCAATCTACAAGAAGTTGAATATTGGTGAGCTAAAACCCACAAGAATGGCACTGCAGTTAGCAGATCGATCAGTCAAGTACCCAACAGGAATATTAGAGGATGTACCTTTGAAGATTGGTGGGTTCTATGTACCGGTAGATTTTGTGGTTTTAGACATGAATGAAGATTCCAAGGTACCGATCATACTAGGCCGACCATTTTTAAGTACAGCGGATGCCGTAGTGCACGTTCGAGCTGGTAGACTGACTATGAAAATTGGAGACGAGACAGTCGAATTTACCCTCGATCAGAATTTGAAGCAACCGTCAACAAGTGATACGGTATGTTATGCGGATATACTCGAAGCAATGGCAGAGGAAGTAATTGGAGAATTCTGTGAAGTGGATCCGCTAGAAATCTCGCTAATGGCTGCAAAAGTAAGCTTATATAGCAACTAGGAAGAAATCGAGGAGATTAGACGAGCGTTAGATGATCGGGAATGAGGAAAAGAAGTTTCTGCAGTATTTCAGGCGGCCCGCCCAGATTTTCGGGCGGCCCGCCCGAAAGTGTTAGAAGAAGAAGGGATCCAGGGAAAAACGGGCGACCGCCTGGGAAATCAGGCGGCTCGCCCGAAATTTCTGAGCAAATTCGATGAAAAAACTGGAAAAACGGGCGACCGCCCGGGAAATCAGGCGGCCGCTGGTGCGCACGCACCGAGTCGTATATTTAATACCCGATTCGTACCACTATCCGCAAGTATACGGTAGTTGTAGTACCGGGGTCGAACACGAGGACTAGGATGTATTAGTCTATCTCTAAGCTAGATTAGGTGGTCAAGTAAAAATGTGGTTTGTGGTAAGGGTCGGAATACAAGAAAGTAAGTAAAATTAACGGTTTGTAAAACGATGGTTTGAGGCGTTGTAGGTTCGGGATCCCTCAAGAATCGCATGGATGGTTAATGATGCTACAATGTCTATGGGTTATCCTCCATATGGGGGTTTCAAGCACTTCTTCTAGAGTTTGTCTCTCCCAAGCTTAAACTCACTACCTAGAGGATCGATTCACCCATCTCCCAATGATCTAAATGATCTCTAGATGCATTAGTGTACCCTATCATGAACCCTAAGCAAGTTAAGCCATCTCCCAATGTGAATAACTCACTCATTTGACATTTGGTTCCAAACATCATTCCCATATCCCTATGATCAATGTGTTCTACAATCATATCAATTAGGGTTTCAACCAAATCAATAGCATTAAGCACAAAACATCAAACCCATGGAAGAAACTCAAAGACATCATAGATTAAGCATAAGTATCCATACAAAAGTGGGGATCCCTCACCCACAACAAAGTCACTACTCCATAACTAGGGTTTCAAAACAGAAAGCAAAATGAAGAAACACGGAAAAGGAGAAGAAATGCTCAAGATGGTCTTCAATGGTGGTCCTCTTCTTCTCCTAGCCTCCTTGATCTCCAAAAACGGGCGACCGCTCACAAAACGGGCGACCGCTCACAAAACGGGCGACCGCCCATAAAATGGGCGACCGCTCACAAAACGGGCGACCGCCCATAAAATGGGCGGGTCGCTCGTTTTGTCTGAGCTCCCCGAGCATTCTCGAATTCTTGTTCTTCCGTGCCCGCTTCGTGAGGATTCATCGTGGAGTCTTCCTGCAAGGAAAAACAAGCAAA
>NW_010966013.1:72328-72543 GCF_000463585.1 Tarenaya hassleriana | reverse complement strand
GCTGCGAATGAAATCGGGTTTGGTATACTCTATCTTTTCCAATACTCGAGCGAAATCTTATCAATGGGATTTTCATTGCTTCCTGCGGTCTAGGATGAAATAGTTCCTACTTGTCAAGCATGTCTCCTAAACACATCCCAAATGAGAACCCTAAAAGTCACTTAGCCTATAAAATGTTTTCTCTTGCCCCATTTCTTTCCTTTTTATTCGGATTT
>NW_010966013.1:71156-72066 GCF_000463585.1 Tarenaya hassleriana | reverse complement strand
AATGGTAGTTTTTAGGGAGACGTTTCGTGCTTGGTTCGTAACCTCTACCCCATCTAGACTTTAGGAGACAAAATCATCCCACGTGACATTCATTCGCTCTAGGATTGGATCAGCTATTTCTACCTCGCTCGACAATCCATTCAACTCTTTAGATCAATCTAAACTTAGCTCCTAAAACCTTTCCAGACCAATCCTCACTCTATGTCCCCCACATCGTCATCTGACCAAATCTTTGAGAGGAAAAACCTTATGTAAGTGTATGCATGTATTCCTACACCTATATGCATATGCAATCTAATCGTGCAAGTTAATGCAAAGGATGGAAACTTTTTTTTTTTTATGAAATGCAAGGCTCTAAGTGTGGAATGCATGTGGTATGCAAGGCTCATGGATCGAAATGTGTTAGTATCACTCCTCCCCCCAGACTTGAATTGAACACCGTCCGCGGTGTTAACTCTCGTCTAGTGGGGAGTATAAAAAGAGTAAGTGTGTTACATCTTCCGATGGAGTGATCTTCCACTTCGGTTTCTTCTTTTTGTTGTGATCTAATGGGCCCTATGCAATGTGAAGGAAACATGAAGCTTTGATACCCCTGTTTTGAACTTGGTGTAGGGTGAGAGTTTCCTCCTTCGATCGGGATTGAAACGGAGTGGCCTTCACAAAGGATAGACTCGAAAGGGGCGTGTCTTGACGCTTGAAGTCTTGTAGGTATGTTGTCCGAAATATACTTCCGTGATTGACCCCAATGGCTGCTTAAATCCATCTGAAACACATGAAAAATCATCGAAAAATGATCAGAATAAATGAGCGGGTCGCCCAAAAAATGGGCGGTCGCTCGGCGGGAGTGATTTTTGCTCAGAGAAAACGAGCGGGTCGCTCAAAAAATGGGCGACCGCTCGTTTTTTTTTTT
>NW_010966013.1:67830-70196 GCF_000463585.1 Tarenaya hassleriana | reverse complement strand
CGGGCGGGTCGCCCATTTTTCGGGCGGGTCGCCCGTTTTACTCTGCAGTCCATTTTTGTCTTCTTGACTATCCAAAGCTCGTCTTATCTCTTCGATCTCCTCCCAATTACTGTACAAACTTGCTTCTACGGCCATTAGTGACACTTCTAGCGGGTCTACCTCACGGAACTCTCCGATCACTTCTTCCGCCGTTGCTTCAAGTATATCCGCATAACACACCGTATCATTGGTCGAGGGCTGTTTCAAGTTCTGATCAAGTGAGAATTCAACTGTTTCATCTCCGATCTTCATAGTTAATCTCCCAGCCCGAACGTGCACAATGGCATCCGCTGTACTCAAAAATGGTCGTCCTAAAATGATTGGAACTTTGGAGTCTTCATCCATGTCTAGCACCACAAAATCGACTGGTACATAAAACTCACCAATCTTCAAAGGTACATCTTCTAATATTCCCGCTGGGTACTTGATCGATCTATCCGCTAATTGTAATGCCATCCTTGTCGGTTTTAGCTCACCGACGTTCAATTTCTTGTAGATTGACAAGGGCATTAAACTTACACTCGCTCCAAGATCACACAAGGCTCGATCGATGTCGATGTTTCCTAGCTTACAAGGGATAGAGAAACTTCCCGGATCAGCCATTTTTGGGGGAAGTTCATGCTTCATGATTGCAGCACTGATCTCGGTACTAAGGGCTACTGTTTCCTTTTCCACAACCCTTTTCCTCGCCAAGATGTCTTTTCGACACTTCGCATCTGAGGGCATTTTGAGAATTACCTCATGAAAGGGCATCGTAATCTCCATCTTTTTCAACATCTCCGCAAACTTCCCAAACTGACTTTCCTCATTAAATTTCCTTAGACGAGAAGGAAAAGGGATTGAAGGTACCTTAGGTGGCGGTGGAATGTAGATGGGTTCTTTCTCATGTTCTTGCACCTTTGGAGTGTCTTCCTCTACAGCCTTGCTTTTTTCCTCTCTTGTTAGCCTTGGAGGTGATGTCTTCTCAACCATTGGAGGGGTGATCTCCGGAAGTTGTTTTCCACTCCTCACCTTCCTCCTCATCAAGACAGCAAGGCATGCTCCCCGGTAAGAACGAGATGAACCCTCGGGAATATATTAATGCAGTGGAGGTGAGGAGTGGAAAACAACTTCCGGAGAGCATTTTGAGAATTACCTCATGAAAGGGCATCGTAATCTCCATCTTTTTCAACATCTCCGCAAACTTCCCAAACTGACTTTCCTCATTAAATTTCCTTAGACGAGAAGGAAAAGGGATTGGAGGTACCTTAGGTGGCGGTGGAATGTAGATGTGTTCTTTCTCATGTTCTTGCACCTTTGGAGTGTCTTCCTCTACAGCCTTGCTTTTTTCCTCTCTTGTTAGCCTTGGAGGTGATGTCTTCTCAACCATCGGAGGGGTGATCTCCGGAAGTTGTTTTCCACTCCTCAGCTCCACTGCATTGATATATTCCCGAGGGTTCATCTCGTTCTTACCGGGGAGCATGCCTTGCTGTCTTGATGAGGAGGAAGATGCGAGTTGAGCCACTTGATTGTCCAAGATCTTCAAGTGAGCTTGTACTCCTTCCAATTGTTTCTTGAATGCAATTTGCTCATTTTCAATGCTCCCAATGGATACTCCTTGCGATTTTTGACCTTGGAGAATTTGCAATAGCATATCCTTGATATCCGGGTCTTGCTCCTTGGGTTGTACTTGCTGCGATCTGTAGTTAGAATCCCCTTTGTAGCCTTGGCTCCCTTGACCTTGTTGTTGATACTTTGATTGAAAACCCGGAGGTCCTTGGTTGTTCCGTTGGAAAGCGGGTTGAGGATTTAGCGCATTTGACGTGTTCTTGTAAGAGAAATTGGGATGATTCCTCAATCCCGGGTTGTATAGGTTGGACGGATGAGTGTATTGATTAGGCCCGAGATAATTGGCTTCTTCCGCCTCCCCATCCTCTTGCACAAATGCATTGATCCGATTCCTCGCATGTTGAGTCTTGGTAGGGGAGTAGTACTGCATAAGGAATTGTTCTTCCATCTCACCCCATGTCGAGATAGAGTTTGGCTCAAGAGTGTAGAGCCAATCTCTAGCTCTCTCCGTAAGCGAGTAGGGAAAAGTCTCAAGGAACACGTCTTCAAGAGTAATCCCCGGTCCCTTCTTGATTGCCTTACAGTTCATCTTGAAGTTCGTAAGGTGAGCATTCGGGTCCTCGTTTGGTCTCCCACGAAAACTCATGTTGTTGATCATTTGGATGCATTGCGGTAGGAGTTCAAGTTCTTCTAGTGGTCCCCGATTGATACATGATAGTAACTGAGTGTGCTTCGGTTGTGTGTACGTTCGAAGCGTTCTAGGGGCTGCTTAGGCTGGA
>NW_010966013.1:62930-67126 GCF_000463585.1 Tarenaya hassleriana | reverse complement strand
TAAAAGAAAGGAGAGAAAAGCTCATGTAGATGTGTAGTCTCCACGATCGAATCTTCCTTCTTCTTCCCGAAATCCCGTGAACTTCTATTCTTCTCTCCCCAAAAGCTCTCCAAAAAATGAACCCTAAGCAAGTTAAGTCATCTCCCAATGTGAATAACTCACTCATTTGACATTTGGTTCCAAACATCATTCCCATATCCCTATGATCAATGTGTTCTACAGTCATATCAATTAGGGTTTCAACCAAATCAATAGCATTAAGCACAAAACATCAAACCCATGGAAGAAACTCAAAGACATCATAGATTAAGCTTAGGTGTCCATACAAAAGTGGGGATCCCTCACCCACAACAAAGTCTCTACTCCATAACTAGGGTTTCAAAACAGAAAGCAAAATGAAGAAACATGGAAAATGAGAAGAAATGCTCAAGATGGTCTTCAATGGTGGTCCTCTTCTTCTCCTAGCCTCCTTGATCTCCAAAATCCCTCTTTTCTTCCTCTCCAAGGTGATTTTTCTCCCAAGTGTGTAGCCTCCCTTTCTCTCTCCTCAAACTCCCCTTTTTGTGAAAGTTCAGAATTAGGTTTTCTCCTCAAAACATGGGCTTTTCCTTTTTGGGCCGATTTTGATTTCAGGCGGTCGCTCATTTTTCAGGCGGGTCGCTCATTTTTCTTCCGGTCGCTCATTTTTCGGGCGGGTCGCTCATTTTCCTCTGACACGCGAAAAAAACAAGCGACCGCTCATAAAATGAGCGACCGCTCACAAAATGAGCGACCGCCCAAAAATGGGCGGGTCGCTCATTTTGTCTGAGCTTCCCGAGCATTCTCGAATTCTTGTTCTTCCGTGCCCGCTTCGTGAGGATTCATCGTGGAGTCTTCCTGCAAGGAAAAACAAGCAAAACAACCTACCCATGGCCATCTAACGTCCTATAATGCCTAGAATGTGAGAAGAATTGTGATGCACGACGTTATAAAACCGGTGAAAAACCCGTGTGATCAGCCGCCCGGAATTTTCTAAGCAAATTTCAAGTGGGATCTGAGGAAACGAGCGACCGCTCGAATGGCCAGGTGGTCCGCCCGAAAAGTCTGAGCAAAATCGACTCAGTTTCGGACAAAACGAGCGACCGCTCGACATATTGGGCGGCCCGCCCACTTCTACCTGAGAATGAAGAATTGCAATTCGAAGCCCTCTTCGCGACCACTCGATCCATACCTGACGCGCTCCAAGTCCCGAAAGGAGACACAAGCATCGATTGGGATCCCAACCATGCTCCACAAGTGGAATTGAAACCCCTATCTCAAGGGTTAAGGTATGTTTTCCTCGGATCAAATTCTACTTATCCCATTATCGTTAACGATGCATTAGATGAGGGTCAAGTAGAAAAACTCGCCAGGCTACTTAAGCAATACAGGGAAGTCCTAGGGTACACTCTAGGAGACATCAAAGGTCTTAGCCCCTCTCTTTGCATGCACCGCATACATTTAGAGGATGATACCAAATCGTCTATCGAACATCAACGTAGGCTAAACCCGAACATGAAAGAAGTAGTCAAGAAAGAGATTTTGAAATTGTTAGATGCGGGTATTATCTACCCGATTTCGGATAGCTCTTGGGTTAGTCCTGTACAAGTTGTACCCAAAAAGGGAGGTATCACGGTCGTTCCTAATGAGAACAATGAACTCATACCAACAAGGACAATTACGGGATGGAGAATGTGCATTGACTATCGCAAGCTAAACACAAACATCCGCAAAGACCACTTCCCTTTACCATTCATTGATCAAATGTTAGAAAGACTCGCATTGCATTCATATTTTTGCTTTCTCGATGGCTATTCCGGATTTTTCCAAATTCCAATTCATCCTAGCGATCAAGAAAAGACAACATTCATGTGCCCCTATGGTACATTTGCATATAGACGCATGCCATTCGGATTATGCAATGCACCGGCCACGTTTCAAAGATGTATGATGGCTATTTTTTCTGATGTGATTGAAGATATAATGGAGGTGTTCATGGACGATTTTTCGGTTCATGGACCCTCCTTTGATGTGTGTCTAACCAATCTTCATCGAGTGTTAGACAGGTGCAGCAATGTTAACTTGGTCTTAAATTGGGAAAAATGCCACTTCATGGTGCAAAAGGGCATCGTGCTTGGTCATAGGATTTCGGATAAGGGGATAGAAGTGGATAGAGCGAAAGTGGAAGTGATTGAGAAGCTACCACCACCGACTAACGTTAAAGGAATCCGAAGTTTCTTGGGTCACGCCGGATTTTATAGGAGATTCATCAAAGATTTTTCGAAGATAGCGAGACCCTTGACTGCGCTTTTGGGCAAGGACGTCCCATTTGAGTTTAATGGGGAGTGCCACAAGGCATTTGGTGTATTAAAGAAGGCACTAATATCACCTCCGATCATTCAACCCCCGGATTGGAGTGTTCCTTTTGAGTTAATGTGCGATGCTAGCGACTTCGCGGTCGGGACCGTATTGGGACAAAAGAAAGATGGGAAGCATTACGCCGTATACTACGCAAGTCGAACGCTCGATGACGCCCAAATGAGCTACTCCACCACAGAGAAAGAGCTCCTTGTTGTAGTGTTCGCCTTCGAAAAATTTAGATCGTACTTGGTGGGTTCTAAGGTCACGCAGCCTTGCGATATCTACTCACAAAGAAAGATGCCAAGCCACAGTTGATTAGATGGATATTGCTTCTACAAGAGTTTGATTTGGAAATTCGAGATCGCAAGGGGACGGAGAATACAGTGGCCGATCATTTGTCAAGACTAGAAATACCCAATGAGATGCCTATCAATGATTCGCTGCGAGAGGAACAAATTTTAGCATTAGAGGTTGGTTCCGATGTCGCTTGGTATGCGGATTTTGTCAATTATTTGGTTGCCAAGGTGATTCCACCGGAGCTGAACTATAATGGAAAGAAAAAGTTCCTCCACGATGTTCGGGATTACTTTTGGGACGAACCATTTCTCTTCAGACGGGGAAAAGATGGGTTATTTAGGAGATGCATCCCCGAAGAGGAAGTGCAGCAAGTGATCCATCATTGTCATGCATCGGATTATGCGGGTCATTTTGCCTCGGCCAAGACATCCGCGAAGGTTTTGCAAGCAGGTTTTTATTGGCCGACTCTCTTTAAGGATGTCCACCGTTTCGTGAGCTCTTGCTATGCTTGTCAAAGAACAGGGAATATTTCGCGTCGGAATGAGATGCCACAAAACTACATCTTAGAAGTGGAACCGTTTGATGTGTGGGGAATCGACTTCATGGGACCATTTCCGTCATCTTGCGGTAACCTATACATCCTTGTGGCTGTGGATTATGTGACGAAATGGGTGGAAGTACTTGCTAACCCGAAGAATGATTCAAGCACTGTTTCAAGGATGTTCAGAAGAATCATATTTCCTCGGTTTGGAGTCCCGAGAGTGGTGATAATGTTGGTTGTAATGCTCTAGGATGATCCGTGATATGACATTTTGACTTTGTATTGATTCATTGGTTTATGAATGCATTACATTCCCGTTATATGATTGGCATGTTTGTTATATTTCGGCATCCTTGAATCATTATAGAATGATTCTAAACTCCCTGGTCAGTTATCATTGTGGGAACTATGATGAATTAAGACTAGCATGAGGTGTGATTGATGCATTGGATGCATATCACAATCATGGGTACTCGTTGTGAACGAGTGACTGGTTGACCCGCATGAGATTGTCACATGGACAGAGTCATGACTTGAATCTCATACAGCGGTTCGTTCTTGGATCCTCAGACCTGAGATGTCTAGAGTATCTGATATGAGGAGTGGCGTGTCTTGACTGCGTCAAACGTCGTCTTTAACCGGATGATCATAACGGCGTTGATCAGATACGTTCACGAATCATATGGAGATAATAGACATGCAATATGGGACTTATCACCTCCTCAATAGGAGAGATATCGCTGGGCCCGACATCGGAACCAACCTCTAATGCTAAAATTTGTTCCTCTCGCAGCGAATCATTGATAGGCATCTCATTGGGTATTTCTAGTCTTGACAAATGATCGGCCACTGTATTCTCCGTCCCCTTGCGATCTCGAATTTCCAAATCAAACTCTTGTAGAAGCAATATCCATCTAATCAACTGTGGCTTGGCATCTTTCTTTGTGAGTAGATATCGCAAGGCTGCGTGACCTTAGAA
>NW_010966013.1:53542-57736 GCF_000463585.1 Tarenaya hassleriana | reverse complement strand
GCAATTGGATCCATCATGTACGGCATGTTGTGTACTCGTCCGGATGTATCATATGCATTGAGTATGACTAGTAGATATCAGTCTACACCAGGTGAGGCTCACTGGATTGCGGTCAAGAACATCCTTAAGTACTTGAGAAGGACTAAGGATTTGTTCTTGGTGTATGGCGGATTGGAAGACGAGCTCGCTATAAGTGGTTATACCGATGCTAGTTTCCAAACCGACAGAGATGACTTCAGATCGCAGTCAGGTTATGTTTTCTGCCTGAACGGTGGGGCTATCAGTTGGAAGAGTTCCAAACAGCCAACCGTGGCAGATTCGACTACAGAAGCCGAGTACATAGCAGCATCGGATGCAGCTAAGGAAGCTGTTTGGATCAGGAAATTCGTGGGAGACCTGGGCGTCATTCCTAGCATTGCAGATCCCATTGAGTTGTATTGTGACAACAATGGTGCGATTGCGCAAGCTAAGGAACCCCGGTCACACCAGAGATCCAAACACATACTCAGGCGATTTCACTTGATCAGAGAAATCATCGACAGAGGAGACGTGAAGATAAGCAGAGTGTCGACAGATGATAATATTGCCGACCCGATGACGAAGCCTCTCACTTCGTCAAAACATGATGGTCATGTTAGGGGTATGGGGATTAGATGCTTGTAGGATAGATCATAGAGCATAGTGGGAGATTGTTGGTTTTAATGCTCTAGGATGATCCGTGATATGACATTTTGACTTTGTATTGATTCATTGGTTCATGAATGCATTACTCTTCCCGTTATATGATTGGCATGTTTGTTATATTTCGGTATCCTTGAATCATTATAGAATGATTCTAAACTCCCTGGTCAGTTATCATTGTGGGAACTATGATGAATTAAGACTAGCATGAGGTGTGATCGATGCATTGGATGCATTTCACAATCATGGGTACTCGTTGTGAACGAGTGACTGGTTGACCCGCATGAGATTGTCACATGGACAGAGTCATGACTTGAATCTCATACAGCGGTTCGTTCTCGGATCCTTAGACCTGAGATGTCTAGAGTATCTGATATGAGGAGTGGCGTGTCTTGACTGCGTCAAACGTCGTCTTTAACCGGATGATTATAACGGCGTTGATCAGATACGTTCACGAATCATATGGAGATAATAGACATGCAATATGGGACTTATCACCTCCTCAATAGGAGAGATATCGCTGGGCCCTCTCGTGGAAGTCGGACTATGAAAATGCGTGGCCACGCTATAGATGAAGTTGCATCTATTTTATTAGTTGATTTGCCAAGACGAGAAAGCGGTTGAACTTGAAGGGTGGCTCAAACCATGCCCTTGTTCAACATATGATATCGTGAGATAAAGGATCAGAACTCGAGCTGTTATTGCCTTGGTTAGATCACCTCTGACTCAATTCAACGTGGGTGGTCATGGCGTCTTGCTAGAGGCTAACCATGACTTGTAGATCGGGAATGGTTCTCGAGGCTGCTGCCACTGCGAATGGGCCTACAGGGTCACCCACCATTAGGGATGGACTTATATGTGAAGTTTCGGAAAGGAAGACTTGGATTTGGTCGAAAAACGGTTTTCGGATCAAATCAGAGTGTCGGGGCGTTTTCAGCCTTCTGACTCGGACCGAGTCAATATTTGACTCGGACCGAGTCAGTTCCATGCGAGTCGAAGCCCAGAAAGTGTTTTGGGCTTGGCTGATGTTTTGACTCGGTCGAGTCAAAGTTTTGACTCGGACCGAGTCAATACTAAATGGGCCGAGTCAAGAGTTGACAATGGGTTTGGGCTGATTCGTTCTGACTCGACCGAGTCAGAGTTCTGACTCGGACCGAGTCAATACTCGGAAAAAGTTTTTTTTTCACAAGGATTAGGGTTTCTAATCTTATATGGGGGTGTTGGACGCCGTCCTAAGATGAGAACTCAACTTTCAGAACCCTAAGACAGATCTAGAACACAAGAAAATCGTTTCTTTTGAGGTTCTAGTTCCCGGGATTCGATCCCAAGTCTTTGAAACCCTATTCACTTCACAGATCCTAGCAGATTAGTTCCAAAAGCGTTTGGAATCTTTCCCGTCGGTGTGGATACGTGTAGAGGAGCTGTACTTTCAGCTCTTGGTGATTAAAACAGGCCCTGGATCGATCGCTACTTTCAGATCTTCAGGAAAGAGGTAAGTATTCGATTCCTACGGTGATATACACGATCTGTCGGGGTTTTACGGATGATTTTGGTTGCGTGTGACGTTTGACTAGGTTTAGATTATCCTTCCGCTGCATGAAACCTAGTAAACCAAACCCTAGATCGATATGATCGCATGCTAGGAATCTGTAGCCTAAAACCCCAACAGATAAGTGATGGGGGAGCGCACTTCGTTAATAGAGTGATTCAGGGTATATTGACTAAATATGGTGTTCACCATAGAGTAGCCACTCCCTATCATCCCCAAACGAGTGGCCAAGTGGAGGTCTCCAACAGGGAGATAAAACAGATCTTGGAGAAAACAGTGACCAAGTCAAGGAAAGACTGGGCTTTGAAGCTTGAAGATGCGGTTTGGGCATATCGGACAGCATTCAAGACACCGATCGAGATGACTCCGTTTCAACTCGTGTACGGAAAAGCCTGCCAACTTCCGGTCGAGTAAGAGCATAAGGCATATTGGGCGATTAAGGCGTTGAACTACGATTGGAAAACCGCAGAAGAAAAACGAGTGCTAGAGCTCCACCACTTGGAGGAAATTCGCTTGGATGCGTACGAGAACGCACGAATCTACAAGGAGCGGGCCAAGAAGTGGCATGATCGCCACATCCTCCACTGAAACTTCCAACAAGGTGACCTCGTGCTTTTATTTAATTCCCGATTAAAACTTTTTCCAGGAAAGCTGAAATCGAGATGGTTGGGACCGTTCACCATTAAGCACGTCACCTCACATGGAGCGGTGGAACTCAACAACGAGAAGGGCGGGTCATTCACGGTCAACGCCCAAAGGATCAAACCATACAACCCGTGGAAAGCTAAGCCGGGAGGAGGTACCTCTGTACTCTCCCTTTCTTCGATCGACTGAATGCCACATCGGTCTAGCTACGACCTTAACTAGCAACCCCGGTTAATCCCGGGATGTAAATTCTTCGAACCTCGTTCTTTTCTTCTTTTCTTCTTTTATTCACCATGGATAGGCTCTAAATTCTCCCAAATCACTCCAATCAAACAAGTCCTTTCGTCGGGGGGGAAAATGGGAGACGAAAAAAAAATTTTAGCATTCGCCGGACTACAGAGAAAATGAGCGGCCCGCCCGGTTCACCAGGCGACCGCCCATTCCGCGAGCGACCGCTCGAACAGAACGAGCGATCGCCCGCATCTTTTCGAAAAAAAAGAGGAGAAAATTATCGGGCGATCGCCCGAGAAACTGAGCTACCGCTCGGTCTGAAATCGAGTTATAAACTCGATTTCGGGGGAGAGAGACACCACTTAACGAAAAATCACCTACACTCTCTCACCTTCTCTCTCGCCGGCGACCGATTTCCCCAGCCACCGTGACCGAGTACGTCGTTTCGAAGCCCCACCGCGCCGCTGTCGCTCCAGAACCACCACGCTCAAACCGCACGCAGATCTACCTTCTCCGAAACCCTAACCGGTAATTTCTCCTTTCAAAATCGTGATATTAGGGTAGTTTGGTTAGAGATGGGTCGAAGATGTTGATGGGTATAGCTGCTAGGGTTGGTTTCGAGAGATTTCGACCAAAAAATCCCGATTTCCGGTCGGAAATTCGATTTCCCGAATCAGTGAGCGGTCGCTCGTTTTGCTCGAGCGACCGCCTGAGTTGTCAGCGGTCGCCCAGGCGCCCGCTCGAAAGACGAGCGATCGCCTGCGAAAGCAGGCGGCCCGCTCGTTTTCTCTGAAACCCGAAAACCGTTCTATTTTTCTCGCCCTAACCCCACTACCCCGATCCATATCGACTATACCTTTGCAGATGGCACCAAAAAGAGCCCGCACAAGCGACGTTGCTTCATCGTCACAGGAAGCCGAGTTCTCTCAAAAGAGAGAGATGAGACCAGACACAATCACCGAGATATTGGAGATGAAATAGAACCTCCTGTCGAAGGACTACCCAAGCTGGTCAAGATCGGCCGACACGATGAAGCATACGAGCGGGCGAAGCACCTGTCGAAGTTGAAACAACGCCCAAGCAAAGCT
>NW_010966013.1:50359-52702 GCF_000463585.1 Tarenaya hassleriana | reverse complement strand
GTTTTATGGATTAGTGTTTGATTCATTACGTATTATGCATGCTTTAATATGTTGTGAAATCCGTGTATCATTATGAATGATACTAAACTCCCTAGTCTTATGTCGTTATGGGAATAACGACATAATAAGACTAGTATGATGTGTGATTGATGATCATATAGATGATCATAGGTATTGGATACGATCACAGTCATAGGTATTCGTTGGAGAACGGAATACTGGAATGACCCGCATGAGATTGTCACATGGACTAACGTCATGACTGGAATTTCATATGGCGGTTCCATGATTAGATCCTAAGACCTGAGATGTCTACGGAATCCAACATGAGGAGTTACGCGCTTTGATTACATCAAACGTCCTGCGTAACAGGAGGACTATAAAGGCGTGTATTAGGTACGAAACGAATCATGTGCTGGATTGTAGAGGCGTGTATTAGTCAAGACGGGATTTGTACCTCTCGTAAAAGAGAGAGATATCGCTGGGCCCCTCGTGTGAGCAAGACTGTAGAAATGTGTGGTCGCACTATAGACGAACGTCGTCTATTTCAGACAGTCGAACTCAGTGAATGAGAAAGCAGTCGAATCAGATAAGGTGGCTTGTCCATGCCTTATATTCGACATATGATATCGTGATACAAAAGGATCATCAACTGGAATCATCACTGGCGTTCGTAAGATCACGAACAAACTCTATTCGAGATAGGTAGTCATAGTGTCTTGCTAGAGACCGCCTATGACTTGTATATCCGGAATAGAGATTTCGTGTTATACTGCTATATCGAATGAGCCTACAGGGTCACACACGCAGGGAAGGACAAATGCACGAGAAAACGTCGAGAAATCTGGATAAGTGGTCCGGATCGTCCGATCTAGGAGTAGACCGAACGGACCGGAGCATCTAGTCCGAACAGACCAAGTTGTTGGACCGAACGGACTAGAGAGCTCAGTCCGAACGGACCAAATGTTGGACCGAACGGACTTACCCATAAGTTCGAACGGACCTAGTTATGAAACTGGTCCGAACGGACCAAGTGTCCAGACCGAACGGACTACTAAGCAGTCTGTTCGGTCTGGGGTTCGGATTTAATTTTAAAGTCTGAATCTAGGGTTAATCACTTGAATAAGAGGAGAAATAGAACCCTAACACTAAGGGGCCGACCAAGAGAACTTTTGAGACCCTTTTGGAGAGTCTAGAGGGTTTAAGAAGTGATCTTAATCTCTCTTTCTCAAAGCACATCATCGAATAGAAGATTCGTGTCCTAGCAGACAAGTTCCAAAGGTTGAAATCCATCCCGAGGTGTGGATACGTGTAGAGGGCGAGGTATTCTTCCTGCCTATAGTGATCGGACGAACACATCAATTGAAACAGGCCCCGGATCGATTGAGGTAAGCGTTCTAACGTTTCTACAAGATTAGCATGATAGGTTTTAGGGTTTTATCAAATTTTTGTTTTACATCCGCTGCGCAAACCCTAGAACCGATCTCTTAGGAATAGGATTCGCTCATGATATCCCAGGAAAACCCAACAATGACGGGATGACTCGAGGGCTTGTGCTCCCGTGCGAGCAGATCGAGACATTCACACCCGATACCCTGCGGCTGGACTTTCTCGACATTACCCCGGACCGATTGAGAATCGGGAGAGGGAGAACAACTGACCCCTCGACATCGGGAGTTGAAGGTCAATCGAGCTCCACTCCCGACCCTCGGCTTGACCTCATCTTGCAGAAGCTAGAAAGATTCGACACTCGACTCACGACTACCACCCACACACACAGCTTCGACACTCGACTCACGACTATCGAGGGATTCGGCCCCCGCCTCACCGCTCTCGAGGAATCCATGGAAGATCAGATGGGCACTTTGGAAGCCACGCTCACAACATCGATAGAGAGTGTCCAACGAGAGATAATGCAGGCGTGTGAGAAGATGATGGGTAACGACGACTCCGATGCGGGAGAATCATACCAGGAGTCTGAAGAAGAAGGCTCGTCTGCATCCGGGGCCAGCAAGGGGAACAAGAAGACGGCCCCTTGATTCGATCATCGTTAGGATAGAAAGTTTAATATTTCCCGTAGAACGGTGTTTTCATGTGTTTAAAACTCTTGTCTCGTGCTGCTCTTTTTGGATTGTCGGTATTACTATATGATGTTTTGACGTGCTTAAATGTAAAAACGGGCGACCGCCCGGGAAAGCAGGCGGCCCGCCCGTTTTTTCTGACAAATTCTTGACATTTTTTCAGCTATTTCAGATGGATTTCAGAAGTCGCCGGGGCAAGGCGCGCAAGTACATTTCGGACAGAATACCCATCCTCCATGACTTCAAGCCGCAGGGAATGCCT
>NW_010966013.1:48932-50265 GCF_000463585.1 Tarenaya hassleriana | reverse complement strand
AGTCCAGAACAGAGGAATCAGAGCTTCAAAGTTCGTGCATCACCGCATTCTACCAAAGCAACTCTACGAGAGAATCAAGGATATTTTTCAACTCGCGGGATGGAATCGCCTCTTCCAAGCCAACCCTCGAACTTATCGAAGACTGACAACAGAATTCGCTTGCACCTTCAAATGCTTCATCCCGACTAATGGTAACCCCCGGGAAGGTTACTTTGGCTTCAGACTTGAAGGGCGGCAATTCTATCTCCGGACGGAGCAACTTGCAGAAATTCTGGGCGTCGAGATGAGCACCAACGCAGCGATTCCGAAGATCATAGTCACCAAAGCCCGAACCTTCTGGATGGAAATCGCAGCGGGCACTTTCCGCCCATGGGAACTCGAAACCCTCATGATCCGACACCCCGCGATTCGCTATCTCCAGCAGTTCATGGCCTGCGCACTACTCGCACGAGAAGATCCACAAGTCATCTCAATCACTGAACTCAACCTCCTCATGGGATCCCTCCACTTCATGATGCATAACCGGCCTGAAGTCGCCGACATAGCATCGAGGGTCATCCTCCACATACACTCGGTACTCTCTTCCGATCTTGGTTCAATTTGTTTTGGAGGTATAGTCACTTTGATTGCAGAAAGCGTAACACGACGCCATTCATGGAGACACAATCAACTTCATTCATCTCATGGAAAATGGCCTAGTCAAAGAACAGAACGGAGACATCTTATGGAGGTTCGTAGACGTCGAGAGTAGGTGTCGATCATTCAACATGGCCTACTTTATACTACCTCCTCTCACCCAAGAAGGCATCAAATTCGAAGTCCAGATGGATATTGGCACGGAATCCGACCAAGGATATTCATCTCACGGGTCCTGCTAAAGGCCCTCTCGGTCCTCCCTCTTCACCCTCACCCCTTTGCAATCATTTCAGCTAACATCGCATTGCACTATAGTTCCCTAACATTGCATAGGCTTCATGGGCTCTCGATAACCGCAAAAGAGATATTGGAATGCGATTCCGCCTCATCGAAAAAGGTAACGCAATCATCCCCTCATTCCATTCATTCCTTATTTCTCTTTGAAAACTCTCTGCTAGACGAGAGTCAACACCGTGTTTGATTCAAGTATGGGGGGGAGGAGTGACACTAACATATATCGTACCCATGAACCCTACACATCATGCATCAATTGCACTTAGAATCATGCATTACATATCTTCCAAAAAAAAAAAAAAAGTCTTGCATTTTGTACATACTTGCATGAATCGCCACTAATAGATTGCATATGTGCATATAGATCTAGGACCACCCACACGCACTTGCATAAGGTTTTCCT
>NW_010966013.1:46554-48345 GCF_000463585.1 Tarenaya hassleriana | reverse complement strand
CCCATTTGTTTTCTGATTATATTTTATCACCCCTGGATAGTTTCATAGCTACACACTTACTCGAGGACGAGCAAACCTCAAGTCTGGAGGGATTTGATCACACAGGATTTTCACCGGTTTTTCTAACTTCCTACGTCACACTTTGCACATACCTTAGGCATAATAGGACGTTAGATGGTCTTGGGTAGGATTCTTTTCCCCATTTTTCATGCAGGATGATCAAACGAGGACATTCACGCACAAGGCACGGAAAAGGAGCAGAATCGAGAAGACCCGGAAGGCTCAGAAAAAAATGGGCGGCCCGCTCATTCTGCCGAGCGGTCGCCCATTGGCGGAATTCATCCCGAGAATTTGCTCAGAAAAAATGGGCGGCCCGCCCATTTAAATGAGCGGTCGCTCGACGCTGAGATTACGGGAACAGGCGGTCGCTCAAGAAATCAGACGGGTCGACCGTGCGCTGCGAAGAACAAGCGGTCGCTCATGATGGCTCGGATTTTATCTGGATTTTATACGAGTGTGCCTTTGGTTTCTAAACGGTTTCCACACATTCTTAGGCATTTTTAGTGCCATTCTAGGGTTTCGGGACTATTTCTTGACTTTGGCAGGACCTCGAGGGCATAACGCACAAATTCGGCGAGAAACGAAGAAAACAGGCGGTTGGTCTGCCGCTGACCGAAATGCACTCCGACGGACCAAGTCTGCCAGCACATCGAGTACCGAGGAGAGAAGACAAGGAAGAAGTAAAAGAACTCATCCGGTCCGGAGCTGACCAGAACTGGTCAGCCCCGAACCCAATGAGTTTCGTGCCCCTCAGTCCGCCGAACCGAAGTGGACCTGACCAGACCCAAAGCGCAGCTGGTCCGGAGCTGACCAGTTTTGGTCAGCCGGACCAGCATTTCTCTGCCTCAGCCCAGTCCGCCAGCACGCTCCGAGTCAGCCGGGGGGAGTCCACTGAAGTCCGCGTAAGTCTCATTTTTACGTCCGGTCTGCCGGACCAAACCATGGTCCGGCTGACCGCGTGACCTGAAACTGGTTAAGTCCGATTTTTTCGGACTTTTTGAGGGAGCTCGATTTGGGAAAGCAAAGGATGCGATTTTCTCTCCTCCAAAAGATCTAGGGCCGAATTCTTGAGGGAGGAACAGGGAGATTTGCTTTGGATTGAAGATTGAAGACATTATTGAGCATCTCTTTCCCTTTCTCTCTCTATGCTTCATCTTGTTGATTTTGTGTTTATGAACAAGATGTGTGAGTAGTTTCTTGTTGTGGGATGAGGGATTAGCCCTCGTGTAAGGATGCTTGTATTCACCTTGGACCCAAGATTATGCTTTGTTTATGCTTTCAAATCCTTGCTTTGAATGAAATTTGTGTTCTTCAAGTTTATCTCTCTTGAATGAATGTTTAGAGAAACCTAGGATTTGTTAAATTGAGTGATGCAATTGTTTGGGTTTTGATTGCTAGAGGTTGATGAATGATGTTTAATGTTACCTATTGGATGAAAGTCTTGTGGGTAGATTTTAGGATTGTGAATTACATGGAGACATGGATTCTTGGTCTCTTGATGCATTCAATCAATTGGGTTGAAATTGAATCCGAAGAAATTTGATTCGGTTTAATCTAGGATTATGACAAGAGAATTTAATGCATTCGGGATTTTACTCTAGACCATGAAAATGGCTAGAGAGCTCTCTTGGATAGCGGGTTTTCGGTTTGAGAGAACCGAACCCGACCTTAGTCTTCGAATCCCTCACCTTAGAACGAGCATGATCTAGGTCCATAATCCTTTACGGCATC
>NW_010966013.1:43632-43985 GCF_000463585.1 Tarenaya hassleriana | reverse complement strand
CTAAGGCTGATGTCAAAGGGGATGCTAGCGAGTCTTCGGCTTTACAAGCCGTTCTTTCGGAGCTTTCTGCCATCAAGCTATAGCTTGCTAGGTCCGGTTCATCAAACCCGCAGAAGGGTAAACCGGGCATGTACATGTTGGAACAAGCAGAAGAAGCCATGGAAGAAGTCGACTATGTGGGAAGAAATCAATACAACAATCAGTCGAACTTCTACAATCCGGGGAATCGGAATCACCCTGGCTTTTCTTATGGCAACCCGCAAGGAGCGTTGAACCCTCAGCATCAAAGCGGAGCGAAACCTCAGGGACCCCCAGGATTTCAGCCTAGATACCAGAATCAGGGCTACCAGAGC
>NW_010966013.1:40366-43011 GCF_000463585.1 Tarenaya hassleriana | reverse complement strand
ATACTTGGTAGGCCGTTTCTGAATACGGCTGATGCTGTTGTGCATGTCAGAGAGGGTAGACTCACGATGAAGATTGGCGATGAGATGGTTGAGTTCAGATTGGATCAGAACCTTAAGCAACCGCATTTGGTGGAGTCTTCCTTCTACTTAGACTTGATCGACACATTGGTCGACGAAGTGAGGGGTGAATTTAGAGAGTCAGACCCCCTCGGGATGGCATTGAACGCGGTACAAGACAGCATGTACTGCGATTGGGAGGAAGTCCGAAGCATTGTTCGGACTTTAGATGACAGCTCATCGATTGAGCTAGAGGGCTGGAAATACAGGGCCATTGAGCCCTCATCTTGTTCTGCCCACGAATTCCCTTGGCTAAGGGACGAGGAAAACGGAGAGGAGCCATCACCTTCTCCAAGTCATCAAGCTCCGGTCTCCTCCATTCAAGTCAAGCAGCCCGATGTGGAGACGAGCGGGAAGAAAGATTGGGATCCAGAGAGCGCGCCTAAGGTGGAATTGAAGCCCTTACCACAAGGGCTTAGGTATGAATTTCTCGGACCTAACTCTACTTACCCGATAATTGTGAATGCTGTCTTGACTGATGTGGAACTAGCTGAATTAGTTGCATTGCTTAGAGAGTATAGACAGGCCTTGGGTTACACTCTAGATGACATTAGAGGCATTAGTCCATCTCTTTGCATGCACCGCATTCATCTAGAAGATAGTTCCAAAACCTCCATTGAGCATCAACGTAGATTGAATCCCACCATGAAGGAGGTAGTGAAGAAGGAAGTGCTCAAATTGTTAGATGCGGGTATCATTTACCCGATTTCAGATAGTGCATGGGTTAGTCCCGTGCAAGTTGTACCAAAGAAGGGGGGTATCACTGTGGTAGAAAATGAGCATAACGAATTGATACCCACTAGGACGGTTACGGGTTGGAGAATGTGTATTGATTATAGGAAGCTGAATTCCAACACCCGTAAAGACCATTTCCCGTTACCCTTCATCGACCAAATGCTAGAGAGGTTAGCCTTGCATTCCCACTTTTGCTTTCTTGATGGCTACTCGGGATTCTTTCAAATCCCCATTCACCCTAGCGACCAGGAGAAAACCACCTTTACATGTCCATATGGCACCTTTGCATACCGTAGGATGCCTTTTGGTTTATGTAATGCACCGGCAACATTTCAGAGATGCATGACTGCTGTGTTTTCTGATCTCATCGAGGATGTTATGGAGGTGTTCATGGATGATTTTTCTGTCCATGGGCCCTCCTTTCCCGTGTGTCTGATGAATTTGCGCCGAGTGTTGGACAAGTGTGTTGAGGCGAATCTTGTGCTGAATTGGGAGAAGTGCCACTTCATGGTCCAAGAGGGCATTGTGCTAGGCCACAAGATTTCGAGAAGAGGGATTGAGGTTGACCGAGCTAAGGTCGAAGTAATAGAGAAGTTGCCGCCTCCACGGAATGTTAAGGGAATCCGGAGTTTTCTGGGACATGCCGGGTTCTACAGGAGGTTCATCAAGGACTTCTCGAAGATTTCGAGGCCTTTGACCGAATTGCTTGCAAAGGATGTGCCATTTGAGTTCACCCATGAGTGCGAGGCTGCCTTTGAGACTCTGAAGAAGGCGTTGATTTCTCCACCTATTATTCAGCCACCGGATTGGGAAGCTCCCTTTGAGCTTATGTGCGATGCGAGCGATTTCGCCGTCGGGGTTGTCTTGGGTCAAAGGAAAGACAGAAAGCTGCATGCCATTTATTATGCGAGCCGGACTTTGGATGATGCACAAGTCAATTACTCCACCACTGAGAAGGAGTTACTCGCTATTGTCTTTGCCTTTGAGAAGTTTCGGTCTTATTTGGTCGGGTCGAAGGTGATTGTCTACACCGACCATGCTGCCTTGAGATATCTCCTATCCAAGAAGGATGCCAAGCCGAGGTTGATCAGATGGATTCTCTTGCTGCAAGAGTTTGACTTGGAGATTAGGGATAGGAAGGGTACGGAGAATGGAGTGGCCGACCACTTATCTCGGATTGAGCGACATGAAGATATTGCCATTGATGATTGTCTCCGAGATGATTGCGTGATGGCTGTCCAAGTGAAAGAGAGAGACCCGTGGTATGCTGATTTTGTGAACTTCATTGTTAGCGGGTATGTCCCCCACGAGCTGGATTACAACGGGAAGAAGAGGTTCTTCAGAGACATCAAGGATTATTTTTGGGAAGAACCTTATCTCTTCAAGAGAGGCAAGGATGGCCTCTTTAGGAGATGTGTGCCCGAAGAGGAAGTCCAAAGTGTGATTCATCATTGTCACTCTTCGGACTATACTGGTCATTTTGGAGCATCGAAAACCTCGGCTAAAATTCTTCAAACCGGGTTTTATTGGCCATCAACGTTCAAAGACGTTCATCAATACGTCTCCTCTTGCGATGCTTGCCAGAGAACGGGGAACATCTCCCGCCGCCACGAGATGTCTCAGCACTACATCTTGGAAGTCGAGCCCTTTGATGTTTGGGGTATAGACTTCATGGGACCGTTTCCATCTTCTTATGGGAACCAATACATCCTCGTGGCGGTCGACTACGTCACCAAGTGGGTAGAAGCGATGGCTAGTCCCACTAACGACTCGAAAGTGGTGACAAAGATGTT
>NW_010966013.1:36715-40258 GCF_000463585.1 Tarenaya hassleriana | reverse complement strand
GTGATTAGCGATGGAGGATCTCACTTCATCAACCGCACCATAGAAGCGCTTTTGAAGAAATATTGTGTGAGACATAAGGTGGCTACCCCGTATCACCCTCAGACGAGTGGACAAGTTGAAGTCTCTAATAGGGAGATCAATGCGATACTTGAGAAGACGGTGTCAAGGTCAAGGAAAGACTGGGCGTCCAAGCTTGATGACGCTCTATGGGCATATAGGACAGCCTTCAAGACACCCATCGGTATGTCTCCCTTTCAACTTGTCTACGGGAAAGCTTGTCACTTGCCGATTGAGCTTGAGTACAGGGCATATTGGGCGATTAAGAAGTTGAATTACGATTTGAAATCCGCTGCGGAGAAACGAGTGTTGCAGCTTCACCAACTCGATGAGATTCGGTTGGACGCCTACGAGAATGCCCGGATTTACAAGGAGAGAACTAAGAGATGGCATGATTGTCGGATTTTGCAGAGGGATTTTAGAGAAGGTGATCAGGTACTTCTCTTTAACTCAAGGCTCAAACTATTTCCAGGCAAGTTGAGATCGCGTTGGTCAGGGCCTTTCACGATTAAGCATGTCTACCCTCATGGAGCGATAGAGCTATATGGCTATGGAGGGGATACGTTTAAGACCAACGCGCAAAGGCTGAAGATTTATAACCCCGGGGAGCATGACAAAGAGAGAAGCTCGATGAGCTTCTCCGATCCTCAAGACGAGTGAGCAACCCCACGGTCAAGCTTAGGACCATAAATAAGCGCTCTCGGGAGGCACCCCGAACTTGTGCATATCCTTTTTAGTATCGTTTTCACATTTGCATATCACTTAGAATCATTTAGGTGCATTCATGTGGTTTGATTTATGCTAATGATGGTGTTGATATTGCGCATAATGTTTTGATATTCCCAAGCGGGCATAATTTTCCTTGCGGTTTACAGCTGCGGACTTCAAAGTGACTTGGTCAGCCCCGGACCAATTCTTGGTCCGGCGGACTAAGTCACTCCGACACTAACGCGCACAGGCGGACCAGGGAAGAGAAACGGACCAAGAGAGGTGCAGAACCGTCTGGTCAGCCGCTGATCAGAAATTGGTCCGGCTGACCGCGGACACTCCGCCCTCAGCTCCTTCGAAACGGACCAGAAACACGGACTGTGCAGTCTGATCATTCACTCAGCCGGACCAAGAGTCACTCAGCGGTTGACCAAATACACGTCGCATAAAGGTAAGTCCGGGGGAGAGATCCACTCCGCCGAACCAAGAAACCTTGGACCGACTTCTCTCTCTCGCTCACTCCGCCGGATCACACAGCCGTCAATTCTTCTCGACGCGCCGCCACCCATTGTCGCCGGCGTCCTCACCTCGCCGGAAGCTCGCCCCTCTCTCCCCCGACCCTCGCTCTCTCTCTCTCTCTCTCGCTCTCCCATTTTCGAATTTCCACCGAAGAGGTAACGCTCGGATCTCCTAGATTTCTAGGTTTTCAAGGTTTTAAGGCTAGATTCATGCATGATAGGCCTAGACTAGTCGAGATCTATGAATTTTAGGGAGAGATTTGGTCCGATTTCGAGCTTGGAAGCTCGAAAATGGCGGAAGTTGCGAAATCCAGTCCCGGTCCGACAGGACCCAGCTTTGGTCCGGCGGACCGAGACTCGCGAAGAAGACTAATGCGTGTGCTGCTGGTCCGGCGGACCAACCACGGTCAGCTCCGGACTAGCACCGAAAATCCCTGAATTCAAAAATTTCCCGGTCCGGCGGACCGGCCTTGGTCAGGGCCGGACCACACCTTTCGGACCGATTTTTCACGCTCATTTCGGTCCGACGGATCAGATTTATTCCGACTCGGACCGAATGTAGGTGATACATGATTTTTCGCTATTTGTTGACTCGTGTAACTTAGTCGAATATGCTGCTTCCTTTTTTGCAGATGGCCCCCACGAGTCACAAAGACAGGCGCCCGAAGTTTACCCGACTGCCTATACCAGAGGGAGCTATCACGGAGCTTACTTACCTCGAGCCTATTGTTGAGGATGACACTATCCCTTCATACAGAGTTGGTTTCTCCCACGAGGAAGAGAGCTTATATCGGACACTGAACCAGATGGGAGCTTCGCCATCTAAGTTCATCAGCCGCGAGATCGAGCAGCTCGGTCTATATGAGAGCGTGCGATACCTATTCCACCAGCTGGGTTGGGATAGACTGTTCGAGGCATGGGAGGAGACGCACACCACGCTGACCCTCGAGTTCTTCGCCACGTATAGATGTTGGCTACCCAGAAATGGGTCTGTAGAGGGCGGTTACATGACGTTCCAGCTAGCCGGTCGCCGCCACTGCCTCACCATGGCAGATTTTGCCGAGATCTTGGGCGTGCCACGAGGGACAAGACAGACTCACCCTTCGATCGACCCTGATGCACTACATGAGTTCTGGATCACTATTGGGTCGGGTGAGTTTGAGACGGGGAAGAGCAAGTCGACCAGGATTCGACACCCCGCGGTACATATCTTGCACATGTTTATTGCGGGAGTGCTGTTTACCCGTGGCGAGCAGGGGAATATCAAGACCATTGAGTTGTGCCTGCTTAGACGAGCACTCCGTGATGCGTTCGACGGAGATGATTGGGGCATGTCTCGCCTTGACCTAGCCTCGAGGGTGGCTATCCACCTTCACGAGATATCACAGGCGAAGCCGTCCACCAGGGTACCCATCTACGAGGGAGGAATAGTGTCCGTGATAGCTAGGAGAGCGGGCATCAACCTGGGTTTGCAGTGGCAGAAACCGATAGGATACCCAGACTTACGTCTCGCCATGCTCAGCGCGAAGAGGGCGATCGACACCAGCACGGCTGGAGGACCTTACTGCCGCTATATTGATATTGAAGAGAGGGAGAGGACAGTTCGTCTACCTATGGACCCCCTTTCTCCCTTCACCATACAGGGTCTACGGTTCCAGATAGACGGAGAGGAGGCACCAGCCGTGCCCGCACCACCACCCCGTCGACGTCGCAGAGAGAGAGCTTCATCTCAGTCTCCTGAGGCACATGACTATACTGGGGATGCCTCCTCATCTTCTGTACCAGCATCCCAGGAGGACATACGGGAGCTCAAAGATTTTATACGTCAGGGATTTGATACTGTTGGTCACCGCATGGACACCATCGACGGCCGGCTGGACTCATACGATCATCGTTTGTGCAGCTTGGAGGACTCTGTAGCGGCTATGCGCACGCAGTTTGGACATTACCACTTCTACCAGACAGAAGTGAACCGCCGGTACGATGCTACCTATGTGACGAGGATGCAGAACATCGTACAGCTAGTCCCTCTCCCACCAGACTACCCTTACCCCGGCCATGCTTACGGACCGCAGCAGTCCTACTTTCCAGATGTGTCATACTTATCGAGGGCACCTCGCAGCCGTTCACCACCACCACCGGGCGACACTGATCACATGGAGACCGACCACGTCGGAACACAGTAGAGTCGCCAGAGATTGCATCAGGACCTTTTTCTTTCCCTTTTCCTTTTTCACTTTTGCATTTTCGGACCTATGAC
>NW_010966013.1:34192-36309 GCF_000463585.1 Tarenaya hassleriana | reverse complement strand
TGGAACAAAAGACAACACACAATGTGGAATACATCAAAAGTGGAATGCAAGGAGGCACATTTCGACCTTGGGCACCAAGGTTACACATTAACCCTCCTCCACTTCGATCATATTCTTTCATATTCCACATATTCGACCCCTTCGGATACGAGTGACACCGAGGACGGTGTCTCATTCAAGTCTGGGGGGGCGAGCATCTAACATCGCTTCAAGTCCCTTTTAGAGTGCATTCATACATTCACTTGCATAAAAAAAATGATTTCTCACGTTAGATGCATTCCACACTTGCATTTCTTGCACTTGTACATATAGACACCACCTAGCCTTGCATTACATTTGTGTCTTGCATTACATTCGTTACATATAGGTCTAGAGCATGTAGGAGTATATGCATTTCATAAACCGTTTTGAGTTGAGATTGGTCGATGATGAGATGATTGTGATAGCTGCTTAGAGACTGCTTAGCGATTTGGACTTAGACCTCTAGATGTTCGAGTAGATTGTCGATGATAGGTGAATAGCGAACCCTCTCTTTGATGCTTGCGATTCTAGGTTGTGGGGTATATTGTTGTCTTTAGGTATGCCAAAGAGTAGGACCGACCGAACCTAGGTTAAATATCTCCCTAAAACCGTTCCCGAAGCTTCTCCCATAGGATAGATAGTCTCTTGGAAAGAATGTCGTAGGAATAAGCGAAGAAAGTATACACATTCCAACACTCCGCTGTCACTATATCGTTAATGAAAATCATTCGATGACATGAGTGCGTCGAAATTCGACGGTTCGGGTCTAAGTTGTGGGACAAGTGTTGCCATGATCATTAGAGACAAACAAAAGCGAAGACACTTGTCAACTTCAACGTCCTAGGAACTCGGGATATTACTTCTCCTAGTACTTTTTTGAAAAGAAGAAGAAAAGAAAAAGAAAAAAAAAATGCGAACAAAAAAAAAAAGAGGAGACAACATATCTTAGAGGAGGAAAACGGTAAATAGGTTTAGGAGAGTGCTTGGAAGTCGGAATTACTCTTATGGTAGACTAAGGATGACATAGAAATCCCATGCTTAGGAAAGTTTAGCTGACAAGAGAGAATAGCTAAAGTAGTCTAGATTCGATTCTACTCCCATAAGTTGAGCAGTGGACATGCAACTGGATCTTGAAACCCATCAAACACCGATTTCTAACTCACCGTCCTTCTCAGACTTCGTGTTTCATTGATTTTATTTGCTCGAGGACGAGCAAAGATTTAAGTCTGGGGGGATTTGATGGCTCGGATTTTATCTGGATTTTATACGAGTGTGCATTTGGTTTCTAAACGGTTTCCACACATTCTTAGGCATTTTTAGAGCCATTCTAGGGTTTCGGGACTATTTCTTGACTTTGGCAAGACCCCGAGGGCATAACGCACAAATTCGGCGAGAAATTTCCGCTTCTAACGCTTATTTACCGCTCAACTAGCTAGCTTCGAGGATCTTCATATTGAAACTGATTCAACAACGGAACGGATTCTTCTTCAAACGGAGAAAACAGGCGTTTGGTCCGCCGCTAACCGGAATGCACTCCGGCGGACCAAGTCTGCCCAGCACATCGAGTACCGAGGAGAGAAGACGAGGAACAAGTAAAAGAACTCATCCGGTCCGGAGCTGACCAGAACTGGTCAGCCCCGGACCCAGTGAGTTTCGTGCCCCTCAGTCCGCCGAACCGAAGAGGACCTGACCAGACCCAAAGCGCAGCTGGTCCGGAGCTGACCTGTTTTGGTCAGCCGGACCAGCATTTCTCTGCCTCAGCCCAGTCCGCCAGCACGCTCCGAGTCAGCCGAGGGGAGTCCACTGAAGTCCCGGTCCGGAGCTGACCAGTTTCTGGTCAGCCGGACCAGGAACACTTGCGCCGCGTAAGTCTCATTTTTACGTCCGGTCTGCCGGACCAAACCTTGGTCCGGCTGACCGCGTGACCTGAAACTGGTTAAGTCCGATTTTTTTGGACTTTTTGAGGGAGCTCGATTTGGGAAAGCAAAGGAGGCGATTTTCTCTCCTCCAAAAGACCTAGGGCCGAATTCTTGAGGGAGGAACAGGGAGATTTGCCTTGGATTGAAGATTGAAGACATTATTGAGCATCCATTTCC
>NW_010966013.1:32694-33850 GCF_000463585.1 Tarenaya hassleriana | reverse complement strand
AGCGGATTTTCGGTTTGAGAGAACCGAACCCGACCTTAGTCTTCGAATCCCTCACCTTAGAACGAGCATGATCTAGGTCCACAATCCTTTACGGCATCCTTGCATGATCGGTGAAACCCGATTCCCATAACCTTTCCCGTCGATTATCTCCTCTTGAATTGTGATTGTCTTTGATTTTACTTTCTTTCTTTTAATTTTCTGTAACTTACGAAAACCAACAAAAACAATTCTCCGATTTTATTTTCTCCATTTTCCTAGTTTTAGTCGATTCCTAGCACGGGGTCGAACACAAGCCCGATTTTTGAGGAGAAACCTAGGTGCTGCACTTGCATAAAAGAGGGAGTTTGAGGAGAGAGAAGGGGGACTCGACCAACTTGAAGAAAAACACCTTGGAGAAGTGAAAAAGGAGATTTGGAGACCTAGGAAACTTGGAGAAGAAGAAGACCACCATTGAAGACCATCTTGAGCTTCTCTTTTCCCTTTCTATGTTTTCTCATTTTGCTTTCTGTTTTGAAACCCTAGATATGGAGTAGTGACTTTGTTGTGGGTGAGGGATCCCCACTTTTGTATGGATACCTATGCTTAACTGATACGTGTGTACCAAGTCTAAAATATATAACCCGATTCACAACTCACCGCAAGGATACGGATCGTCGTAACACGGGGTCGAACACAAGGACCGGTGCTAATTCCTAATCTAAATCGAAAAGAGATCAGAGCAAGCAAGCAAGTGATGGTGGAAATATGTAGAATCAATGGTAAGCAATATAAGAAAGCAAATAAAAACGAGTGACCTATCAAACAAGGATGACTACGGGCGTTGGGATCGTATTCGCGTGTATAGGTATTTACTAATCATGCAAGAATAACAACATCATACTTGTATTCGGGAATCATCAAGCAACAAGAATAGAGAATTCACCTCTCGATCTACTAACTCACTGCCTAGAATAACTCGTCAACCTCTCGATCTATTCAAGTTAACCCTAGATGCATGAAGAACGCTATCATCAACCCTAAATCGATTAAACCATATCTCTATGTGAATAATACGATCTATCCTATTGATTTTGATCCGAAACAAACCCATATCTCTATGTGGTTCAGAATCCAAGATAATTGATCAAGGGGTTAGCAAACATCAATCCAATAAAAG
>NW_010966013.1:29580-32089 GCF_000463585.1 Tarenaya hassleriana | reverse complement strand
TCCACGATGAATCCTCACGAAGCGGGCACGGAAGAACAAGAATTCGAGAATGCTCGGGGAGCTCAGACAAAACGAGCGACCCGCCCATTTTATGGGCGGTCGCCCGTTTTGTGAGCGGTCGCCCATTTTATGGGCGGTCGCCCGTTTTGTGAGCGGTCGCCCATTTTATGGGCGGTCGCCCGTTTTGTGAGCGGTCGCTCATTTTATGAGCGGTCGCTTGTTTTTTCGCGTGTCAGAGGAAAATGAGCGACCCGCCCGAAAAATGAGCGACCGGAAGAAAATTGAGCGACCCGCCTGAAAAATGAGCGACCGCCTGAAATCAAAATCGGTCCAAAAAGGAAAAGCCCGTGTTTTGAGGAGAAAATCTAATTCTGAACTTTCACAAAAAGGGGAGTTTTGAGGAGAGAGAAAGGGGGGGCTATACACTTTGGAGAAAAATCACCTTGGAGAGGAAGAAAAGTGGGATTTTGGAGATCAAGGAGGCTAGGAGAAGAAGAGGACCACCATTGAAGACTATCTTGAGCATTTCTTCTCCTTTTCCATGTTTCTTCATTTTGCTTTCTGTTTTGAAACCCTAGTTATGGAGTAGTGACTTTGTTGTGGGTGAGGGATCCCCACTTTTATATGGACATCTAAGCTTAATCTATGATGTCTTTGAGTTTTCTTCCATTGGTTTGATATTTTGTGCTTAATGCTGTTGATTTGGGTGAAACCCTAGTTGATATGACCATAGAACACATTGATCATAGGGATATGGGGATGATGTTTGGAACCAAATGTCAAATGAGTGAGTTATTCACATTGGGAGATGGCTTAGCTTGCTTAGGGTTCATGATGGGGTACATTAATGCATCTAGAGATCATTTGGATCATTGGGAAATGGGTGAATTGATTGTCTAGGTAGTGAGTTTAAGCTCGGGAGAGACAAACTCTAGAGGAAGTGCTTGAAATCCCCAATTGGAAGACAAACCCTAGGACATTGTAGCATCACTAACCGTCCATGCGATTCATGAGGGATCCCGAACCTACAACGCCTCAAACCATCGTTTACAACTCATTAATTTCATTTGCTTGTTTGATCTTCTTTTCATATTTACATTTTCACAAACACCTTGTAAGGAATATTTTCCATCACCATTGATCTAGTTTAAGAATGGATTAACACAACCTAGTCCTCGTGATCGACCCCGGTACTACAACTACCGTATACTTGCGGATAGTGGTACGAATCAGGTTACAAATTTAGAACTCGGTGCGTGCGCATCAAATGGCTTAACAACAGCGGAGAAATTAAAGTGACCAAGACGAAGTCCTTTGCGACATTGTACCTATGCAAGTCGGTCATATCCTTTTAGGACGACCATGGCAATTTGATAGAGAGGTGATACATGACGGACGAGTCAACCAATATTCCTTTGTTCATAACAAAAGGAATGTTGTACTAGCACCTCTTAGTCCCTCTCAAGTGCATGAGATGCAGCTCAAACTAGCTAAAGAAAGCGAGTTAAAGAAGGCTAATTTCTATCTCACAGCTAGTCAAGTCGGTAAGGCTATTCGACAAGGGCGGGTCGCTCATTTTCCTGTGACACGCGAAAAAACAAGCGACCGCTCATAAAATGAGCGACCGTTCACAAAATGAGCGACCGCTCACAAAATGAGCGACCGCCCATAAAATGGGCGGGTCGCTCATTTTGTCTGAGCTTCCCGAGCATTCTCGAATTCTTGTTCTTCCGTGCCCGCTTCGTGAGGATTCATCGTGGAGTCTTCCTGCAAGGAAAAACAAGCAAAACAACCTACCCATGGCCATCTAACGTCCTATGATGCCTAGAATGTGAGAAGAATTGTGATGCACGAAGTTATAAAACCGGTGAAAAACCCGAGTGATCAAATCCCCCCAGACTTGAGGTTTGCTCGTCCTCAAGTAAATGTGCAATTATAAAACTATCCAAGGGGTGATAAGATACAGTCGGATAACAAGTGGGGGTTTTGAGTGGATTGGTTGTACGGGTTAAAGTCGCTGCGAATGAAATCGGGTTTGGTATACTCTATCTTTTCCAATACTCGAGCGAAATCTTATCAATGGGATTTTCATTGCTTCCTGCGGTCTAGGATGAAATAGTTCCTACTTGTCAAGCATGTCTCCTAAACACATCCCAAATGAAAACCCCAAAAGTCACTTAGCCTATAACTTCAATGTTTTCTCTTGCCCCATATCTTTCCTTTTTATTCAGATTTTTATTTTCTTCTTCTTTTTCTTTCTTTCCCTTTCTCTCCTTTTTTTTTCATATGATGCAATCCCGGGCTTCTAGGACGTTGGAATTTGACGAGTTCACTCTCTTTTTTTTTTCTTTTTGTGTTCTTGTCCCACAACTTAGACCCGAGCCTTCATTTTCGACGCACTCATGTCCCCAATGATTTTCATTAACGAGATGATGACAGAGGAGTGTCAGGATGCATCGTATTTTCTAGGGCTTGTTGCTTCCTATAGGCTTCCTAACTTAGAGGTCAA
>NW_010966013.1:27330-28188 GCF_000463585.1 Tarenaya hassleriana | reverse complement strand
CTGCAAAAAATCCATCTGAAACACATGGGAAATCATCGAAAAATGATCAGAAAAATCGAGCGGGTCGCCCAAAAAATGGGCGGTCGCTCGGCGGGAATGATTTTTGCTCAGAGAAAACGAGCGGGTCGCTCAAAAAATGGGCGACCGCTCGTTTATTTTTATTTTTATTTTTATTTATTTATTTGTTTTTTGAAGAGCTGGTCGCTCATAAAATGAGCGACCGCTCACTTCCCGGTTTTTTCGATGCAAAACGGATGTTTTCTCGCACTCGTGTTGTATCTGATCGAAGAGGTTGTTACGAGAGAATTTTGGAGGCTTGATTAAGAAAAGAGAAAAGAAACAAAGAAGGTGAAGAATGTACATCCTGGTATGAACCGGGTTGCTAGTTAAGGTCGTAGCTAGACCGAAATGCGGTTCAATCGATTAAAGAGAGGGAGAGTACAGAGGTACCTCTTTCTGGTCTAATACTCCCTGGATTGTATGGCTTGATTCTTTGAGTGTTGACCATGAAAGTTCCGCCTTTTCCGTTGTCGAGTTCTACCGCTCCATGAGAGGTGACGTTCTTTATGATGAACGGTCCCGACCACCTCGATTTCAGTTTTCCTGGAAAACGTTTTAGTCGAGAATTAAATAGAAGAACGATGTCACCTTGTTGGAAGTTTCGATTGAGGATGTGCCGGTCGTGCCACTTCTTGGCCCGCTCCTTGTAAATCCGCGCGTTTTCATATGGGTCCAAGCGAATTTTCTCTAGGTGATGGAGCTCTAGTACTCGTTTTTTCGCTGCGGTTTTCCAGTCGTAATTCAACGCCTTAATCGCCCAATATGCCTTGTGCTCCAACTCAACCGGTAGGTGGCAAG
>NW_010966013.1:26225-26750 GCF_000463585.1 Tarenaya hassleriana | reverse complement strand
AAGCGTGGACATCCTTGAACAAAGTTGGCCAATAGAAACCCGATTGTAGGATCTTTGTGGCTGTCTTAGCTGAGGCAAAATGCCCTGCGTAATCCGATGCATGGCAATGGTGTATCACTTGCTTCACTTCTTCCTCCGGAATGCATCTTCGAAATAATCTGTCCTTACCTCTCTTAAACAAGAAAGGCTCATCCCAAAAGTAGTCTCTTACATCGTGGAAGAACTTTTTCTTCCCGTTGTAGCTTAGCTCCGGGTTATTTCCAGTCTCAATAGATGATCCGCCACTGTATTCTCCGTTCCTTTCCTATCGCGGATCTCCAGATCAAACTCTTACAGAAGCAACACCCATCGGATCAACCTTGGTTTAGCATCCTTCTTCGTGAGCAAGTACCTTAAGGCGGCGTGATCCGTGTAGACGATGACCTTAGAACCCACCAAGTATGATCTAAATTTCTCGAAGGCAAATACTACAGCAAGGAGCTCTTTCTCCGTGGTGGAGTAGTTCATTTGAGCGTCATCGAGCGT
>NW_010966013.1:22393-25244 GCF_000463585.1 Tarenaya hassleriana | reverse complement strand
TTCTTGGCTCGCTCCTTGTAAATTCGCGCGTTTTCATATGCGTCCAAGCGAATTTTCTCTAGGTGATGGAGCTCTAGCACTCGTTTTTCCGCTGCGGTTTTCCAGTCGTAATTCAATGCCTTAATCGCCCAATATGCCTTGTGCTCCAACTCAACCGGTAGGTGGCAAGATTTCCCATAAACGAGTTGAAATGGAGTCATCCCGATAGGCGTCTTGAATGCCGTCCTGTAGGCCCAAACCGCATCCTCAAGCTTCAAAGCCCAGTCCTTTCTTGACTTGGCCACTGTTTTTTCCAAAATTTGTTTGATCTCTCGGTTAGAGACTTCTACTTGACCGCTCGTTTGGGGATGGTAGGGAGTTGCTACTCTATGGTGAACACCATATTTAGTCAATATGCTCTGAATCACTCTATTAACAAAGTGTGCTCCTCCATCACTTATCACCACTCTTGGGACTCCAAACCGAGGAAATATGACTCTTTTGAACATCCGTGACACAGTGCTTGAATCATTCTTCGGACTAGCAAGTACCTCCACCCATTTCGTCACATAGTCCACTGCCACAAGAATGTATAGGTTACCGCAAGATGATGGAAACGGTCCCATAAAATCTATTCCCCATACGTCAAATGGTTCCACTTCCAAGATAAAGTTCTGCGGTGCCTCATTTCTCCGCGAGATGTTGCCCGTTCTTTGACAAGCATCGCATGAGCTTACAAAAGTGTGCACATCCTTGAACAATGTCGGCCAATAGAAGCCCGATTGTAGGATCTTTGTGGCTGTCTTAGCTGAGGCAAAATGCCCTGCGTAAACAAGAAAGGTTCATCCCAAAAGTAGTCTCTAACATCGTGGAAGAACTTTTTCTTCCCGTTGTAGCTTAACTCCGGGGGTACCACCTTGGCAACCAAATAGTTGACGTAGTCCGCATACCAAGGGGTCATGTTCTTGATTTCCAAGGATAAGATGTGTTCTTCCCTTAGTGAATCATCGATTGGTACAATTTCGGGTATTTCCAGTCTCGATAGATGATCCGCCACTGTATTCTCCGTTCCTTTCCTATCGCGGATCTCTAGATCATACTCTTGCAGAAGCAATACCCATCGGATCAACCTTGGTTTAGCATCCTTCTTCGTGAGCAAGTACCTTAAGGCGGTGTGATCCGTGTAGACGATGACCTTAGAACCCACCAAGTGTGATCTAAATTTCTCGAAGGCAAATACTACAGCAAGGAGCTCTTTCTCCGTGGTGGAGTAGTTCATTTGAGCGTCGTCGAGCGTTCGACTTGCGTAGTATACGGCGTAATGCTTTCCATCTTTCTTTTGTCCCAATACGGCCCTGACCGCGAAGTTGCTAGCATCACACATTAACTCAAAAGGGATACTCCAATCCGTGGGTTGAATGATCGGAGGTGAAACTAGTGCCTTCTTCAATATTCCAAATGCTTTGTGGCACTCCTCATTAAACTCAAATGGGACGTCCTTGCCCAAAAGCGCAGTCAAGGGTCTTGCTATCTTCGAAAAATCTTTGATGAATCTCCTGTAAAATCCGGCGTGACCCAAGAAACTTCTGATCCCTTTAACGTTGGTCGGTGGCGGTAACTTCTCAATCACTTCCACTTTTGCTCTATCCACCTCTATCCCCTTGTCCGAAATCCGATGACCAAGTACAATGCCTTCTTGCACCATAAAGTGGCATTTCTCCCAATTCAAAACCAAGTTCCGCCTTGAGACACCTGTCTAACACTCGATGGAGATTGGTTAAACACGCATCAAAGGAGGGTCCATGGACGGAAAAATCGTCCATGAACACCTCCATAATGTCTTCAATGACATCGGAGAAAATAGCCATCATGCATCTTTGAAAAGTTGCGGGTGCATTGCACAATCCAAATGGCATGTGTCTATATGCGAAAGTGCCGTAAGGGCATGTGAATGTTGTTTTCTCTTGGTCACTCGGATAGATAGGAATCTGAAAGAAACCGGAGTAACCATCGAGAAAACAAAAATAAGAATGCAGTGCAAGTCTCTCTAACATTTGGTCAATGAATGGAAGGGGGAAGTGTTCCTTACGGGTGTTTGTGTTAAGTTTTCGATAATCAATGCACATTCTCCATCCCGTAACAGTTCTAGTCGGTATGAGTTCATTGTTTTCATTTGGAACGACCGTGATTCCTCCCTTCTTAGGTACGACTTGCACCGGGCTAACCCAAGAGCTATCCGAAATCGGGTAAATGATACCCGCATCTAACAATTTCAAGACCTCTTTCTTGACCACTTCTTTCATGTTCGGGTTTAGCCTACGTTGATGTTCAATTGACGATTTGGTATCATCCTCTAAATGTATGTGATGCATGCAAAGAGAGGGGCTAAGACCCTTGATTTCTCCTAGAGTGTAACCTAGGACTTCCTTATATTGCCTAAGCAACTTGGTAAGTTTTTCTACTTGATCCTCATCTAATGCATCATTAACGATAACGGGATAAGTAGAATTTGAACCAAGAAAGACATACCTAAGCCCTTGGGGTAAAGGCTTTAGTTCCACTTGTGGAGCATGTTCGGGGTCCCAATCAGTGTGTGATTTCTCTTTTGAACCTTGAGATGAGTCAAGAATGGTATGGTTGGTCGACAGGATGCTTCCGGGGTCCAAGTCTTCATCTCCATGTGAAAACAGGCGGGTCGCCCATTGTTCGGGCGGGTCGCTCGCTTCTACAGTACCCAGATCGTTTTTGCTCAGAGAAAACGGGCGGGTCGCCCATTCTGACGGGCGGTCGCTCGCTTCTACAGTACCCAGATCGTTTTTGCTCAGAGAAAACGGGCGGGTCGCCCATTCTGACGGGCGGACGCTGGCTTCTT
>NW_010966013.1:14369-19868 GCF_000463585.1 Tarenaya hassleriana | reverse complement strand
TTGATGCGCACGCACCGAGTCTTATATTTAGTACCCGATTCGTACCCCTATCCGCAAGTATACGGTAGTTGTAGTACCGGGGTCGATCACGAGGACTAGGTTGTGTTAATCCATTCTTAAACTAGATCAATGGTGATGGAAAATATTGCTTACAAGGTGTTTGTGAAAATGTAAATATGAAAAGAAGATCAAACAAGCAAATGAAATTAATGAGTTGTAAACGATGGTTTGAGGCGTTGTAGGTTCGGGATCCCTCGTGAATCGCATGGGCGGTTAGTGATGCTACAATGTCCTAGGGTTTGTCTTCCAATTGGGGATTTCAACCACTTCCTCTAGAGTTTTTCTCTCCGGAGCTTAAACTCACTACCTAGACAATCAATTCACCCATTTCCCAATGATCCAAATGATCTCTAGATGCATTAATGTACCCCATCATGAACCCTAAGCAAGCTAAGCCATCTCCCAATGTGAATAACTCACTCATTTGATATTTGGTTCCAAACATCATCCCCATATCCCTATGATCAATGTGTTCTATGGTCATATCAACTAGGGTTTCACCCAAATCAACAGCATTAAGCACAAAATATCAAACCAATGGAAGAAAACTCAAAGACATCATAGATTAAGCTTAGGTGTCCATACAAAAGTGGAGATCCCTCACCCACAACAAAATCACTACTCCATAACTAGGGTTTCAAAACAGATAGCAAAATGAAGAAACATGGAAAAGGAGAAGAAATGCTCAAGATGGTCTTCAATGGTGGTCCTCTTCTTCTCCTAGCCTCCTTGATCTCCAAAATCCCTCTTTTCTTCCTCTCCAAGGTGATTTTTCTCCAAAGTGTGTAGCCCCCCCTTTCTCTCTCCTCAAACTCCCCTTTTTGTGAAAGTTCAGAATTAGGTCTTCTCCCCAAAACACGGGCTTTTCCTTTTTGGGCCGATTTTGATTTCAGGCGGTCGCTCATTTTTCAGGCGGGTCGATCATTTTTCTTCCGGTCGCCCATTTTTCGGGCGGGTAGATCATCTTCCTCTGACACGCGAAAAAGTGAGCGACCGCTCATAAAATGAGCGACCGCTCACAAAATGAGCAACCACCCATAAAATGGGCGGGTCGCTCATTTTGTCTGAGCTTCCCGAGCATTCTCGAATTCTTGTTCTTCCGTGCCCGCTTCGTGAGGATTCATCGTGGAGTCGTCCCGCAAGGAAAAACAAGCAAAACAACCTACCCATGGCCATCTAACGTCCTATGATACCTAGAATGTGAGAAAAATTGTGATGCATGACGTTATAAAACCAGTGAAAAACCCCCCAGACTTGAGGTTTGCTCGTCCTCGAGTAAATGTGCAATTATAAAACTATCCAAGGGGTGATAAGATACAGTCGGATAACAAGTGGGGGTTTTGACTGGATTGGTTGTACGGGTTAAAGTCGCTGCGAATGAAATCGGGTTTGGTATACTCTATCTTTTCCAATACTCGAGCGAAATCTACAATGTCGCAAAGGACTTCGTCTTGGTACCTACCAATGTTGAACGGAATCTTGACCCTCTCGGTCACTTTAATTTCTCCGCTGTTGTTAAGCCATTGCAGCTTATATGGGTGCGGGTGTTTCTCAGTGGTTAGACCGAGCTTCTTGACCATGTAGGCACTTGCGACATTTGTACATGACCCACTATCGATTATCATACTGCACACTTTCCCTTGAACGGTACAACGGGTGTGGAAAATAGTCTCCCGCTGGGCCGTTTCATCCGGGTTGACCATAGTGCTAAGCACTCTCCTAGTGACGAGCAATTCGCCGTTATCCGGATATTCGATCTCTTCCTCGAGATCTTCGGCCTCTTCTTCGTCCATGGATTCGTATTCCCCTTTGTCCGTAATGATCATGACCCTAGCATTCGGACAATCGCGAGCCATGTGACCTCGCCCTCGACACTTATAGCAAATAATCTCCCTAGCTCTAGTGTCTTGAGGTGCCTCGATGTTTGGTTTAGTTCGGGATGTGTCCAGGGATTTTCCTTTGTCCCGTATGTCTTGCGGGGTTCTATTCTCATGGTTCTCTCGTCGAAAGGGTGTGGGAGGTTTAGTGTTCACTGTAGTTCCACTGGAGTATGTCTTCGTCCTACTTAGCCTAGCGTTCTTATGCTTTTCTTGTTGTTCGACTTGCACAGCTAAGTGTAAGAGCTCTTGGAGGTCATGGTATGATTGTCGCTCAACTTTTCGAGCAATCTTATCCTGCAGTCCATCTAAGAACTGGGCCATCACCGTTTCCTCGTCCTCGTCTAGCTCTAGTCGGCTCCTAATGTGTTCGAACTCTTCGAAGAATTCTTCTACCGACCTTGTACCTTGCGCTAGACGCCTATACCTTCTTTGAAGGTCTTGATGGAAGTGCGGAGGGACGTAACGTTTACGCATGAGATTCTTCATCTCACGCCACGTCTCTACCTGAGCATAATGTCCACGTCTCCGCTCGGTTACCTCACGATCCCACCAGGCCAAGGCATGCTCGGCTAATTGGGCGGCAGCATACTGCACCTTCCTACGCTCTGAATAGGAATAACAGTCGTAAATGTTACCCATCCGTCGCTCCCAATCTAGATATGCCTCGGGGTCTACCTTTCCTAAGAAAAGGGGAGGTTTAAGCTTGAGTTCCGTTTGCCCATAATGGCCACGAGGTTGGTCTCGGTTTGGTTCATCTAATTCGATGTCATTGTTCCTACGGTTTTCCCTAACCCTAGCCCTTGGTAAGGTCCGTCTCATGGGTGGTTCATCCTGGTCCGAACACTCATCCTCTAATCTACCTCTCGGCCTAGGGGCTCTAAGCCTTTGCGGCTCGTCATAATCCGATTCATCTTCATGTACTCTAGCTCTTGCTCTAGGGGCTCTACGCCTAGGGGGTTCCTCTCGTTCCGACACATCAACATATTCTCTCGCTCTAGGTCGGGGTCGTGACTCATATTCATTCTCGGGATTCACTATGGGATCCGGAACAATAGACCGCCTTTGCCTTGAGGGGCCAATATGTTCTCGTGCATCTATTTCCTTACCCGGTCTCACTTGAGGCCTCGACTCCTCTATCTTGTCTAGCCTATCCATAATCTGTTTAAGGGCTCGGAAGATATTATTTTGGCTAGATCCGATCTCGGCACCATCATTAGACACATTGTTTACACTCATCGCTCCCTTACCACAAGAAAGAACGTGCGATTTAGATTCACAAACGATGTGCGAGTTTGGGAAACAATTGACGTGCAACAACCAATTCTAAATGTGATTCCAAGCAACACTCAAACGTGCAATACACAACACTATCAATCAATCTATATTCCCTCAAAACAGAACTCAAACGCGATGCAAAATAGAGCAAGAATGATGATTATACCAAATGATGCCAACTGCGATTTCTATTCCGATTTATGGTCCGAAAATGTTTCTAGAGTAGTTTTCTATCGATGGAGCAACAAATTAACAGCCCATAAGCAGCAATTTGATTGATCAAACACAAGAATTCTGCAACTTCTAAACCGAAAAGGCACAACAAGCAACACGATCAGATTATAGGGAGTTGAACAACCACTTTTGAGTTGAATTTCGATCTGAAGGTGAGGTGATTTCGGTTTGCACAGTATGTAGATGGATAGATGATTGAATTACGATCAAATGAAGATCAAATTCGTTTCAAAACGCAATCAATAGCCCACTCAAACACAAACAGAATTCTACACACACCGAAACAGATTTTTCCGAACAATATGAGATGAAAACGTATAGAGATGGAAAGATATCACCGAGGGGAAGCTGCGACGTCCTGTGGATAGTTGAAGCTCTGATACCAAAATGATGTAAGCCTCGAACTCGTGGATATAAGCTGGCCCGAACAACGCAATCACCGGCATAAGTATTGGCACTCGAACTCACGTGTTTCGGCTAAGGATGTTGGATGGAGTGGGATGGGAATGTTAGCTCAATCACCGGCCTTGTGAGGCACTCGAATTCAAGCTAAGATTCAGTGGGTGAGATGGAAATAAGGAGGAAAGGTTTTCGGACAAACCGAAAGCTGGCTCGGACACACCGAAGCCCTTCGTCGGACACACCAACGGGGATAACGGTTTGGAGATTACAACTCAACAAACACAGCAAGCTTAAGCTCGAAAATGGCAATAGATTTCTTAGGTAATGAGTTCTGAAAACTTACAAGGATAAATAGCAATCTCAAACATTTCCAACAGCTCTTAGCATTCAAAGCTAGATGAGCATGCAAGCTAGGTAATTAATACTCTCTTAAGTACACAATATAGCTGTTGGATAATGACATAATTCTAATGTGTTTCTTCAGCAACATCATGGACCGAAATCTTCAATAAGTGGCGTGCATGGGCTGCTCCAAGACGGGGTGGGCTCATGTCTTTGTGATACGTGTGTACCGAGTCTAAAATATATAACCCGATTCACAACTCACCGCAAGGATACGGATCGTCGTAACACGGGGTCAAACACAAGGACTGGTTGCTAAATCCAAATCTAAATCGAAAAGAGATCAAAGCAAGCAAGCAAGTGATGATGGAAGTAATTGGAATCTATAGAAAACGAAATAAGAAAGCAATATAAACGAGTAACCTATCAAACAAGGATGACTACGGGTGTCGGGATCGTATTCGCGTGTATGGGTATTTACTAAGCATGCATGAATAACGATTATGACTTGTATTCGGGAATCATCAAGCAACAAAGATAGAGAATTCACCTCTCGGTCTACTAACTCCCTACCTACAGAGTAACTCGTCAATCTCTCGATCTATTCAAGTTAACCCTAGGTGCATAAAGAACGCTATCATCAACCCTAAATCGATTAAACCATATCTCTATGTGAATAATACGATCTATCCTATTGATTTTGATCCGAAACAAACCCATATCTCTATGTAGTTCAGAATCCAAGATAATTGATCAAGGGGTTAGCAAACATCAATCCAATAAAAGTGCAAATCAATAGAACCGAATCAAATCAAAACCGAAATCCAAGTTAAGGTTCAAACATACCCAAAATACAAACGAATCCCTAACCCATAGTCATGGATCTACTCAAGGTTCATAGAAAACAATAGAAAAAACAGAGAAAAAGAGATAAAAGAGAGGAAAGAAAGTCTCATGCAGATGTGTAGTCTCCACGATCAAATCTTCCTTCTTCTTCCCGAAATCCCGTGAACTTCTATTCTTCTCTCACCAAAAGCTCTCCAAAAGTCTGTATCTAAGTGTTCTCTAAGGCTCTCCCCTGTTCTAGGACGTGGCTAGCGCTTTTTCATAACCCTAGGATGGCTCCCCAGAGTCCTATTCCCGGTAGAATGCTGAAAATCGCGAAACAGCGGTTTAGGCTGGATCCGGACCGATTCTAGGTGGATCCGGACCGGATCCAGATTCCTGGGGTCAAATTCTGCGTCCTTGATCCGGACCGGATCCAGTTGGATCCGGCCCTGCGCTGGCAGTTTTCTGGTCTTCACGA
>NW_010966013.1:5259-9072 GCF_000463585.1 Tarenaya hassleriana | reverse complement strand
TTACCGGCGAGGATGAAGGTGTGATTCCAAGCTCGGAGAAAAGAGATGAAAGCCAGCGAATTTCGGAGGCCGTTGATGCAACAGATTTGTATTCGGCTTCTGTGGATGATCTAGCCGCAGTTCTTTGCTTCTTCGAAGACCAAGAGATCGGGTGTTTGCCGTAGTACACAATGTGGGCACTTGTGGACGTATAATCATCCCGATTTCCACCCCAATCTGCGTCGCAATAGGCATGTAAAGTGGGAGAGTTCTGGGAAGTCAAGAATAGGCCGAGAGAAGAGGAGCCGACGAGGTACCGTAACACTCTCTTGACCCCTTGCCAATGGTCCGTTGTTGGTTTGTGCATGAACTGAGACAGCTTGTTGACGGCGAATGCGATGTCGGGTCTTGTGAAATGAAGATATTGCAAGCTCCCGACAATGTTGCGGTACTCGGTTGGGTCATCAAGAGGCTGCCCCGACGTCAAAGTGAGAGACGTGGTCGACGACATCGGAGTGGAGACCGGTTTGGAGTGGAACATGAGATATGCTCGGCATTAGGCAGCTCCTTGCGTTCCAAGCTATCCCGCTCCCGCTCCGTGCGCTCCAAGCTATCTTGCTCCCGTTCCGTGCGTTCCAACTCTTTGTCCGTGCGTCCGGTCTCTATGTCCTCATCATTCCCTCCCTCTTGAGAAGTTTTCGCCCACGAAAATTCATGACCTGCATCAAAGGGAAGTAAATCAGCAACGTTAAAAGAACTAGACACGTTATACTCACCTGGAAGTTCGAGTCGGTAGGCGTTGTCATTGATGCGCTAGATAACTCGGAAAGGACCATCTCCTCTGGGCGCAAGTTTGGACTTGCGTTTATCTGGAAAACGCTCGGGCCTAAAGTGTAGCCAAACCCTGTCTCCCTCCTTAAACGTCATTGCTTTCCGGCCTTTGTTAGCTTGACGAATGTATTGCTCCGTCCTTCGAGCAATATTTTCCCGGACCTTTTGATGGAGTTGCTTAATGAACTCAGCTTTCTTTTCTCCATCTAAGTTCACTAATTCATCATTAGGTAATGCTATAAGGTCCATAGGCGTGATGGGGTTGAAACCGTAAACGGTCTCAAATGGCGAATGCTTAGTCGCGGAGTGTGAGGCCCGATTATAGGCGAACTCGACGTGTGGAATGCAGTCAATCCAATTGCCTAGATTTTTACCGATGGTGGCGCGCAGGAGTGTAGACAAGGTACGATTCACGACCTCGGTTTGTCCATCCATCTGTGGATGACAAGTAGTCGAGAAGACGAGCTTAGTGCCGATCCTTTTCCATAAGGTCCGCCAAAAATGGCTGAGGAATTTAGAATCCCGATCGGACACTATTATCTTAGGAATACCGTGTAGTCTTACGACCTCCTTAAAGAATAGGTCGGCTATGTGCTTGGCATCATCCGTGCGTTCCAACTCTTTGTCCGTGCGTCCGGTCTCTATGTCCTCATCAAAAAGCTCTCCAAAAATCTGTCTCTAAGTGTTCTCTAAGGGTCTCTGATGTTCTAGGACGTGGCTATGGCTTTTTTATAACCCTAGGGCCGCTCCCAAGAGTTCTATTCCCGATAGAATGCTGAAAATCGCGAAACAGGATTTTAGACTGGATCCGGACCGATTCCAGGTGGATCCGGACCGGATCCAGATTCCTGGGGTCGAATTCTGCGTCCTTGATCCGGACCGGATCCAGTTGGATCCGGCTCTGCGCTGGCAGTTTTCTGGTCTTCACGAATTCGCTCATAACGTTCTACTCCGGTGTCGGATTTACGCGATTTCAGTGTCTACGTGAAGCTCTTGAAGTGCTCTTTCCAATGGTACAAATCTCGTAGATTTGGACCTCTTTAGAGAAAGTTATTGATGTCGCAACATGAGTACCTCATCCAGACTTCTCCTTTAACGCTCCAAATAGCTCCTTTTCGAGTCCAATAATCTTCGAAACCTGTAACTTTGCAAAACTAAAGCACAACCGGGTTTTGTGTCCTAACACGCCTAGAATGCCTATGAATGCATGTGATTATCCTATAAAACCTAGACAAACTCTCATCAAAATATAGAGAAGAATAGGAGCTATCAAGTAGCATCATCGAGTAAAGAACGAAGGAATAAAATCTGCAAAATAGGGAATGACGAACATCAAATAGCATCATCGCGAGATTCAAAAGCAGAACATCCATCCAATACCAGTTTCCCGGGAAACGTACCCAAATCGGTCTACTATGATCTTCCTACCAAAGACTAATCTACCTAGCCATGGGATTTTTATTGTCACCTAGAACCCGTTAGAATTCCTACAACTTACCAAGCCTATTTTCGAACCTATCCTTATCTCAACTTAGCCTTTTCGATCTTAGTTCTATTTCGTATCTAGATTTTTACCTTTTTGTAGAATTTCTCTATTGAACGCTAGCACCTCGGGAATCTAGGACGTTGAAGTTGAAGGACGTCGTTTTTCTCTTTTCTCTCTTTTTTTTCTTTTCTTCTGTATATATATTTTTTTCTTTTTATGCGATGTCCGACCCACAACTTAGACCCGAACCATTGATCGATGCACTCATGTCCTCGAACGATTTTCGTTGACGAGATTCTGACAGCGGAGTGTCGAGATGCTTTATTTTCCCAAGGCATTTGTTGAACTAGATTTCATCGACCTGCAAGACTCGGAAAATGTTCTAAACGAAACATATAACCTGGATATAGTCGTTTCAACTCCATAGGTTCCAAACAACAACCTCATCCCACAAAATATATATAGAAAGTCTGGAGAACTATCAATTCGACATGGTTCAACCACGCTCTACAAAGTCACTAGATCATCAAGATATTCCTACTCTATCATCCCACAAATCTTCCAAATGATGTTCAAAACTGGTGTCCGAGGTATGCACCTGAACCTATATGAACCTATATCTATATGTCATATGCAATCATGCAAACCTAGCAAAAATCATCTATATGGAAAAAAAGAAAAATAAAACGTGAATGCAGCTAATGCAAAGTGATATGCAAAAGTGAAAAATTTTCCTAAGTCTATATGCCATGATAAAATGCACCCAAACTAAATGCAATCCTAAATAGATAGGCCTGAACGTGTGAAGGATCTATCCACCCCCCAGACTTGAACCATACACCGTCCACGGTGTAGACTCTCGCCCGAAGAAGTAGAATCGAAAACGACATATGAAAAGAACCAATAAGAGGGGTAGAGAAACTTAGCTCTGCGGAATTCGTTCGCTCGCAATGAAGTTAACTCACGTCAAACGCAAGAACTCTCACGCACTCTATGAACCGGAATCTATCCAATCGTCGTCTCTCGGAAAATGATACTCATCTCTCGTGTATCGGTATGAACGCTCATAGAAAAATTAACATTACCCGAAAAATAACATAGAGACTCGCATATAAATAAAGAAATCCAGAGTATACAAAATCCGAGTCCCAATAATACATCTGAAAGGCCTACTACATCACTACTAGAACGGATAAGGGGAAACGCCTACCTGATCAACGAGCTAAGCGTCCGTCGGTGCATCGTATTTGTCGTCCTCCATAGGTGTCGGCGGCTGCTCGTCGGGGAATAGCCGGCTGCGGAATCCATGGAACTCCGCGTATAGGGCGTCATGGTGGAGTCTGAGTGCCTGCATCTGGTCGACGAGTTGGGAAGAAGTCCCGCACCATCTGGTGTACATGTTCATCATCTCGGAGTCGACATGGCTCCGCATATCTGAGACGGCTTTGTCTAAGGCGCCTCTCTGTCAAGCATCGCCTGATACATGAACCTCTGGAAGTCGTCCTGAGGCTGGAAGA
>NW_010966013.1:3611-5029 GCF_000463585.1 Tarenaya hassleriana | reverse complement strand
CTTCTGTGGTGTGAACTGCTGGAGGAGATGGGGGTGCTGGCAGGCCATCGTAGGTGCCCTCCTCGAGTCCAGCCTGCTGTGCTGCAGAGAACTGGAATCGGAGTCCGTCAATGGAGATCGGTGGTAAGTGAATGTTCGGCAAGGTGAACCGCTGGCTGGTGCCCTGCTGGTCGTAGTACAACCAGAGATGGTTGCCCCGAATGGTCTCCAACGAAAATTTGTTGTGCAGAGCAGCTAAGTCGAGAACTGTGGCGCCCTTGAGGCGGGAACGCTCATAACGTCCGACGTTCACGCCGAGTCTTCGCGCAATCATGGTGACGAGGCCGCCGCATCGGACATAGACGCGTGAATCTGAGCGGGCTGTCTGATGCAAGTGTAGGGCGACCCGCGATGCTAAGTCGACCTGTCCCATGCCCCAATCGTCCCCACCATAGATAGGGGATAAGGCGTACCTGATGAAGAGCAGCTCGGTCTGGTTAAGCCCTCCACGCTCTGTCTTGCGAAGACGACGTGGGCAAGGAGCATGTGGAAGTATCTGACCGTCGGATGTCGGATCCATGTGGACTTGAGGATGCTGAACTTGAAGCGCTTCGACCCGATATCGCTCTAGAATGCCTTCAGTCGATCCAGATGTATGGAGGGTAGGGCTGCTGTAACTCCGCGCGGAACGCCCAGGAAGTCGGCGAACTGTGCCATCGTGAGGCGGTACTGCTGGTCTGCTATCCAGAAAGCCATGTAGGCTCGGTGTGCCTCGCCAGTCAGGGGTATGAATAGTCGGAGTGAGCCAAGAAACTCCGTGGTCAGCTGGTAGTATGTGTCTTCCCGCATGTGTAGTAGGGTCTCCCATTGTATCCCTGCGCATAACTCGCGTACTGAGTCGAGAGCCCGAGCTGACGGATCTCCGTGCTTGCGAATTTCGTGCTCCGGATGACTTGATAGAAACCGCTAGCACGCTCCTGCATCTCTGGTGCTGGTAGGAGAAATCGTGGTGTGTTGTCCGGGTCAGGAACGCTGGGGGTGTACGGGCTTAGCTCGGTGATCGTGTTTTGGCCCGACTCGAATTCCTCTAAAAGCGGCAGATGATCGATGTAGTCCGGGTTATGGCGGTTCCTGGTCTTCCTGGTGGCCATCTGAAACTCAAAGACAAGTAGAGTGAGCGCGGTCGAGACTGCGGTAAAAACGCGCAAAAACGCGCAAAGAGCTCAAAGGCTGGATCCGGTCCGTTTCCAGGTGGAATCGGTCTGGATCCAGGTTCGTCTTCTCCACCCAGAACTGCGTCTCGATCCGGTCCGGATCCAACTGGATCCGGTCTGGGTCCAGTCTCTGCGAACCCAGATCGAAAATCTCCGAAAAAAATCTGCAAAATCGGACCAAAATCGAGCATCCAAATGTATGGGCAATGTGAATCTAACCTATTC
>NW_010966013.1:1330-3376 GCF_000463585.1 Tarenaya hassleriana | reverse complement strand
AGCCCAAGCCCATTGTCAACTCTTGACTCGGCCCATTTAGTATTGACTCGGTCCGAGTCAAAACTTTGACTCGACCGAGTCAAAACATCAGCCAAGCCCACAACACTTTCTGGGCTTCGACTCGCATGGAACTGACTCGGTCCGAGTCAGGAACTGACTCGGTCCGAGTCAGAAGGCTGAAAACGTTCTGACACTCTGATTTGATCCGAAAACGGTTTTTCCGACCAAATCCAAGTCTTCCTTTCCGAAACTTCACATATAAGTCCATCCCTAATGGTGTGTGACCCTGTAGGCCCATTCGCAGTGGCAGCAGCCTCGAGAACCATTCCCGATCTACAAGTCATTGTTAGCCTCTAGCAAGACGCCATGACCACCCATTTAGAATTGAGTTAGAGGTGATCTAACCAAGGCAATAACAGCTCGAGTTCTGATCCTTTATCTCACGATATCATATGTTGAACAAGGGCATGGTTTGAGCCACCCTTCAAGTTCAACCGCTTTCTCGTCTTGGTAAATCGACTAGTAAAATAGATGCAACTTCATCTATAGCGTGGCCACGCATTTTCATAGTCCGACTTCCACGAGAGGGCCCAGCGATATCTCTTCTATTGAGGAGGTGACAAGTCCCATATTGCATGTCCATTATCTCCATATGATTCGTGAACGTATCTGATCAACGTCGTTATAATCATCCGGTTAAAGACGACGTTTGACGCAGTCCAGACACGCCACTCCTCATATCAGATACTCTGGACATCTCAGGTCTGAGGATCCAAGAACGAACCGCTTTATGAGATTCAATTCATGACTCTGTCCATGTGACAATCTCATGCGGGTCAACCAGTCACTCGTTCACAACGAGTACCCATGATTGTGATATGCATCCAATGCATCGATCACACCTCATGCTAGTCTTAATTCATCATTGTTCCCACAATGATAACTGACCAGGGTGTTTAGAATCATTCGATAATGATTCAAGGATACCGAAATATAACAAACATGCCAATCATATAACGGGAAGAGTAATGCATTCATGAACCAATGAATCAATACAAAGTCAAAATGTCATATCACGGATCATCCTAGAGCATCATAACCAACAGTTTCCAGGTGGAATCGGTCCGGATCCAGGTTCGTCTTCTCCGCCTAGAACTGCGTCTCGATCCGGTCCGGATCCAACTGGATCCGGTCCGGGTTCAGTTTCTGCGAACTCAGATCGAAAATCTCCGAAACAAATCTGCAAAATCGGACCAAAATCGAGCATCCAAATGTATGGGCAATGTGAATCTAACCTATTCTCATCATAATCAACCCATAATACCTATCCAAAACCACGAAAACATCTCCACAATCAAATCTCCCTAAACCTCTCATGAACCCTAGCAACCCAAATCCGAAAATTACTAATAATAAAACAATGTTTGAGCCATGAAATAGGTAGGGAAGCATACCTGGGCGTCGTATATGTGGAATCGGAGAGAGGAAGAGGTGAGAATGGGAGGGCCGAATCGAGAGAGAAAACCTAAGTGAGAGAGAGCTGAGTTCGGCCCTCTTAAGTAGACTCGCGAATTTGGATCCGGTCCGTTTCCAGGTGGAATCGGTCTGGATCCAGATGAACTTACCTGGCCCGTGTCTGAAGTGGATCCGGTCCGTTTCCAGGTGAAATCGGTCCGGATCCGGTGTCTGTGAAACTTCACCTTCGTTCCCAATTTTCGCCGAATGACCTGCAACTCGTGATCTAGACGTCTACACACCAGGAAAAACACCACGTAGGCTCCCCAAATCCAAAAACCATGTCTAATGCAACTAAAAGGGTTCAAAAGTCCAAAACTCCTAAAACTATACAAAGACCTCGGGTTGCCTCCCGAGAACGCTTCTTTATGGTCGATAGCTAGACCGTGTATGAGCTCAGGCTGATGGTGGTAATTCGAGAGGAAGAACGCCTCTCTCGGCTATAGGATCAGCCGGGTTATACAGCTTCAGACGCTGCGCATTTACCTTGAACGTGCTACCCTTGCTGTCGTATAGTTCCACCGCTCCGTG
>NW_010966013.1:0-1249 GCF_000463585.1 Tarenaya hassleriana | reverse complement strand
GAATCGAGAGAGAAAACCTAAGTGAGGGAGAGCTGAGTTCGGCCCTCTTAAGTAGAATCGCGAATTTGGATCCGGTCCGTTTCCAGGTGGAATCGGTCCGGATCCGGTGTCTGTGAAACTTCACCTTCGTTCCCAATTTTCGCCGAATGACCTGCAACTCGTGATCTAGACGTCTACACACCAGGAAAAACACCACGTAGGCTCCCCAAATCCAAAAACCATGTCTAATGCAACTAAAAGGGTTCAAAAGTCCAAAACTCCTAAAACTATACAAAGACCTCGGGTTGCCTCCCGAGAAGCGCTTCTTTATGGTCGATAGCTAGACCGTGTATGAGCTCAGGCTGATGGTGGTAATTTGAGAGGAAGAACGCCTCTCTCGGCTATAGGATCAGCCGGGTTATACAGCTTCAGACGCTGCGCATTTACCTTGAACGTGCTACCCTTGCTGTCGTATAGTTCCACCGCTCCGTGGTCGAAAACTCGATGGATCTTGAATGGGCCGGACCACTTGGACTTCAGCTTTCCTGGAAATAATCGCAAACGAGAGTTAAAGAGAAGGACAAGATCACCTGAGCGGAATGAGCGCTGAATAATGTGTCGATCGTGCCATTTCTTCGTTCTCTCCTTGTAGATCTTCGCGTTCTCGTACGCGTCAAGTCTGATCTCCTCAAGATGGTGTAACTGGAGTACGTCCGTTATAATTAAGCTCGGACGGGAGTATTCGGGAGACCAGATAGTTCACGTAGTCTGCGTACCATGGGTCTTCGTTCGGGTAGTGATTGCCGTAATCTGTTCCTCTCGCAGAGAATCATCGATCGGGAGAACGTCGGGTATTACAAGGCGTGAAAGGTGGTCTGCAACTGTGTTCTCTGTGCCTTTGCGATCCCGAATCTCGACGTCAAACTCTTGTATGAGTAGCATCCATCGAATCAGTCGAGGTTTGGCGTCTTTCTTTGTCAGCAAGTACTTCAAAGCCGCGTGGTCTGAGTATACGATCACTTTCCGTCCCACCAAGTACGACCTGAACTTCTCAAAAGCAAACACCACAGCAAGTAACTCTTTCTCAGTAGTAGTGTAATTTACCTGCGCATCATCAAGAGTTCGGCTTGCGTAGTAGATGGCGTGGTGTTTGTGATCCTTCTTCTGCCCCAGCACTGCTCCAACCGCATAATCGCTAGCATCGCACAACAGCTCAAACGGTAGAGTCCAATCGGGGGGCTGTATGATCGGTGGTGAGATCAGAGCTGCC
>NW_010966012.1:0-981 GCF_000463585.1 Tarenaya hassleriana | reverse complement strand
CCATTGAGATTTGAGAGTTTAGCCTCAAGAAACATAAATCTGTTCAGAGGCATCGGAGGAGATCCCATTGAGATGTTAGGCACAAACTAAACTATCGGGCGTAATTGCGTATGACATAAAAGTAGAGGGGCAGAAATGACATAATTGAGAGAAGTTCCTTACACGCACATGCATGCATGCGTGCGTACGTACATGCGGGTATGACAAAAAAGTAGGTAGAGTTTTTTTTTTGTTGAATAAAGTAGGTAGAGTTAACACTGATTACGGCAATACGCAGACAGACAGATTCGTATTTACCAAAAAGAACCCTTGGATGTCCCAAAAAGCGATGCACAAAAACTTGCCCAAGCAGCCATCATCTTCTTTAACCCCATAGATCGAAAACCCAGTTCACTCCAACATCTCTGTCTTCCACGAGAGACATTGCTTCAGCATCTTCCGGTCGCCACCTGCAGTAAGAATGTGGACTCCATTCATAACACAAAGCTTTTGCCAAACAGGGTTCTGTAAGAACGAAACATGTCTTCCATGTCTTACCTAATCGGTTCCCCATTGTGGACCACCAGATTCCGTCCACCTGCAATATCCCTGAGGGAACCCATGTTTGGGACATGAGCAATGGCTTGGAATGCGACAGAGCCACCACCTCTCACCCGGAACTCTCTAACTGTTCTGGCCATGCGGTCGTAGAAAACAAGCGACATCTTGCTCCATAACATCACCAAGCTCCCGTTCTCTAGCCATTTTAGAGGCCGAAAAAAGGACCCCATGAAGTTATAAATCGAGAACTGTGGTGTCCAGGACGTTTCGTCAGAGCGGTCCCTCAAGATCCAAACCTTGATGCGGTGCAAAACAAGCCCGGATACGCAGAGACACCCTCTGAGGGCTCCCAATGTCACCTTAGACTCTGCTGGACCATCGCCCATCCTCTCAAGTAGCTGGGGCGGCAACGGCAGATGATTGAATTTCTCCTCCTCGAAA
>NW_010966011.1:0-982 GCF_000463585.1 Tarenaya hassleriana | reverse complement strand
GCGAAAATTGTATGGCTAGGATAGTTATCCCGACGTGGAAAACCAGCATCATAGCAGACATTCTTCAGCCATTGTAATTTCCTCCAAACAGTTCCACTTCTTTCGTCATCAGGCATCAAATAATTCTCGAGAGCAATGTGTAAGCTCTCGCAACATCGTTTCATTTCACCCCTGAAAACAGCAAGGGGTGGAAGCAGTTCCTCCGTGACACTTACATCAGCCACACTGAATGAATCCATAAAAGACGACCTTCCAGAGATAATTTCCTTCCGTCCTTTATTCAGAAGCGATAATAAACATCCAAGCACTGACACGATTTTGTCCTCCAATAACGGTTTTTCCTCGGGAGAAAACTCATATGGAACTCTACATTCACCTGTCAAAGGATTGCAAAGTGTCTCCATCAATGCTCCATGTAGCCTTTCAGCTGCTCTAAATATTCTACAGTAAGCCTCAACTTCAGCAATGTCGCCTGGAACTGGACCGATCCAAGGCAAGTTTGATGTATCGTGGGATTTCACAGCCTTCACGATCCAAGTAAATGGGGTCAGTCAAGTCAAACTGGTTTAGAACAAACTTACTCTAGAGTACAAATTAGTTCCCTGTCATTTTGTAAGGGAACACATGTTACATAGTAGATGCCAACATGAGCTTCTAACTTTCATCACATAAAACCAGAAAGAGATCACAGAAACTATTACCCTGTTTGGGATATTTATTTATGTAATAACATAATGTTTCTGGTAATTGCCTGATAAAGTTCTGTCCATCCTTAAACAAGGTTGTAAATACGACCAGGACTTTGAACTAACAATTATCTGAAACATCATTATTAAATAAAAACAAAATTAATTATGCGAAGCATGTAAAATGAAGCAACTTCCATAAGCAAGTGGTTTGCTCAAGTAATCGAATTTTAAGAATAATGTAAGGATCTTCAACATTTAGAGCCAAGCTCTGCAGAAGAAGATCAATATCGTCT
>NW_010966010.1:0-982 GCF_000463585.1 Tarenaya hassleriana | reverse complement strand
TTTACTAAATTTATAAATTTGAAAAAAAAAACAAACATCTAATTTACTAAAAGAACTTCCATTTTGCATGCAATAATAACAATATTACATGTAAAACATATATTATTTAATTTATTTTATTTTAGAAATATATATTATCACTTATATAATTAATTTATATATAAATTAAACAATATACAATATTTCAATTACTAAATTTTTTAACAAAAATATTATTGATAATTTGAAACATTTTAAATATTTATATATGATAAAAGTTTAATATAATATTTGTAATCAGTGAAATATATTTAATTTTAATATAATATTGTGGTATATAAATTTATTATGCAACCGATGATATTTATAAATATTTATATAAATTCTAAATATTATAATGTGATAAATTTATATAAATACTAAGTTTTTAATATGATTTTTAAAATTGTATCATATTCAAAATTTATAAGTTTTTATAACAAAGTTAAAATAGAATGTTTTTTTGAGTAATTGAGATAATTAATGAATTTTTTCTTATAAAAATTAATAGTTGATGTTTTCTATAATGTGTATTTTTAAATAAGTTAATAATTGATGATTTTTTGTTTAAATTTACCAACTACTAGTTTTTTTATAATAGATTTTAAGTAGAATTTTTTTTATGTAAAATAAAATAGGTGATAGTGTTTTTTGGGTTCATCCAAATAAAATTTGAGAAAGATGGGAGATGGACGAAAGCGTATGAAATAAATTTGTGTTTTGGTATTTTACAAAGTCCCCAAAAAGAAAAACCACTCAAGAGTGCAACAATTATGAACGGTCTGTAGCCGTCATGGCCACCGAAATCCAGTCCACAAGTTCCCCAAGCTTTGATTGATCCATTAAACGCGACGGCGCGTGCGTCATACTCATCCTCACGCGCCTCCTTCTTTAACGCTCCACCGACCCTAGCATCAGATTCTTTCTCTCTCTGGCTGAAATTCGTCGGTATCTGCTTTCCCGA
>NW_010966009.1:0-983 GCF_000463585.1 Tarenaya hassleriana | reverse complement strand
TCGAAACATGTTTAGAGTGCATCCAAACATACTTAGAGTGCATCCAAACATACTTAGAGTGTGTCCAAACACGTTTAGAGTGCATCCAAACATACTTAGAGTGCATCCAAACATACTTAGAGTGCGTCCAAACACGTTTAGAGTGCATCCAAACACTTTTAGAGTGCATCCAAACATGTTTAGAGTGCATCAAAACATTTTTAGAGTGCGTCGAAACATGTTTAGAGTGCGTCGAAACATGTTTTGAGTGCAACAAAAGATGTTTAGAGTTCGTCAAACATGTTTAGAGCACGTCAAAACATATTTAGAGCGCATCCAAACAAGTTTAAAGTGCGTTGAAACATATTAAGAGTGCATACAAATATGATTAGAGTGCATTAAAAGAATTTTAGAGTGCGTCAAAACATATTTAGAGTGCGTCGAAACATGTTTAGAGTTCGTCTAAACATGTTTTGAGGACAATAAAACACGTTTAGAGTGCATCAAAACATGTTTAGAGTGCGTCAAAACATACTTAGAGTGCATCCAAACATGTTCAGAGAGCATGCAAACATTTTTAGAGTGCATCGAAACAGGTTTAGAGTGCATCCAAACACACTTAGTGATACGATCTCGGATCGAAATTCTCTAAAAAGGCGGTGCAGATAACCAAAACCCCTAATCAACTCGTGAAAGAAACCTAGGCCGAATTTCTTGAAACAAGAAACGTCCTAAACCCCTAAGCAAACTTGGATTAGAAACGTTGGTGTTGCGAAGACTCCACAAACGTTTATGGACTAACGTTTGATAAGTCGAAGATGAACACATGGATGAATCCGATAAGTTCAGAAAATAGTTCTCAAAGAACTTTAAAGAGAAAACCTCTCAAATATATAAAAAGATGATTGATGATTACAAATGAGTTTAGTTCACCTATTTATAAGAGAACCAAAACAACACCAAAAGACATAAAAGTGTAGAATATTACTAGTCTTCCTAAAACT
>NW_010966008.1:0-983 GCF_000463585.1 Tarenaya hassleriana | reverse complement strand
TTTAGACGAACTCTAAACATGTTTCGACGCACTCTAAAAGTATTTTAATGCACTCTAAACAGGTTTGGATGCACTCTAAACATGTTTAGATGAACTCTAAACATGTTTCAACACACTCTAAATATGGTTCGACGCACTCTAAAAATGTTTTAATGCACTCTAAACATGTTTCGATGCACTCTTAGTATGTTTTTACGCACTTTAAACAAGTTTGGATGCACTCTAAATATGTTTCGACGTGTTCTAAACATGTTTCGACGAACTCTAAACATCTTTTATTGCACTCTAAACATGTTTCGACTCACTCCAAACACTTTTAGAGTACATCCAAACATGTTTTGATGCACACTCTAAACATCTTTTATTGCATTCTAAACATTTTTCGACTCACTTCAAACATGTTTTGACGCGCTCTAAAAATGTTTTGATGCATTCTAAACATGTTTGGATGCACTCTAAAAGTGTTTGGACGCACTCTAAACGTGTTTGCACGCACTCTAAACGTATTTGGACGCACTCTGAACTGTTTATACGAACTCTAAACATGTTTCGATGCTCTCTAAGTATATTTCATCGCACTCTAAACATGTTTCAATGCACTCTAAACATGTTTGAATGCACTCAGTATGTTTCGATGCATTCTAAATATGTTTCGACGGACTCTAAACGTCTTTTATTGCACATTAAACATGTTTGGATGAACTCTAAATGTGTTTGGATGTACTCTAAACGTAATTTGGTGCACTCAAAACATGTTTAGACGAATTCTAAACATGTTCGATGCACTTTAAAGGTGTTTTAATGCACTCTAAACATGTTTGGATGCACTCTAAACATGTTTAGACGAACTCTAAACATGTTTCGAGTCACTCTAAATATGGTTTGACTCACACTAAAAATATTTTAATAAACTCTAAACATTTTTAGATGCACTCTTAGTATGTTTTGACGCACTTTAAACAAGTTTGGATGCGCTCTAAATA
>NW_010966007.1:0-201 GCF_000463585.1 Tarenaya hassleriana | reverse complement strand
CTGAATCCCTACATATCGATAAAAATCGGTATATATCTCTGGATGGATAATCCGATGATCTAAAAATTGATCCAAAATACTAAGTATCGTCCGGTAGATGATCTGTAACTCAGAAGTCCACTCGAATTCTAGCCATCGCCAAATGGTCAATAATTTGAGCCAAATAACCATCCATGTCCGATGAGTTGGTCGATTGTTGAC
>NW_010966006.1:0-983 GCF_000463585.1 Tarenaya hassleriana | reverse complement strand
CTTGTCATCATACTCCATCTCTTTCATTGCCAATTCACATGCTGCCCCGAATCCAACGACTAAAGGTGTAGGAACTGTCCCACTACGAATTCCCCTCTCTTGTCCTCCACCATTCATCTGGGGTTCAACCCGGATTCTTGGACGCCTTCTCATATACAAAGCACCAATCCCCTTTGGTCCATAGATCTTGTGCCCGCTCAAGGACATCAAACTAACATTCCATTTATCGACATTAACGGGTATCTTCCCTATTGCCTGAGCAGCATCCGTATGGAACGGAACATTGTGTTCTTTACATATCTTTCCTATCTCCTCCATCGGTTGAATCACCCCGATTTCATTGTTTACAGCCATAATAGAAACTAGCCCAGTATCAGGTCTAATAGCTTCCCTCAGCTTATCTAAATCGATCAGTCCGTCGCTTTTCACAGGCAAGTAAGTTACCTCAAATCCTTCCTGCTGCAAATGCCTGCAAGAATCCAGGACGCACTTGTGCTCCGTCTGAGTGGTTATGACGTGTTTCTTCTTGTCCCTGTAGAAGTGCATCACCCCCTTCACCGAGATATTGTTTGACTCCGTCGCGCCGGAGGTGTAGATGATCTCCTTCGGGGACGCACCGATCAGAGCAGCGACCTGGCCACGCGCTGCCTCCACCGCGTTCTCAGATTCCCAGCCGTACAGGTGGGTCCGCGAGTGAGGGTTCCCGTAGCGCGAGAGGAAGTACGGAAGCATGGCGTCCAAAACCCTAGGATCAACCGGGGATGTCGCCTGCATATCCAAGTACAGAGGCCTACCATGGATTCGAACTCCCTTCATCACGATCGTCGAATCATCGTTATAAGCATCCGGCACCGTGGAGAGACGGCGGAGAGGAGCGGCGGATTCTACTGGAGCGATCAGGGTTCGTCGGAGAGTTGAGAATAGGAGCTTCGTCGCCATGGATTCCAAGATTCGCTTGCCCCAGAATGATATTGATCGGTGCT
>NW_010966005.1:134648-136206 GCF_000463585.1 Tarenaya hassleriana | reverse complement strand
ACATGATTCGTTTCGTACCTGATACACGCCTTTATAGTCCTCCTGTTACGCAGGACGTTTGACGTAATCAAAGCACGCAACTCCTCATGTTGGATTCCGTAGATATCTCAGGTCTTAGGATCCAATCATGGAACCGTCATATGAGATTCTAGTCATGACTCTAGTCCATGTGACAATCTCATGCGGGTCATTCCAGTATTCCGTTCTCCAACGAATACCTATGATCGTGATCGTATCCAATACCTATGATCATCTATGTGATCATCAATCACACATCATACTAGTCTTATTATGTCGTTATTCCCATAACGACATAAGACTAGGGAGTTTAGTATCATTCATAATGATACATGGATTTCATAACAGATCCAGTATGCAAGAACATGTAATGAATAAAATACTCTCATAAAAACACATAGAAAGTATCAATACATCGAATGTATCTCAATAAAGCTCATAATCAGTACATCATAGAGCACTAAACCAACACAAGCCACCTTATCTGATTCGACTGCTTTCTCGTTCACTGAGTTCGATGATAACTCCTAATTCTCTCTATATTTCCTGGACGTTTTTATAGGATTTACATGAGGATCATGTTCATTTGTAGGCATTATAGGCGCGTTAGGCTACGGAACTCGGTTTGGTTGTGTTTTTATTGGATTACAGGTCTTGGATGAGATTTGGACCAAGATGGAAGCAATCTGGAGCTAAAAGGATGGAATACATCAAGAACTTCCTGTCCTGACTCGGCCAGAGTCAACCATGGAAAGTGGGCCGAGTCAACACGCTGAAAATGGCCCAATTCAAGCCTGTTACGAGGAGTCCGAGTCAGAACGTCCGAGTCAGACTACCCCGAGTCAACATGCCCGAGTCAGAACGTCCGAGTCAGAAGATTGGGCTGGGCCGAATTTCTTATGTCTCGTTTTGACTCGGTCGAGTCAGAGTACTGACTCGGTCCGAGTCAAAACCCAGAAAAAGTCCAGATTCGAATTTTCAGAGTTTGATCGGGAATAGGACTTCGGGAGCGCCGCCTAGGGTTTATAAAAAGACTTTACAGACGTCCAAAAGGGACACACATACTTTATACAGACTTTGGAGAGCTTTGGTGAGAAAAATAAGAGTTTTACGGGATTTCGGGAAGAAGAAGGAGAGTGGGAACATGAAGATCGCTTGCTGTCGACATGAGTCTTTCTTCTCCCTCTTTTCTTTCTATTTCTAGTTTTGCTCAGTGTTTTTCCATGAACCGTGAGTAGATCCACGGCTGTGGGTTAGGGATTCGTTTGTGTTTTGGGAATGTTTGAACCCTAACTTGGTTGCGATTTGGATTTGTTCGGTTTTATCGATTTGTGCTTTATTCGATTGGTGTTTGCTGACCCCTTGGCCAATTATTTCAAATTCTGAACTACATAGGAATATGGGTTTAGTTTCGGATCGAAATCGATAGAATAGATCGTATTATTCACATAGGAATATGGTTTGATCGATCTAGGATTGATGATAGTGTTCTTCATGCATCTAGTTTGATAAATCACATAGGGATATGGATTTAGAAAAC
>NW_010966005.1:133912-134295 GCF_000463585.1 Tarenaya hassleriana | reverse complement strand
TGGATGCAGCTTGTGGAGGGAGTGTATACGACATTCCCTTTGACACCCTAGAGATGCAGATTGCGAAGATGGCTAAAGCAAGAGGGATGTCAGGAGATAGCATCAGACGCTCTACAGGACGGGCAGATTTGGGCGAGTCTGCTGCTTTGAAGGCAGTCATGTCTGATTTATCGGCGATCAAGCAGCATATGGGACTCAAGAATACGTCTATCCCGCAGAAAGTCCAGCATGGTATGTTTCTGGTTGATCATGCCACATCAGAAGAAGAACCGGTTGAGGACATCAACTACATTGGAAGGAATCAGTACCAGAATCCTTCTAATCTCTACAACCCGAATGCGCATAGAAACTATCCTGGTTTCTCCTACGGAAACCCGAGCGGA
>NW_010966005.1:128715-130191 GCF_000463585.1 Tarenaya hassleriana | reverse complement strand
GGACGTTTTTATAGGATTTACATGAGGATCATGTTCATTTGTAGGCATTATAGGCGCGTTAGGCTACGGAACTCGGTTTGGTTGTGTTTTTATCTTATTGGTTCTTTTCATACGTTATTGTCGATTCCATTCTTCTGAGGGAGAGTCTACACCGTGGACGGTGTATGGTTCAAGTCTGGGGGGGTGGATAGATCCTTCATCCATTCAGGCCTATCTACTTAGGATTGCATTTAGTTTAGGTGCATTTTGTCATGGCATATAGACTTAGGAAAATTTTTCACTTTTGCATATCACTTTGCATTAGTTGCATTTACACGTTTTCCTTTTTGTTTTTTCATATAGATGATTTTTGTTAGGTTTGCATGATTGCATTTGACATATAGATATAGGTTCATATAGGTTCACGTGCATACCTCGGACACCCGTTTTGAACATCATTTGGAGGATTTGTGGAACGATAGAGTATGAACATCTTGATGATCTAGTGACTTTGTAGAGCGTGGTTGAACCGTGTCGAATTGATAGTTCTCCAGACTTTCTATATATAGTTTGTGGGATGAGGTTGTTGTTTGGAACCTACGGAATTGAAACGACTATATCCAGGTTATATGTTTCGTTTAGAATCTTTTCCGAGTCTTGCAGATCGATAAAATCTAGTTCAACAAATGCCTTGGAAAAATAGAGCATCTCGACACTCCGCTGTCAAAATCTCGTTAACGAAAATCGTTCGAGGATATGAGTGCATCGATTGATGGTTCGGGTCTAAGTTGTGGGTCGGACATCGCATCAAAAAGAAAAAGAAAAGAGGAAAAGAAAGAAAAGAAAAAAAAGAGAAAACCGATGTCCTTCGACTTCAACGTCCTAGAAACCCGAGATGCGTGCGTTTGATAGAAAAATCCTACAAAAAGGTAAAAATACAGGTATGTAGAACTTAGATCGAAAAGGTTAAGTTGAGATAAGGATAGGTTCGGAAATAGACTTGGTGAGTTGTAGAGATTCTAACGGGTTCTAGGTGGCAATAAAAGTCCCATGACTAGGTAGATTAGTCTTTGGTAGAAAGATCATAGTAGACCGGTTTGGGTACGATTCACAGGAAGCTAGCATTAGACGGATGTTTCACTTTTGAGTTTCATGAGGATGCTATTTGATGTTCGTCATCCCTGTTTTGCAGATTTTACTCCTTCGTTCTTTACTCGAGGACGAGCAAAGGTTTAAGTCTGGGGGGATTTGATAACTCCTAATTCTCTCTATATTTCCTGGACGTTTTTATAGGATTTACATGAGGATCATGTTCATTTGTAGGCATTATAGGCGCGTTAGGCTACGGAACTCGGTTTGGTTGTGTTTTTATTGGATTACAGGTCTTGGATAAGATTTAGACCAAGATGGAAGCAATCTGGAGCTAAAAGGATGGAATACATCAAGAACTTCCTGTCCTGACTCGGCCAGAGTCAACCATGGAAAGCGGGCCGAGTC
>NW_010966005.1:126099-128161 GCF_000463585.1 Tarenaya hassleriana | reverse complement strand
CTAGCAATCTAAGATGACCGTGGGTGTCGGGACCGTATTCGCGTGTATGGGTATATGCTAAGCATGCGAGAATCACGATATTGAATCTGTATTCGGGAATCATCAAGTAACAAAAATAGAGAAATCACCTTCCAGCATATAACTCCCTATCTAAGGTTTTCTAAATCCATATCCCTATGTGATTTATCAAACTAGGTGCATGAAGAACACTATCATCAACCCTAGATACCCACGGTCATCTTAGATTGCTAGTTTACTCGCTTTTATTGTTTTGCTTCCTTATTTTCTATTCATTCCATACACTTCCACCATCACTTCTACTTGCTTGCTTTGATTTAGTCTCGATTAGGATTTAGACTTAGCTACCGGTCCTTGTGTTCGACCCCGTGTTACGACGATCCGTATCCTTGCGGTGAGTTGTGAATCGGGTTATAAATTCTAGACTCGGTACACACGTATCATTCGACTGTCTGAAATAGACGACGTTCGTGGCAACACATTTCTACAGTCTCGCTCACACGAGGGGCCCAGCGATATCTCTCTCTTTTACGAGAGGTACAAATCCCATCTTGACTATCTACAATCCAGTACATGATTCGTTTCGTACCTGATACACACCTTTATAGTCCTCCTGTTACGCAGAACGTTTGACGTATTCAAAGTACGCAACTCCTCATGTTGGATTCCGTTGATATCTCAGGTCTTAGGATCCAATCATGGAACCGCCATATGAGATTCAAGTCATGACGCTAGTCCATGTGACAATCTCATGCGGGTCAATCCAGTATTCCGTTCTCCAACGAATACCTATGATTGTGATCGTATCCAATACCTATGATCATCTATATGATCATCAATTACACATCATACTAGTCTTATTATGTCATCATTCCCATAATGATACAAGACTAGGGAGTTCAGTATCATTCATAATGATACATGGATTTCATAACATATCTAGTATACAAGAACATGCAATGAATAAAATACTCTCATAAAACCGTAGAAAGTATCAATACATCAAATGTATCTGAATAAAGCTCATAAACAGTACATCATAGAGCACTAAACCAACAATCTCCCACTTGCTCTAATCATGAACTGCTAAACATCTAATGCCCATATCCCTAACATGACCATCATGCTTCGACGAAGGGAGAGGCTTCGTCAACGGATCGGCAATGTTGTCATCTGTCGACACTCTGCAAATGTGTACGTCTCCTCTGTCTATGATCTCCCTGATAAGGTGAAATCGTCTGAATATGTGTTTGGATCGTTGATGGGATCTGGGTTCTTTCGCTTGTGCGATCGCTCCATTGTTGTCACAATACAGAGCAATGGGGCTATCAGCACTAGGAATGACACCCAAGTCTCCAACAAACTTTCTGATCCAAACAGCTTTCTTTGCTGCGTCCGACGCTACAATATACTCAGCTTCTGTAGTAAAATCTGCAACGGTTGTCTGCTTGGAACTCTTCCAGCTAACAGCACCTCCATTCAAACAGAAAACATAGCCAGACTGCGATCTGTAGTCATCCGGGTCTGACTGAAAACTAGCATCGGTGTAACCCTTTACAGCGACCTTGTCTTCCCACCCACCGTATACCAAGAATACATCCTTAGTCCTTCTCAAGTACTTCAGGACGTTCTTGACGGCGATCCAGTGCGACTCACCGGGATCTGACTGGTATCTACTCGTAATGCTCAACGCGTAGGATACATCCGGTCGAGTACAAAGCATGGCATACATGATCGATCCAATTGTCGAAGCATATGGAATACGATCCATGCGTTCTCGTTCATCAGGTGTCGTAGGACACTGACTCTTGCAGAGAACTGTGCCACTACTCATCGGTAAGGTTCCTTTCTTGGAATCTTGCATCTTGAACCGTTTCAAGACCTTATCGATGTAAGTACTCTGACACAATCCTAGAAGACGCCTCGATCTATCTCTATAGATCTTAATGCCTAAAATATAGGCCGCTTCTCCTAGGTCCTTCAATTGATTATGGACTAGCTGGTAGTAGATCATTGATAGAATCTGCATTTTGTTTTTGTTCGT
>NW_010966005.1:125277-125989 GCF_000463585.1 Tarenaya hassleriana | reverse complement strand
GCTCGTCTTCGTTCTGTGAGAAACCAAACTTTTTGATTGTCTCATCAAAGCGAAGGTTCCAGCTCCTCGAAGCCTGCTTCAGTCCATAAATGGACCTCTGAAGTTTGCACACCATCCCTGGGTTCTTTGGATTCATTCCATAAATGGACCTCTGAAGCTTGCACACCATCCTCGGGTTCCTTGGATCGACAAAACCTTCGGGTTGTGTCATGTACACATCCTCGGTCAAGTTCCCGTTAAGGAACGCGGTCTTGACATCCATTTGCCATATCTCATAGTCGTAATATGCGGCTATGGCAAGTAGGATCCTGATGGACTTCAGCATAACTACGGGTGAAAAGGTCTCATCATAGTCAATACCATGAATCTGACGGAATCCTTTCGCCACAAGTCGTGCCTTATACGTGTGCACGTTGCCATCCATGTCGGTCTTCTTCTTGAAGATCCATTTGCATCCGATGGGTTTTATCCCTTCAGATGCATCAACCAGAGTCCATAGGTTGTCTGACATGGATTGCATCTCGGACTTCATAGCCTCGCGCCATTTCTCGGAGTCCGGATTCGCCATAGCCTCTGGGTATGTGGTAGGCTCGTCATGTTCTAATAACATGAGTTCCTCATTTCCAGTCACGAGAAATCCGTATCTCACAGGCTCTTGGCGAATCCTGTCTGATCTCAGAGGTTCACTCGTCGAAGGTTGAGTCACAACCGG
>NW_010966005.1:123160-124199 GCF_000463585.1 Tarenaya hassleriana | reverse complement strand
AAATCTAGACATGAAATAGAAATAATGTTTCTGCTAATCGCAGGAACATAGTAACAATTACTAAGCTCTAAAATAAGTCCAGAAGGAAGATGCAAATCGTAAACGCCAACACACAATGCAGCAACTCTTGCTCCATTTCCGACGCGTAGATCCGCTTCTCCCTTAGCTAGCATCCTACTTCTTCTTAGTCCCTGCACATTTCCACAAATGTGTGAGGCACTTCCGGTATCCAATACCCACGAAGATATAGTACAGATGTTAGCTTCTATAACATGAATACCTGAGGCAGAAGCTTCACCAAGCTTCTTATCCTTCAGATCCTCCAAATAAAGGTGACAATTACGCTTCCAGTGTCCAGACACTCCGCAGTAATGACAGTCACCCTTATCGGGCTTAGGCTTGGGTATAGAGACAACTTTTGCCGATCCTCCAAGTAAAGGTGACAATTACGCTTCCAGTGTCCAGACACTCCGCAGTAATGACAGTCACCCTTATCGGGCTTAGGCTTGGGCGTAGAGGCAACTTTTGCCTTTTTCGCCACCTTCTTTTTGGCTTTACCCCGCCGCTTCTTGCTGGAGTTTTTCTCAACAGCAAGCACAGTCTTGGGCACCACGATATCCTGCTCGGCCGATTTCAGCATCCCATGCAGTTCGGCTAAGTTCTTAGTCATCCCGTGCATATGGTACTGCATCATGAACTGGTTATAGTCCTCGGGTAATGACATCAGGATCAAGTCTGCAACCAAGTCACCATCGAGGTTCACTCCCATACGCCCAAGTTCCTCAACATGAGCTCGCATGTTGAGGACGTGGGTGTTGACAGAGCTACCTCTCGGCATCTCCGTCTTCACCAGAGCTTTCAGCGTTTGGTACTTTTCAGTACGCGCTAGGTCCTCAAACATGGTCTTAAGCTGATTGATCATATCAAAAAGGCTCTTCCCCTCAAACTGCCTCTGCAGATTCGGGGCCATGCTTCCCAACATGAGACAGGAGATCTCATTGTCGTCAGACTGATGCTTCAACCAAGCATCCTTGACGGC
>NW_010966005.1:122653-122980 GCF_000463585.1 Tarenaya hassleriana | reverse complement strand
AACAAAAACAAATGCAGATTCTATTAATGATCTACTACCAGCTAGTCCATCATCAATCAGTGTCAATCTATCTATGATCCACTACCAGCTAGTCCATCATCAAACATGACACCACATATGCAAAGATGAGCTATATTCCAATACAGAAAAATAACCTTATAATAATTTTCTATATGGGACTAAGATCCGTATTTCACATAAGTATGGATTGTTACATCCATCCTTATACTATTTAGGTAGACATCTAATGTCGATCACATCCAATGTGACTCTTAGATCCTCTTATGAGACTATGATATCAAATATCATTGCATACTCGTCTCATCT
>NW_010966005.1:121294-122124 GCF_000463585.1 Tarenaya hassleriana | reverse complement strand
AGAATAAATCATGTCTATTTGAGTCACAGTTAATCAGATTACACAACAATTGCATAATCGGATTAGAAAACGGAAAAAATCTCGGAGTCTGTGCCTCAGACTGTTCGTTCCAAGTGTGGAACGGACGGACCAGCCTTGGAGAACAGACGGAACGGACGGTCCATGATCAGAACAGACGGTCCGCTATCAGCCATGGAACGGACGGTCTGCAAGACAGAACGGACGGTCCGCACTTCGCAGAACGACCGGTCCAGCCACAGAACGGGACGGTCTTGCCTCAGCATCTGGAATGGACGTTCTGACACTCAGATCGTCCGGTCCAGACCTGTAATTCGAGGTTCAACCTCCCGTTCCGTAGCTTCAGTCCGCCACCCCGGACCGTCCGGTCTGGCTTACCCAGAACAGACGGTCTAGGGTTCATCAACGTGATCAGATCACGTTCTCCCGTGTTTTCGGCCCCGATCAGATCTGAAACTGATCCGAATTCATCTGTTAACCCAAAATTTGAACTCCTGCACTCTATGCAACATGAAACATGCAATCTACACTAGATTCAATCATCAAACATGCATAGAAATCAAAGCAAACATGGATTCAAACAATTCAAATCCTAAAACGTGCGTGATCGGGTTCTACGAAATCAAAACAGAGTAACCATGCTCTGATACCACTGATGGGTTTCCTGGGATCTCTAGAGCGAATCCTATTCCTAAGAGATCAATTCTAGGGTTTGCGCAGCGGATATAAAACAAAAATTGATAAACCCTAGAACCATGCTTCTATAAATCGTGGACCTGTATCAATCGAAGAACACGTCTGATCACGAAAGG
>NW_010966005.1:101631-121060 GCF_000463585.1 Tarenaya hassleriana | reverse complement strand
CCTTTCAAAACTCTTGGATCTCCCCAAAAGTCTGTAGAAAAGTTGTAAAGTCGACACTCAAAGTCTCCCTCATAATTAGGGTTTTTAATCTCATTCTTATAAGGTGATTTAACCCTAATTCGGTTTAATTTCTGAAAAACCCGAAACCCGGAACGGACGGTCCAGAATTACACGTGGACCGTCCGTTCCAGCAAGCCAGAACGGACGGTCTGCTCACATGGACCGTCCGTTCCAGAAAAGCCAGAACGGACGGTCTGTTATCAACGCGGATCGTCCGTTCCAACACTTAGAACGAACGGTCTGCGACTATTCGCGGACCGTCGGGTCTGGACCTGGTGGACCATTCGTTCTGGACTTCTGTTCCATCCATTCCAGACCCTTCCGTCTTGGTTTTTCGGTTGTTTTCTCGTGCGTTTCATCCTTCCCTGCGTGTGTGACCCTGTAGGCTCATTCGATATAGCAGTATAACCCGAAATCTCTATTCCGGATATACAAGTCATAGACGGTCTCTAGCAAGACACTATGACTACCTATCTTGAATAGAGTTTTTTCGTGATCTTACTAACGCCAGAGATGATTCCGGTTGATGATCCTTTTGTATCGCGATATCATATGTCGAACATAAGGCATGGACAAGCCACCTTATCTGATTCGACTGCTTTCTCGTTCACTGAGTTCGACTGTCTGAAATAGACGATGTTCGTCTATAGTGCGGCCACACATTTCTACAGTCTCGCTCACACGAAGGGCCCAGCGATATCTCTCTCTTTTACGAGAGGTACAAATCCCATCTTGACTATCTACAATCCCGTACATGATTCGTTTCGTACTTGATACATGCCTTTATAGTCCTCCTGTTACGCAGAACGTTTGACGTATTCAAAGTACGCAACTCCTCATGTTGGATTCCGTAGATATCTCAGGTCTTAGGATCCAATCATGGAACCGCCATATGAGATTCAAGTCATGACGCTAGTCCATGTGACAATCTCATGCGGGTCAATCCAGTATTCCGTTCTCCAACGAATACCTATGATTGTGATCGTATCCAATACCTATGATCATCTATATGATCATCAATTACACATCATACTAGTCTTATTATGTCATCATTCCCATAATGACACAAGACTAGGGAGTTTAGTATCATTCATAATGATACATGGATTTCATAACATATCTAGTATACAAGAACATGCAATGAATCAAATACTCTCATAAAACCGTAGAAAGTATCAATACATCAAATGTATCTGAATAAATCTCATAAACAGTATATCATAAAGCACTAAACCAACAATAGGCTTGGTACCTCATCAACAATTCCATGCCCAAAATAATATCGAACCCTCCGATGGGTACCACATTGAGATCGGCGGCTAATAGGCGACCGCAAATCTCGAGGGGTACGCTTCGCAGGATCCCGTGCACTACTAACGTCTCTCCGGTTGGTATGCGCACAATGAAATCGTCCCTCGGTTCGATCTCTCTTGTCTCAAGTGTCTCCGCCACTCCCGCACTCAGGAAACTATGGGTTTCCCCAGTATCAAACAACGCGTAACAGGCAACTCCATGGAGATATAGAGTACCTGAGATTGCGGCAGCCTCGGCTCCATCAGGGTGAGCCTCCTCCTCTTCTTCCTCCTGGATCTCCTACTCGACACTAAGAGCGTAAACTCTTGGGGCAGCTCCAGTCCTCACTGGTGGTCAAAATAATATCGAACCCTCCGATGGGTACCACAATGAGATCAGCGGCTAATAGGCGACCGCAAATCTCGAGGGGTACGCTTCGCAGGATCCCGTGCACTACTAACGTCTCTCCGGTTGGTATGCGCACAATGAAATCGTCCCTCAGTTCGATCTCTCCTGTCTCAAGTGTCTCTGCCACTCTCGCACTCAGGAAACTATGGGTTTCCCCAGTATCAAACAACGTGTAACAGGCAACTCCATGGAGATATAGAGTACCTGAGATTGCGGCAGCCTCGGCTCCATCAGGGTGAGCCTCCTCCTCTTCTTCCTCCTGGATCTCCTGCTCGGCACTAAGAGCGTAAACTCTTGGGGCAGCTCCAGTCCTCACTGGTGGTCAGGACAATCTGTCCGCTTGGCCCGGAGGTCGCGGTGGTCTCGGCGCCAAGGCCGGTGGTCCCGTAGCCTTCGTCAAACAACAGGATGCAATGTTCTGGTCTGGTCGCAACGATAATCTACCACTGGTCCCCTCGCCGCCAGTGGTGGTGGCGCACAAATAGCGGGCGCCTTGCCCTTGTCGCGTGGGTCGCTGGTCCGGATGTTCTTCCCCGATGAACACGTACCGAAGCACTTCCTGAAAGGGCTCCGCTCACGGGTCTTCCCTTGCTTCTTCTCCTGCTCTCAAAGCTCCACCTTCTCCAGCTGCGATATGTACCGACTCAGCGTCGGGTACTCCTGGATCTCGATCTTCCTCCGCAGGTAAGGTCGGAGTCCAGCAATGAACTTCTGGATCTTCGACGCCTCGGTGGGCACCAGATGCCCTCCATACATCAGTGGGCGGGTGAACTCTGCCTCATACTCGCTGATAGTCATGTCCCCCTGCTGCAGCATGAGGAACTCTGTCATCCAGTACTCATGGTCCTGCCGCCGGAAGTACTTCGCCTCAAACTCATGTCGGAACTCCTCCCAGGTGAAGCGATGTCCCGCTGGTGCACCACCTCCCCCCACCAATGTCGGGTCTGGCCCAGCAGATAATGGCTCGTGATCATAGCCCGGTACTGGTACCGGCACTGCAGATACTCCAAGTCCTGAGAGATCTGGGTGAGCCACTCCTCAGCAGCTTCCACTCTCACCGATCCCTCGAATCGCGGGGTATGCATCACCCGCAGCTCCTTGAAGATGGGGAGGTATCCCGCCGTCGCAGCAGGTATCGGCGGTTGGTGAAGGTCCTCCTCCCTCGGCTCCGGGTCTCTCACCGGAGGTGGTGGTGGGGCGTGGGCAGCCAGGTGCTACCACACGGTCTCCTGGAACTGACGAAACTCGTCCCTCCATCCTTCGTTTCCCGGTTAGGCGGTGGAGCCTGATCGGGAACGTCGTCAGCCCTCGCTGCAAGCCTAGCAAGTCGTGGCGCCATTTCACTGCACCACATTTAAGACAGATTAGCAACTGACTGTTGGTTGTAATGCTCTACGATGATCCGTGATATGACATTTTGACTATGTATTGATTCATTGGTTTATGAATGCATTACTTTTCCCGTTATATGATTAGCATGTTTGTTATACTACGGTAAATATCCTTGAATCATTGCAGATGATTCTAAATTCCCTGGTCAGTTATCATTGTGGGAACAATGATGAATTAAGACCAGCATGATGTGTGATAGATGATTATGATCATATGCATTAGATGCAAATCACAATCATGGGTTCTCGTTTGGAACGAGTTACTGGATGACCCGCATGAGATTGTCACATGGACATGAGTCATGACTTGAATCTCATACAGCGGTTCGTTCTTGGATCCTCAGACCTGAGATGTCTAGAGTATCTGATATGAGGAGTGACGTGTCTTGACTGCGTCAAACGTCGTCTTTAACCGGATGATCATAACGGCGTTGCTCAGATACGTTCACGAATCATATGCAGATAGTAGACATGCAATACGGGACTTGTCACCTCCTACGCAGGAGAGATGTCGCTGGGCCCCTCGTGGAAATCGGACTGTGAAAATGCGTGGCCACGCCATAGATGAATGTACATCTATTTTATCAGTCGGTTTGCCTAGACGAGTAAGCGGTTGAACTTGAAGGGTGGCTCGAACCATGCCCTTGTTCAACATACGACATCGTGAGACAAAGGATCAGAACTCGAACTATTGCTGGCTTTGTTAGATCACCTCTAACTCTATTCTAGGTGGGTGGTCATGGCGTCTTGCTAGAGACTAACCATGACTTGTGGTTCGGGAAAGGTTTCCGAAGCCACTGCCACTTCGAATGGGCCTACAGGGTCACACACCATTAGGGATGGATCACACGTGAAGAGAACAACGCGAGAAAAGAGCGACGGAGCGATCTGGAAGAGTTCCAGATGGCCAGACCGTCCGGTCCAGGTCTGGACCGGACGGTCCAGCCGTTTCGGAACGCTCGTTCCGCTGAGGAACGGACGAACCGTTCCGCAAGTGCCAGACCGTCCGTTCCAGACCTGGAACGGACGGTCCAAGCACTCAGACCGTCCGTTCTACGTTATAAAACGGACCGTCCGTTCTGCGTAGAATCAGAACGTCCGTTCCAGGCCTGGAACGGACGGTCCGACTTACGGGCAGTTTTCGGTTTTCGCGTTTTAAGGGTTTTGGGCAATTCTAATTAAACAGTCCCCGCCACAAACCCTAAAAAGAAGAACCTCATACGTCCCAGATTCAGAAGAGAGCTTAGAGAAGCTTGATTTTGAGTTCTAGTGATTGGAATATCGATTCCAAGTCAAGGACATCGGTTTTTCTCTTCACGAATCCTAGCAGATACGTTCCAAAGCGTTGGAATTCATCCCGCCGGTGTGGATACGTGTAGAGGAGTTGTGCTTTCAACTCTTGGTGATTAAAACAGGCCCTGGATCGATTGATACTTCCAGATCTTGAAAGAACGAGGTAAGTATTCGAATCCCACGACGATATACACGATTGTTCGGGTTATTGCACAATTGGTTTTTGTGTGACGTTTGGCTAGGTTTAGATCTTTCCTTCCGCTGCATGAAACCTAGAAACCAAACCCTAGATCGATGAGATCGCATGCTAGGAACCCGAAGGGAACCCCAACACTGACGACCGATAACTGCATCATCAATGTACGGACCTCGACATGTGAGGATTTTCTTCGGACATGGTTTGAAAATATTTTCGTAGAAAACCGTTGGGTAATGAGCACGATTTCTTCCCAAGGAAAGAACGTGGCTCTGATACCAAAAGTTGTGACACCCATAACCCGTGTACAGTATAAGGGTTGTGCCACATGGACGATATATAATAAAATAATATATTGCGGAAGCGAAATTATGAAATCCAAAAACATTTTAAATCAAGTCAGAGTAAGCAGCGGAAATACAACGCGATCAGTATCGCAAAACAACACATGTCCGAATAGTCATAATATAACCGAACCAAATGCGGGAATACAAGTCCAGAGGTCCCAAATACAAATCCCGTACATGATGCTACTTCTCTCGGGTCGTCGTCGTCTGGTGCACTAGGCGTAATCCTCGTGATCTGTAAAAACATAAAACCACGAGGGCTAAGCACAACTGCTTAGTGAGTAGCTCGGGTTAAACCCGGTAAAACCGTTCTCAGTGAGAACGGTGTTAAAACGATGATTCATAATCATCACACAACAATAATAAACATGCACCGTCACATAACATATATCACAATCATAGCAACCACAATCACACCTGTGTGAGTCCACCATAGGGCTTAGCCATAAATCCTAGTTAAGTCGGCATGACTAGGAGCGCCTCCACGCCCGTCACTCGCGTGACGTTGGCCATCGCATCACATGCGATTATGCGCAGCGGTCGTCACTCTCGTGACCACCGATGTCAAGTCCATGACACAACGGTTATCTCATCGCACCCGTATGGAGTCCACCATAGGGTCCAGCTATATACCCTAGTCAAGTCCATGACTAGGAGGGCATCCACGCCCGTCAAGTCTATGACGTTGGCTATCGTGTCGCACATGACTAAAACGCGTCTCAGACGCCCGTCAAGTCCATGACGGTGATAGTTGCATCCACAACCATCCACAAACACAATCACGCTTGACTCGCGTCCACGAGCAAGCTACACACATGGCACACATCATGCATATATCCCTCGGTACAATCACACGTATCACGGCATCCGGTCCTGTACCGATCTACCGCTTAACGCCATGCAAACTACCCCGTATAATCACGCAACGAGTCACTCGCATCATCGAATCACACATCTCACGCACGCGGGGTTCGAAAATCGTCCGAAAAAGAGTTCTATACCCTAGAACGGTAGGTCCAGGGTGTGGATCGGTCGGTCCAGGGGTCCCGTGCTGTCCTGGGGCCTCTCGGGACAATTTTTGAGGTCTGGAACGCAGACCATTCGGTCTGAGGATGCCAGACTGTCCGGTCTAGGTCACTCAGACTGTCGGGTCTAGGTCACCCAGACCGTCGGGTCTGGCTCTGTTCCCTTTCGCGAAACAACTTTCTGATCCGACTTCGTTTGATCATATCTCATTCATTTCTCAACCAAATTCAGTCTCGTTTGTTGCTAAATGTTAATTGAGGTGTCCTCTATCTAACCCAAGAAACCAAGTATTGAAATACTTCAGTAACACGGTCAAAAAGGATTCGTAATTTGGCAAGACAGATTCTCGTTTCTGCACTTTCTAGTTTTTCTTCAGTCTTCATTCAATTATATCTCACTCATTGTTCAACCAAATCCTGTGTGGTTTGTTGCTAAATCTTCATTGAAATCCCCTCTAACCAATACAGCAGCAAATCATCGAGATAACACAATAACATTGATGAAAACGAGCTTACACAGAAGCAACTCAAGTCACTCACCTCTGTTTCAGCTCAGATCTAGTTTTGGCCGGATTTGTTGCCGTTTACTGGTCTGTTGCTCACCGGAAACCTCTCCAAGACACTCTAGGGATGTCCCCCTTGGTGTTCCCGAGCTCTCCTTGGTCTAGTTTCTCCTCTTTCTCGCCCTTCTTCTCTCTTTCTCCTCTCTCTCTATTTTCCTGAAAATCTGTCCGGAAATGGTGAAGTCCCTGTCTTGGGAGATGTTTATACAGTGAGGGAGGTGGAATGGGCTCGAGCCCAGACCAATGGTCGAGCCTGCAACGTCCTGGTGAGGTCAGACGGTGATTCCGAGCTCTCCTTGGTCTAGTTTCTCCTCTTTCTCGCCCTTCTTCTCTCTTTCTCCTCTCTCTCTATTTTCCTGAAAATCTGTCCGGAAATGGTGAAGTCCCTGTCTTGGGAGATGTTTATACAGTGAGGGAGGTGGAATGGGCTCGAGCCCAGACCAATGGTCGAGCCTGCAACGTCCTGGTGAGGTCAGACGGTGATTTTGTTGGTTGTAATGCTCTAGGATGATCTGTGATATGACATTTTGACTTTGTATTGATTCATTGATTTATGAATGCATTACATTCCCGTTATATGATTGACATGTTTGTTATATTTCGGTATCCCTGAATCATTAGAGAATGATTCTAAACACCCTGGTCAGTTATCATTGTGGGAACAATGATGAATTAAGACTAGCATGAGGTGTGATCGATGTTGGTTGTAATGCTCTAGGATGATCCGTGATATGACATTTTGACTTTGTATTGATTCATTGATTTATGAATGCATTACATTCCCGTTATATGATTGGCATGTTTGTTATATTTCGGCATCCTTGAATCATTATAGAATGATTCTAAACTCCCTGGTCAGTTATCATTGTGGGAACAATGATGAATTAAGACTAGCATGAGTTGTGATCGATGCATTGGATGCATATCACAATCATGGGTACTCGTTGTGAACGAGTGACTGGTTGACCCGCATGAGATTGTCACATGGACAGAGTCATGACTTGAATCTCATAAAGCGGTTTGTTCTTGGATCCTCAGACCTGAGATGTCTAGAGTATCTGATATGAGGAGTGGCGTGTCTTGACTGCGTCAAACGTCGTCTTTAACCGGATGATTATAACGGCGTTGATCAGATACGTTCACGAATCATATGGAGATAATAGACATGCAATATGGGACTTATCACCTCCTCAATAGGAGAGATATCGCTGGGCCCTCTCGTGGAAGTCGGACTATGAAAATGCGTGGCCACGCTATAGATGAAGTTGCATCTATTTTATTAGTCGATTTGCCAAGACGAGAAAGCGGTTGAACTTGAAGGGTGGCTCAAACCATGCCCTTGTTCAACATATGATATCGTGAGACAAAGGATCAGAACTCGAGCTGTTACTGCCTTGGTTAGATCACCTCTAACTCAATTCAATGTGGGTGGTCATGGCGTCTTGCTAGAGGCTAACCATGACTTGTAGATCGGGAATGGTTCTCGAGGCTGCTGCCACTGCGAATAGGCCTAAAGGGGCACACACCATTAGGGATGGACTTATATGTGAAGTATTGGAAAGATAGACTTGGATTTGGTCGAACAACCGGTTCTTGGACCAAATCAGAGTGTCGGGACGAGTTTCAGCCTTCTGACTCAGATTGAGTCAGTACTTGACTCGGACCGAGTCAGTACCATGCGAGTCGAAGCCCATAAAGTGTTTTGGGCTTGGCTGATGTTTTGACTCGGTCGAGTCAAAGTTTTGACTCGGTCGAGTCAAAGTTTTGACTCAGACCGAGTCAATACTAAATGGGTCGGGTCAAGAGTTGATTCTTCTGACTCGACCGAGTCAGAGTTCTGACTCGGACCGAGGCAATACTCGGAAAAAGTCACTTTTCCACAAGGATTAGGGTTCCTATCTTATAAAAAAGGGTATTGGACGCCGTCCTCAACAAAAAAAAGACAGACGAAAAGAACCCTAAGATAGAGCAAAAACTCAGAAGAAATCGTTTCTTTAATAGTTCTAGCTCCCGGGATTAGATCGCACTCGATATACTTCACAGATCCTAGCAGATCGGTTCCAAAAGCGTTTGGAATCCTTCCCGTCGGTGTGGATACGTGTAGAGGGACTGTAACTTCAGTCCTAGGTGATTAAACAGGCCCCGGATCGACTCCTACTTCCGTTTCTTCAGGAAAGAGGTAAGTATTCGATTCCCACGATGATATACACGATTATACGGGGTTTTACGGATGAGTTTGGTTGCGTGTGACGTTTGACTAGGTTTAAATTATCCTTCCGCTGCATGAAACCTAGTAAATCAAACCCTAGATCGATATGATCGCATGCTATGAATCCGTAGTGAAACCCAACAGTGGTATCAGAGCCTTGTTCTCTGTATATCGCCGTGCTTGTCGCATGCCTATATGAATTTTAATGGTTAAAATTGCATGATAGGCTTGATGTATGCATATTTAATGACGTTATGATTGTTATTTGATGAATGGATGAGTTTGGGGTCGAAGACGGCTTGATGGCGCATCAAATTAGGGTGAAAACCTAGATTTCGTGCCCTGAAAGTGTCTCCCACAGTTTTGACTCGGACAGAGTCAGAGTTTTGACTCGATAGAGTCAGAACGAGAGAAACTCAGAGTTTTGACTCGGACAGAGTCAGAGTTTTGACTCGACCGAGTCAGAACGACAAATCAGAGTTTTGACTCGGGCAGAGTCAAGTGTTGACTCGACAGAGTCAGAACGAATCAAAATCGAACAGACTTGATCTCAGAGGCTTCTGACTCGGACCGAGTCAAGTGTTGACTCGGACTGAGTCAGTACAGAAGGTTGTCTAGTTCGTCACGTTTTGGTTCGAACTGATTTGGGGAGATTTCGGCTCGGACCGGGTCAAGTATTGACTCGGACCGAGTCAGTTCGTTAAACTTTGTTAGATGCAATTGTTGCATCGTTTCAAGTGTCTGAACCGAGATTTTGATTCTACCGATCTGATCGGAACAGCTTGATTGAACTGACTTGAATTCAGTCAAGATTTCATTGTGTTCAAGTCACATATACCTCATGAAATCTCAAGCTATTACCGCCCATTAGTAGAGCAACTGTCAAGGCCTCGATCGTCATGGTTACGGGTCATGCCCTAGCTGAGCGTGCCTGATTATCTTGGTGAGGCAGTATGGAGAAATCGTGATTCTCATAGCTCGAATATGGTTGAGCTTGAATTGGGTTATCAAGTCGGACGTGGACCTAATGGTAAGGATGGGATGAGGAACATGCAGTGATAGCGTAGCACTATCCCATACACATCTAGGAATCACATAGGATGTGATTGACAATGTGTTGTCTACCTAAATAGCATGTTTTTGAGCGTCATGCCCTAGCTGACTCAAAAGAATGTGAAATATGGATCCTAGCTAACTTGGAAACTCATTGAGGGTGTTTTTCTTAGTGGGAGCCTGTCATATTGCATCTATTGTCTGTGTTAGTATGTGTACTAAGCGACTTGCATGTTTTATGTCTTTTGTTTTGTCTTTTTCTGTAGAATATGACTGCTGCAGGTAATCTGGCTAATCTCTCCATGCGATCCATCCTAGATCGGGAGAGACTCACTGGTGGAAACTTTATCGACTGGTACCGCAACCTGAGAAGGATGATGATCTGGACGTGTCCAGCTTGATGCTTGGAAAGATGTCTTCGGAATTGCGTAAGTAATTAGAGGACATGGACAATTCTTTGATAGTTGATTAGTTACAGGCATGAGCGGAAGCTCTACGTGCTGGAAGAAGCCGTTCCAGAGGATGAACCAGCGGCCAATGCGCCCAGGGCTGTCAGAGATGCTTACCATAAGCACATCAATGACAACCTGGATGTGACCTGTCTGATGCTCGGATCTATGTCGGCTGAGTTGCAGAAACAACTCGAAGGAACTGATGCCTTCGAGATGATCGAGCATCTCAGGACTATGTTCGAGGAACAGGCAAGGGTCGAACGATTTAACGTCCTTAAGAACCTGGTCAACTGTAAGATGACCAATGGTTCACCCGTGAGTACTCATATCCTCAAGATGAAGGGTTATCTAGAGGATCTTGACAGACTAGGGTTGGAGGTTAGTCGTGAGTTGGCAGTAGACCTAGTTCTCCAATCCCTGCCGCATAGTTTTGACCAGTTTGTCATGAACTATAACATGCACGGGATGGAGAAGGACTTGACCGAACTACATGGGATGTTGCGATCGGCCGAGCAGAACATCAAAGTCGAGAAGAATGTCCTAGTTGTTGGAAAGAGTTCCAACAAGAGGAAGCGTTCCAAGGGCGTGAAAGGCAAGGGCAAAACGGCAAGTGTTGCCGCCGAGCCTAAGCCGAAGGCCGAGAAGGGAGAGTGCCATTTCTGTCATGCCATCGGGCATTGGCGCAGAAACTGCAAACTCTACCTGGAAGATCAGAAGAAGAAGAAGCTTGCAGAAGCTTCAATTTCCGGTATCTTCATTATAGAGGCCAACTTGTGTACTTCTTCTTCATGGGTATTAGATACCGGATGTGCCTCACACATTTGTGGAAATGTGCAGGGCCTGAGAAGAAGTAGGCAGCTAGCGAAGGGAGAAGTGGATCTCCGCGTCGGGAATGGAGCAAGAGTTGCTGCGTTGACCGTCGGGACTTATGATCTTACTTTACCTTCTGGACTTGTGTTAGAACTACATGATTGTTATTTTGTACCTGCCATTAGCAGGAATATTATTTCAATTTCATGTTTGGATTCTGATGGTTTTCGTTTTGTTATTGAGAACAAAACTTTATCTATTTATAGAGGTGCTTTATTTTATGGTAATGGTTACCTATTTAATGGCCTTTATATTTTGGATGATAAACCATCTGGACACAATTCGATCTATAACATTAGTACCAAGCGGTTTAAGCCGAACGACTTAAATCCGACCTATCTCTGGCATTGTCGACTTGGTCACATCAATGAGAAACGCATTGCGAAGCTTCATTCTGATGGACTTCTTTATTCTTTTGATTATGAATCAATCGAATCATGCGATTCCTGTTTGATGGGCAAGATGACAAAATCTCCTTTTACTAGTAAAGGAGAACGGGCTACGGAGTTGCTAGAACTCATACATAGTGATGTGTGCGGTCCTATGAGCTCGCCCGCTAGAGGGGGTTATCTGTATTTCGTTACGTTTACTGATGATTTCAGTAGGTACGGTTATGTCTACTTGATGAGACATAAGTCTGAAACGCTTGAATTGTTCAAGAATTTCAGAAACGAGGTACAGAACCAACTTGGCAAGACGATCAAGTTGCTTCGATCTGATCAAGGTGGCGAGTATATGAGCCAAGAGTTCACTAACTATCTGGCAGATTGTGGGATTGTCTCACAGCTGACTCCACCTGGAACGCCACGGTGGAATGGCATGTCTGAGAGGAGGAACCGGACCCTATTAGATATGGTACGGTCTATGATGAGTCAGGTCGATCTTCCTAAATCCTTTTGGGGTTACGCTTTGGAAACGGCAGCGCTTATACTGAACAACTGTCCAACAAAGTCGGTTCAGAAGACTCCATATGAGATATGGACTGGGAAGCATCCCAGGTTAGCATTTATGAAGATTTGGAGATGCGACGTTTACATGAAACGTCTAGCTTCTGATAAGCTATCCGCCAAGTCTGATAAATGCGTATTTGTGGGTTACCCTAAGGAAACTAAAGGGTACTGGTTCTACAACCCATCTGAGAACAAAGTGTTTGTTGCTCGGAATGGATCTTTCTTGGAGAGAGAGTTCGTCTCCAAGAGAGTCAGTGGGAGTAGAATAGATCTCGAAGAAGTTCAAGAACAACAACTAGTCGAAGAACCGAGTGAACAGGTCGAATCGGTTCAACCTGTGTCACAAGTTGTTGAGACAGCACCTCCTAGTGAACCTCGGAGATCTGGTAGAATTCGCCAAGAGCCTACAAGATATGGTTTTCTTGTGACTGGAAACGACGAACTCATGTTGTTAGAACATGACGAGCCTACGTCGTATTCAGAGGCTGTGGCGGGTTCCGATTCCGAGAAATGGCACCATGCCATGGAGTCTGAGATGCAGTCCATGTACGACAACAAAGTATGGACTTTGGTCGACTCATTTGATGGTATTAAGACCATTGGATGTAAGTGGGTTTTCAAGAAGAAAACCGATATGGATGGCATCGTGCATACCTATAAGGCACGACTCGTTGCGAAAGGGTTTCGGCAGATTCATGGTATAGACTATGATGAAACCTTTTCATCAGTCGTGATGCTTAAATCCATACGGATTCTGCTGGCCGTAGCTGCGTATTATGACTACGAGATATGGCAGGTGGACGTCAAGACCGCATTCCTTAATGGGAATTTGCTCGAGGATGTGTACATGACACAACCCGAGGGTTTTGTCGATCCTAAGAGTCTGAGGAAGGTGTGCAAACTTCATAGATCCATTTATGGACTGAAACAGGCTTCGAGGGGCTGGAATCTTCGATTTGACGAGGCAGTCAAAGCGTTTGGCTTCCTGCAAAATGAAGATGAGCCATGCGTTTACAAGAAGGTCAGTGGGAGCGCAGTGGTCTTCCTTGTGCTTTATGTAGATGATATATTGCTCATCGGAAATGACATTCCTACCTTGCAAGGAGTAAAATCCTTGCTAGGATCAGTCTTTTCGATGAAGGACTTAGGAGAAGCCGCTTATATTCTAGGAATCAAGATCTATAGAGATAGATCGAGAAGGCTTCTTGGTCTAAGTCAGAGTACATACATTGACAAGGTCTTGAATCGGTTCAAGATGCAAGACTCCAAGAGGGGTGCCTTGCCAATGGGACATGACGTAGCTCTTAGCAAGACTCAGTGTCCAAAGACACAGGATGAGCAAGAGCGCATGAGTAGGATTCCATATGCCTCGGCAATTAGATCCATTATGTACGCCATGTTGTGTACTCGCCCGGATGTATCATATGCATTAAGCATGACTAGTAGATATCAATCTACACCAGGTGAGGCTCACTGGATTTCGGTCAAGAACATCCTTAAGTACTTGAGAAGGACTTAGGATTTGTTCTTGGTGTATGGCGGATTGGAAGACGAGGTCGCTATAAGTGGTTATACCGATGCTAGTTTCCAAACCGACAGAGATGACTTCAGATCGCAGTCAGGTTATGTTTTCTGTCTGAACGGTGGGGCTATCAGTTGGAAGAGTTCCAAACAGCCAACCGTGGCAGATTCGACTACAGAAGCCGAGTACATAGCAACATCGGATGCATCTAAGGAAGCTGTTTGGATCAGGAAATTCGTGGGAGACCTGGGCGTCATTCCTAGTATTGCAGATCTCATTGAGTTGTATTGTGACAACAATGGTGCGATTGCGCAAGCTAAGGAACCCCAGTCACACCAGAGATCCGAACACATACTCAGGCGATTTCACTTGATCAGAGAAATCATCGATAGAGGAGATGTGAAGATAAGCAGAGTGTTGACGGATGATAATATTGCCGACCCATTGACGAAGCCTTTCCCTTCGTCAAAACATGATGGTCATGTTAAGGGTATGGGGATTAGATGCTTGTAGGATAGATCATAGAGCGTAGTGGTAGATTGTTGGTTGTAATGCTCTAGGATGATCCGTGATATGACATTTTGACTTTGTATTGATTCATTGATTTATGAATGCATTACATTCCTGTTATATGATTGGCATGTTTGTTATATTTCGGTATCCTTGAATCATTATAGAATGATTCTAAACACCCTGGTCAGTTATCATTGTGGGAACAATGATAAATTAAGACTAGCATGAGGTGTGATCGATGCATTGGATGCATATCACAATCATGGGTACTCGTTGTGAACGAGTGACTGGTTGACCCGCATGAGATTGTCACATGAACAGAGTCATGACTTGAATCTCATACGGCGGTTCGTTCTTGGATCCTCAGACCTGAGATGTCTGGAGTATCTGATATGAGGAGTGGCGTGTCTTGACTGCGTCAAACGTCGTCCGGATGATTATAACGGCGTTAATCAGATACGTTCACGAATCATATGGAGATAGTAGACATGCAATATGGGACTTGTCACCTCCTTAACAGGAGAGATGTCGCTGGGCCCTCTTGTGGAAGTCGGACTATGAAAATGCGTGGCCACGCTATAGATGAAGTTGCATCTATTTAATTAGTCGATTTGCCAAGACGAGAAAGCGGTTGAACTTGAAGGGTGGCTCAAACCATGCCCTTGTTCAACATATGATATCGTGAGATAAAGGATCAGAACTCGAGCTGTTATTGCCTTGGTTAGATCACCTCTAACTCAATTCTAAATGGGTGGTCATGGCGTCTTGCTAGAGGCTAACCATGACTTGTAGATCGGAAATGGTTCTCGAGGCTACTGCCACTGCGAATGGGCCTACAGGGTCACACACCACTAGGGATGGACTTATATGTGAAGTATCGGAAAGATAGACTTGGATTTGGTCGAACAACCGGTTCTCGGACCAAATCAGAGTGTCGGGACGAGTTTTAGCCTTCTGACTCGGACCGAGTCAGTACTTGACTCGGACCGAGTCAGTACCATGCGAGTCGAAGCCCAGAAAGTGTTGATGTTTTGACTCGGTCGAGTCAAAGTTTTGACTCGGACCGAGTCAATACTAAATGGGTCGGGTCGGGCTGATTCGTTCTGACTCGACCGAGTCAGAGTTCTGACTCGGACCGAGTCAATACTCGGAAAAAGTCACTTTTCCACAAGGATTAGGGTTCCTATCTTATAAAAAAGGGTATTGGACGCCGTCCTCAACAAAAAAAAGACAGACGAAAAGAACCCTAAGACAGAGCAAAAACTCAGAAGAAATCGTTTCTTTAATAGTTCTAGCTCCCGGGATTAGATCCCACTCGATATACTTCACAGGTCCTAGCAAATCGGTTCCAAAAGCGTTTGGAATCCTTCCCGTCGGTGTGGATACGTGTAAAGGGACTGTAACTTCAGTCCTAGATGATTAAACAGGCCTCGGATCGACTCCTACTTCTGTTTCTTCAGGAAAGAGGTAAGTATTCGATTTCCACGGTGATATACACGATTATACGGGGTTTTACGGATGAGTTTGGTTGCGTGTGACATTTGATAGGTTTAGATTATCCTTCCGCTGCATGAAACCTAGTAAACCAAACCCTAGATCGATATGATTGATACGTGTGTACCGAGTCTAATATATAACCCGATTCACAACTCACCGCAAGGATACGGATCGTCGTAACACGGGGTCGAACGCAAGGACCTAATCGAGACTAAATCAAAGCAAGTAAGTGAGTGTGATGATGGAAGTATATGGAATGAATGGAAAACAAGGAAGCAAAGCAATAAAAACTAGCAATCTAAGATGACCGTGGTTGTCGGGACCGTATTCGCGTGTATGGGTATATGCTAAGCATGCGAGAATCACGATATTGAATCTGTATTCGGGAATCGTCAAGCAACAAAAATAGAGAAATCACCTCCGGCATATAACTCACTATCTAAAGTTCTCTAAATCCATATCCCTATGTGATTTATCAAACTAGATGCATGAAGAACGCTATCATCAACCATAGATCGATCAAACCATATTCCTATGTGAATAATACGATCTATCCTATCGATTTTGATCCGAAACTAAACTCATATTCCTATGTAGTTCAGAATCTAAAGCAATTGGTCAAGGGGTCAGCAAACACCAATTGAATAAAGCACAAATCGATAAAACCGAAACAAATCCAAATCGCAACCAAGTTAAGGTTCAAACATACCCAAAACACAAACGAATCTCTAACTCACAGCCGTGGATCTACTCTCGGTTCATGGAAAAACACTGAGCAAAACCAGAAACAGAAAGAAAAGAGGGAGAAGAAAGACTCATGTCGACAGCAAGCGATCTTCACGTTCCAACACTCATTCTTCTTCCCGAAATCCCGTAAAACTCCTATTTCTCTCACCAAAGCTCTCCAAAGTCTGTATAAAGTCTGTCTCCTCCTCTTGGACGTCTGTAGGCTCTTTTTATAAACCCTAGGCGGCGCCCCCGAAGTCCTATTCCCATCAAAACTCTGAAAATTCGAATCTGGGCTTTTTCTGGGTTTTGACTCGGACCGAGTCAGTACTCTGACTCGACCGAGTCAAAACGAGATTATTAAGAATTCGGCCCAGCCCATTCTTCTGACTCGGGGTGTCTGACTCAGGGTGTCTGACTCGGGGTATCTGACTCGGGCATTCTGACTCGGGGTATCTGACTCGGGGTGTCTGACTCAGGCATTCTGACTCGGGATATCTGACTCCAGCCGAATCAAAAAGGAAGCTCTTGACATATTTCATCCCTTTAGCTCCAGATTGCTCCCGTTTTGGTCCAAATCGCGTCCGAGACCTGTAATCCTATAAAAACACAACCAAACCGAGTTTCGTGACCTAGCGCGCCTATAATGCCTACAAATGAACATGATCCTCATATAAATCCTATAAAAACGTCCAGGAAATATAGAGAGAATTAGGAGTTATCAAATCCCCCCAGACTTAAACCTGTGCTCGTCCTCGAGTAAAGAACGAAGGAATAAAATCTGCAAAACAGGGATGACGAACATCAAATAGCATCCTCATGAAACTCAAAAGTGAAACATCCGTCTAATGCTAGCTTTCTGTGAATCGTACCCAAACCGGTCTACTATGATCTTTCTACCAAAGACTAATCTACCTAGTCATGGGACTTTTATTGCCACCTAGAACGCGTTAGAATCTCTACATCTCACCAAGCCTATTTCCGAACCTATCCTTATCTCAACTTTACCTTTTCGATCTAAGTTCTACATACCTGTATTTTTTTTACCTTTTTGTAGGATTTTTCTATCAAATGCACGCATCTCGGGTTTCTAGGACGTTGAAGTCGAAGGATATCGGTTTTCTCTTTTTTTCTTTTCTTTCTTTTCCTCTTTTTTTTTCTTTTGATGCGATGTCCGACCACAACTTAGACCCGAACCATCAAACGATGCACTCATGTCCTCGAACGATTTTCGTTGACGAGATTCTGCCAGCGGGGTGTCGAGATGCTTTATTTTCCCAGGATTTTCGTTGAACTAGATTTCATCGACCTGCAAGACTCGGAAAAGATTCTAAACGAAACATATAACCTGGATATAGTCGTTTCAACTCCGTAGGTTCCAAACAACAACCTCATCCCACAAACTATATATAGAAAGTCTGGAGAACTATCAATTCGACACGGTTCAACCACGCTCTACAAAGTCACTAGTTCATCAAGATGTTCCTACTCTATCATTCCACAAATCCTCCAAATGATGTTCAAAACGGGTGTCCGAGGTATGCACGTGAACCTATATGAACCTATATCTATATGTCATATGCAATCATGCAAACCTAACAAAGATCATCTATATGGAAAAAGGAAAAAGAAAACGTGAATACAACTAATGCAGAGTGATATGCAAAAGTGAAAAATTTTCCTAAGTCTATATGCCATGATAAAATGCACCTAAACTAAATGCGATCCTAAATAGATAGGCCTGAATAGGTGAAGGATCTATCCACCTCCCCAGACTTGAACCATACACCGTCCACGGTGGAGACTCTCGCCCGGAAGAACAGAATCGAAAATAACGTGTGAAGAGAACCAGTAAAAGGGTAGAGAAGGCTTAGCTCTGCGAAATTCGTTCGCTCGCAATGAAGTTAACTCACGTCAAACGCCAGAACTCTCACACTCTCTGTGAACTGGGATCTATCCACTCGTCGTCACTCGGAACTGATACTCATCTCTCATGTATAGATATGAATGCTCATAGAACAACAAACGTTATCTGAAAAAAACATAGAGGCTCGCATATAGATAAATAAGTCCAGAGTATGCAAAATTCAAGTCTCCAAAATACATCCGAAAGGCCTACTACATCTCTACTAAAATAGAAAAGGGAAGATCTACCTGAACTATGGTCTAGTCGTCTGCTGGTGCATCGTCTCTGTCGTCCTCCATGGGTATTGGTGGCTGCTCATCTGGGAATAGTCGGTTGCAGAACCCGCGAAACTCCCCATATAATGCATCGTGCTGTATCCTGAGTGCCTGCATCTGATCAACCAGCTGTGATGAAGTCTCGCACCATCTGGTGTACATGCTCGTCATCTGGGAGTCGACATGGCTCCGCATGTCTGTCATAGCGCTCTCGACTGAACTTCTAATGTCGACCACTGCCCTGTCTACCGAGCTCCGCGTGTCCAACATCACCTGATACATGAAGCGCTGGAAGTCGTCCTGTGGCTGGAATGTGTATCCATAGCTGTCTGGGCCACAAGTAGGTGGTGGCGGTGATGGTCGCGTGAAGTCTGGCTCTGAAAATGAAGCAGTGAGCGGTGGCAGTGGAGATGCCTGGAGCAAGTCATCGGGTAGTCGGGATGGCCCTGCCTCTGAAGTGTGGTGCTCCGAATGGTGTGTGCTCCGAATGTGTGGGCGGTGCGGGCGGCTCGTCGTATGCCTCCTCCTCTAGACCGGATCGCTGTCCTGCTGTGAGATCTAGTAGGAGTCCCTCTACAGTGATAGGTGGCAGATGTATGTTCGGCAGAAGGAGGCGCCTCTTGGTGTTGTTGCCGCGCTCATAGTATAGCCAGTAGGTTCGGCGACCCTCGATATCGATGGAGGACTTCTGTCGCAGCACCTTGATGTTCAGAGTTGAGGATGGGCTGCATCGGGTCCTCTCGTACCTGCCGACGTTGACTCCTACTTGTCTAGCAATCCGGGTGATCATACCTCCGACAAACACTTCGACTCCAGAGTCTGCCTGCTGGATCGAGTATAGGTGGAGTGCTACTCGGAGGCTAGATCAACGCGAGACATT
>NW_010966005.1:97011-101621 GCF_000463585.1 Tarenaya hassleriana | reverse complement strand
CCAGTCGGACCCATCGTAAAGTGGACTTAGGGCATGTCGGATGAACTGTAGCTCCGTCTGGGATACTGACCCCGGATCTTTCCTAGCAAACAGTGTGTTAGCTAGGATCATATGAAAATACCTGACTGCAGGGTGTCGGATCCATGTAGACTTCAAACGACTGGCTATGTAGTCGCGGGATCCTATCTCTGACCAAAACTGTCGTAGTGCGGATCCGCTCACGGATGGAAGCTCGGCCGTCTCCCTGGGAGTAACACCGAGGGTCTCAGAAAGCTGAGCCATGGTGAGGTGGTAGGGACGTCCGGCTATCCAGAATGCCATGTAAGCTCTGCTGGCGTCGCCATCCTGGGGAATGTACAGGCGGTACGATGATGATGCTAGAAATTCTGCCGTCAGCTGCCTATATGTCGATTCGCGAGCCTCGAGGATGCTGAGCCATCCTAATTGGTCACACAAGCCGTGGACCTGCTTGTAGAATCCTAGCTCGATAATCTCCTCGTCAGGGAATTTGGTGCAGTAGATCAGGTTGGAGAAGTAGATTGTTGTCTGCTGCATGTCAGGGGTGGGCAGGCGGAAGCGAGGCTCGTGGTCGGTGTCACTGACTACGATCGTCGGAGGGGTCAGGGTCATCACTGCGTCCACCCGTGGTTGGAAGGGAGCAAGAGGTGGAATGTGATGCTTGCGAACGTCGGATGCTCTAGATTTGGTTTTGCGGGTGGCCATCTGAAACTCAAGACAAAGATAGGTGAGTGCGACCGGGATCGCCAATACGCGTGGGAAACGGCCCGGATATCGCACAGATGACTGACTCGGCCGAGTCAAGGGATGTTGCCTCAGTCAGGTCAACATGTGACTCGGTCGAGTCAACACGTGTTCGTCATTGGAATTCCGCGTTCTGCCTCGGTCGAGTCAAAACTTTGACTCGGACCGAGTCAGAGCGCTGTTCATTCCGCCAGACGAAGAGCTACACTCAAAATCCCCGAAATCGCTGAAATCAACCGAAAAAACTCATGGGTAATCAAGAATAAGCATGTATGTGCAAAAATCTGTGTCCTAATCACTCAAAAACTCATAAAAACTTTCTGATTTGGTGAAAATCGCAAATCTCACTCTTAACCCAAATTTTTTTCGCAAATCCGGAATAAATATGCGTAAATCTTGGCGAAATAGGTATGAATCGTCCATAAGCTGCAAAATATAAGTGAGGAGACACATACCGTACGGATTTAGACTGCAAAATCGTTGGAGGCGACTCGGGGTGACAGAGACCGAGTGAGGGGTGCTTTTTCGTGGAAAAAGGGGAAAATGGGGAAGAAAACGGCGGAGAGGAATAAGTAGGATTTTGAAACTCTGACTCGGACCAAGCCAACTCTTGACTCGGTCGAGTCAGTTTACCTTATGCCGATTCGTCCTTCGCGAGTTGACTCGGTCGAGTCAACACTTGACTCGGACCGAGTCAGAACTCTGTGACATGATCTCAACTTCGTTTCTGCGCTCGACAACCTGCAAATCAAGTTCTATATCCCTGTACCCGAGGGAAAACACCATGTAGGCTCCCAAATCCAAAAAGAAAAGTCTAAAACCCAAACAACATCTCAAAAACAAAACAAAAACCCCGGGTTGCCTCCCGAGAAGCGCCTCTTTATGGTTATTAGCTAGACCGTACGTGAACTCAGGCTGATGGTGGTATTGTGAGAGGAAGAACGCCTCTCTCACCTGCAGGGTCGGTCGGGGCTGCAGGGGCGGTCGGGTTATACAGCTTCAGACGCTGTGCATTTACCTTGAACGTACCACCCGTGCCGTTATACAACTCAATTGCGCCGTGGTCATAAACTCGATGGATCTTGAATGGACCGGACTACTTAGACTTCAGCTTACCTGGAAACAATCGCAAACGAGAGTTGAAGAGAAGGACAAGATCACCTGAGTGGAATGATCGCTGAATGATGTGTCGATCGTGCCATTTCTTCGCTCTCTCCTTGTAGATTTTCGCGTTCTCATACGCGTCAAGTCTGATTTCTTCGAGATGGTGAAGTTGGAGCTCACGTTTCTCTGCAGCGGTCTTCATGTCATAGTTGAGCGCCTTGATTGCCCAATACGCTTTGTGCTCGAGCTCAACCGGTAGATGACATGCTTTGCCATAGACTAATTGGAACGGAGTCATACCAATCGGCGTTTTGAAAGCCGTTCGGTAAGCCCATACCGCATCGTCTAGCCTCTGTGACCAATCCTTCCATGATTTAGCGACAGTCTTCTCCAGAATGGACTTGATCTCCCGGTTAGAAATCTCCACCAGTCCACTAGTCTGAGGATGATACGGAGTAGCAATCCGATGATGAACTTCGTACTTCTTCAGTAGTGTCTCGATGATCCAGTTGACAAAGTGTGCTCCGCCATCGCTAATCACAACACGAGGAACACCAAAACGTGGAAAAATAATCTGTCTAAATAGTCTAACCACAGTCTTAAAAGCCCTAACCACAGTCTTAGCATCATTCCTCGCGCTAGCCAATACCTCTACCCACTTAGTCACATAATCAACCGCAACTAAGATATACACGTTCCCACAAGATGATGGAAAAGGTCCCATAAAGTCTATGCCCCAAACATCAAAAGGTTCCACTTCTAGAACATAATTCTGAGGCGTCTCATGGCGTCTAGAAATGTTACCTGTGCGCTGGCAAGAATCACATGAGGTGACATACCTATGGACATCCTTGAACATCGTAGGCCAATAGAATCCCGCTTGTAGAATCTTTGCTGTGGTCTTCGAAGCGGCGAAATGACCTGCATAATCAGAAGAGTGGCAATGGAAAATTACCTGTTGCACTTCTTCCTCGGGAATACATCGTCTGAACATCCCATCGGTACCAAACTTGAACAAGAACGGATCGTCCCAAAAATAATCCTGTACGTCATGGAGGAACTTCTTCCTTCCATTATAGTTAAGTTCGACGGGATCACTTGAGAGACCAGATAGTTCACGTAGTCTGCATACCGTGGGTCTTCGTGTCGGGTAGTGACTGCCATAATCTGTTCCTCTCGCAAAGAATCATCGATCGGGAGAGGATCGGGTATCGCAAGGCGTGAAAGGTGGTCTGCAACTGTGTTCTCCGTGCCTTTGCTATCCCGAATCTCGACGTCAAACTCTTGTATGAGTAGCATCCATCGAATCAGTTGAGGTTTGGCATCTTTCTTCGTAAGCAAGTACTTCAAAGCCGCGTGGTCTGAGTATACGATTACCTTCCGCCCCACCAAGTACGACCTGAACTTCTCAAAAGCAAACACCACAGCAAGTAACTCTTTTTCAGTAGTAGTGTAATTTACCTGCGCATCATCAAGAGTCCGACTTGCATAGTAGATGGCGTGGTGTTTGTGATCCTTTTTCTGCCCCAGCACTGCTCCAACCGCATAATCGCTAGCATCGCACATCAGCTCAAATGGCAGAGTCCAATCGGGGGGCTGTATGATCGGTGGTGAGATCAGAGCTGCCTTCAAAGTCTGGAAGGCCTTCGAGCACTCTGAAGTGAACCGGAATGGTACATCTTTCGCCAACAGCTCGGTAAGTGGTCTAGAGATTTTGGAGAAGTCCTTGATGAACCGCCGATAAAATCCCGCATGTCCTAGAAAACTGCGGATGCCTTTGACGTTCACGGGTGGTGGAAGCTTCTCTATAACCTCTATCTTCGCTCTGTCTACCTCGATTCCCCTAGAAGACACCTTATGTCCTAAAACAATCCCTTCTTGCACCATGAAGTGACACTTCTCCCAGTTGAGGACTAAGTTGGCCGCTGCACACCTGTCTAAAACTCGATGCAAATTGGCCAAACAAACGTCAAATGAGGGTCCATGGACAGAGAAATCGTCCATGAACACCTCCATAATATCCTCAATCACATCAGAAAATATAGCAGTCATGCATCTCTGAAAAGTGGCAGGTGCATTACATAATCCAAAGGGCATACGACGATAAGCAAACTTGCCATAAGGACAAGTAAAAGTGGTCTTCTCCTGGTCGTTCGGGTGAATGGGGATCTGAAAGAATCCCGAGTAACCGTCTAAAAAACAAAAGTACGAGTGGAGTGCAAGTCTCTCTAACATCTGATCAATAAAAGACAAAGGAAAGTGATCCTTACGGGTGTTGGAGTTCAACTTACGATAGTCGATGCACATCCTCCATCCCGTGACCGTCCGCGTAGGAATAAGCTCGTTCTTCTCGTTCTGGATCACAGTCATGCCTCCCTTCTGGGGTACAACCTGCACAGGACTCACCCACGTACTATCCGAAATAGGGTATATAATACCCGCATCTAACAGCTTCATCACCTCTTTCCTAACTACCTCTTTCATCGTCGAATTCAATCTACGCTGATGCTCAACAGAAGATTTCGACTCATCATCTAAATGAATACGATGCATGCATAACGAAGGGCTAAGTCCCTTAATATCATCCAAAGTATATCCAAGAACACCCCTATAACATCTAAGCAAATCACTCAACTGTTCCACCTGGGGTTCTAGCAATCGGATAAGTCGAGTTAGGTCTAAGGAAAACATACCTGAGCCCTTCGGGTAAGGGCTTCATCTCCACCTTCGGGGCGTTCTCTAAA
>NW_010966005.1:95639-96105 GCF_000463585.1 Tarenaya hassleriana | reverse complement strand
GGAATCGAAAAACTACCCGGATCTGATCTCTTCCGTGGCAACTCATGTTGTAGAATCGCAGCGCTCACCTCTGTGCTCAAGGCTACTGTCTCCTTCCCAATTACCCTTTTCTTGGTCAAGATGTCTTTCAGAAACTTCGAATAAGAGGGTATCTGCAGCATAGCCTCATAGAACGGTATAGTAACCTCTAGCTTCTGAAGCATATCAGCAAATCTCGAGAACTGTGTATCCTCAACATGCTTCTTCAATCGAGAAGGAAAAGGAACGGGTGGTACCTTAGGTGGAGGAGCGACGTATGGCGTTTCGGCTTCCTCTGCATTCACCCGAGGTGTCTCATCTGCTATGCCTTTTCCTTTCTCTTCGGTAGTGTATCTAGACATCGTCCCTTTTTCCGTAGGGACTGTCTCTGGCAGATTCTTTCCACTCCTCAGCTCAACAGCGTTTACATGCTCTCGTGGATTTGGCT
>NW_010966005.1:94880-95465 GCF_000463585.1 Tarenaya hassleriana | reverse complement strand
AAGCATTGTCTTGATGTCTGCTTCATCATTCTTTGCTGGTGGAGGAGCTCGGTAACCCTGATTCTGCTGTCCGTATCCTGGATTCTGTTGCGCATATCCCTGATTCTGCCCCTGAAAACGTGACTGAGTGAAGCCCGGTGGATTCTGAGGGACTCTGGAAACGCCCTGTTGCTGTCCATTCAATGCTCCGCTCGGGTTTCCATAGGAGAAACCAGGATGGTTTCTAGGCGCGTTCGGGTTGTAGAGATTGGAAGGATTCTGGTGTTGATTCCTCCCTACGTAGTTGACATCCTCAACCGGTTCTTCCTCTGATGCTGCCTGATCAACCAGAAACATGCCAGGCTGGACTTTCGGCGGGTTAGATGTATTCTTGAGTCCCATGTGCTGCTTAATTGTCGATAAATCTGACATGACCGCTTTCAAAGAAGCGGACTCACCCAAATCTACCCGTCCTGTAGAGCGTCTGATACTATCTCCTGACATCCCTCTTGCCTTGGCCATCTTCGCAATCTGCATCTCTAGGGTGTCAAAGGGAATGTCGTATACACTCCCTCCACAAGCTGCATCCATCCATGCTCTAGTATC
>NW_010966005.1:93060-94734 GCF_000463585.1 Tarenaya hassleriana | reverse complement strand
TATACACTCCCTCCACAGGCTGCATCCATCCATGCTCTAGTATCGTCTCTCAGTCCGTGGATGAATGTGGAAAGCAGCAGTCGCTTATCCATGCCGTGGTGTGGACAAAGGCGTTGGTAGCCTTTGAACCTCTCCCATGCGTCATATAGACTCTCATCACTCTCCTCAGTGAAGCTGTGTATGGCTCTCTGTGCAGCTCGAGTCTTCTCTGGGGAGTAGTATCTCGCCATGAATTGCTCCTCTAACTCCTCCCATGTCGTAATCGAGTTTGGCTCAAGAGTGTAGAGCCAATCTCTTGCCCGGTCCATCAGTGAAAAAGGAAAGGCCTCCAAGTATACATCTTCAATCGTCATGCCTCGTGCCTTTCTGACTGATCTGCACAGCATCTTGAACTGAGTCAAGTGAGCAATGGGATCTTCTGTGGGTCGCCCTCTAAAACTCGCTTGACTGAACATCGTGATGCACTGTGGCGGTAGCTCAAAGCTGTCTATGGGCGGTCTGTTGATGCATGATAGGAGTTGGGTGTGCTTCGGTGCAATGTACGAACCCAAAGTCTCCTCTGCAACGTAGGTAGCTTCGCCCTCGGTTTGCTGATCATAAAGCGGATTCATGTGCTCTTGATTCTCTTGATGCTCCTCATCATGAACCGCATGGTCGTGCGAACTACTTGACCTCGACATAGCTTCTCTTCTCCGCTGATTTCAGATGTCTCTCAAGGTACGCTCAATCTCCGGATCGTAGACTAGGTCTTCTCTCTGAGTAGAACTCCGTGTCATGCACTAGAACCCTGCAAACTGCAAAGAAAAAGAAGAACTCGATACCAAGTGAATCCACAAAGAGGGAAGAAAAGCAAAAAAGAAAAAGAAAAACAAGCAAAGCTCTAGAATCAATAAAGACCTAGAAATAGGCTAACCAGTCCCCGGCAACGGTGCCAAAAACTTGATACGTGTGTATCGAGTCTAAAATCTATAACCCAATTCACAACTCACCGCAAGGATACGGATCGTCGTAACACGGGGTCGAACACAAGGACCGGTTGCTAAATCCAAATCTCAATCGAATATAGATCAAAGCAAGCAAGCGAAAGTGATGCTGGAAGTAAGTGGAATCTAAACTAACTAAAATAAGAAAGCAAATAAAAACGTGTAACTATCAAGCAAAGATGACCGTGGGTGTCGGGACCGTATTCGCGTGTATGGGTATATGCTAAGCATGCGAGAATCACGATATTGAATCTGTATTCGGGAATCATCAAGTAACAAAAATAGAGAAATCACCTTCCAGCATATAACTCACTATCTAAGATTTTCTAAATCCATATTCCTATGTGATTTATCAAACTAGATGCATGAAGAACACTATCATCAATCCTAGATCGATCAAACCATATTCCTATGTGAATAATACGATCTATTCTATCGATTTTGATCCGAAACTAAACCCATATTCCTATGTAGTTCAGAATCTGAAACAATTGGTCAAGGGGTCAGCAAACACCAATCGAATAAAGTACAAATCGATAAAACCGAAACAAATCCAAATCGCAACCAAGTTAGGGTTCAAACACCAATAGAATACGATCTATTCTATCGATATGGACGCTTCCCAGTCCATATCTCATATGGAGTCTTCTGAACCGACTTTGTTGGACAGTTGTTCAGTATAAGCGCTGCC
>NW_010966005.1:82441-91919 GCF_000463585.1 Tarenaya hassleriana | reverse complement strand
CTTAGGCTCGGCGGCAACACTTGCCGTTTTGCCCTTGCCTTTCACGCCCTTGGAACGCTTCCTCTTGTTGGAACTCTTTCCAACCATTAGGACATTCTTCTCGACTTTGATGTTCTGCTCGGCCGATCGCAACATCCCATGTAGCTCGGTCAAGTCCTTCTCCATCCCATGCATGTTATAGTTCATGACAAACTGGTCAAAACTATCCGGCAGGGATTGGAGAACTAGGTCTACTGCCAATTCACGACTAACCTCCAACCCCAGTCTGTCAAGATTCTCTAGATAACCCTTCATCTTGAGGATATGAGTACTCACGGGTGAACCATTGGTCATCTTACAGTTGACCAGGTTCTTAAGGACGTTAAATCGTTCGACCCTTGCCTGTTCCTCGAACATAGTCCTGATATACTCGATCATCTCGAAGGCATCAGTTCCTTCGAGTTGTTTCTGCAACTCAGCCGACATAGATTCGAGCATCAGACAGGTCACGTCCAGGTTGTCATTGATGTGCTTATGGTAAGCATCTCTGACAGCCCTGGGCACATTGGCTGCTGGTTCATCCTCTGGAACGGCTTCTTCCAGCACGTAGAGCTTCCGCTCATGCCTGAGAACAATTCTCAGGTTGCGGTACCAGTCGAGAAAGTTTCCACCAGTGAGTCTCTCTCGATCCAGGATGGATCGCATGGAGAGATTAGCCAGATTACCTGCAGCAGTCATATTCTACAGAAAAAGACAAAACAAAAGACATAAAACATGCAAGTCGCTTAGTACACATACTAACACAGATAATAGATGCAATATGACAGGCTCCCACTAAGAAAGACACCCGCAATGAGTTTCTAAGTGAGTTAGGATCCATATTTCACATGCTTTTGAGTCAGCTAGGGCATGACACTTAAAAACATGCTATTTAGGTTACACATTGTCAATCACATCCTATGTGATTCCTAGATGAGTATGGGATAGTGATACGCTATCACTGCATGTTCCTCATCCCATCCTTACCATCAGGTCCAAGTCCGACTTGATAACCCAATTCAAGCTCAACCATATTCGAGCTATGAGAATCACGATTTCTCCATACTGCCTCACCAAGATAATCAGGCACGCTCAGCTAGGGCATGACCCGTAACCATGATGATCGAGGCCTTGACAGTTGTTCTACTAATGGGCAGTAATAGCTTGAGATTTCATGAGGTATATGTGACTTGAACACAATGAAATCTTGACTGAATTCAAGTTAGTTCAATCAAGCTGTTCCGATCAGATCGGTAGAATCAGAATCTCGGCTCAGACACTTGAAACGATGCAACAATTGCATCTAACAAGGTCTGACGAACTGACTCGGTCCGAGTCGGATACCGAAATCTCCCCAAATCAGTCCGAATCAAAACGTGATGAACTAGACAACCTTCTGTACTGACTCGGTCCGAGTCAACACTTAACTCGGTCCGAGCCAGAAGCCTCTGAGGTCAAGTCTGTTCGATTTTGATTCGTTCTGACTCTGTCGAGTCAACACTTGACTCTGCCCGAGTCAAAACTCTGATTTGTCGTTCTGACTCTGTCGTTTTGACTCGGTCGAGTCAAAACTCTCTCTGTCCGAGTTAAAACTCTAAGAGACACTTTCAAGCTTCGAAAATTAGGAATTCACCCTATTTCGATGCGCCATCAAGCCGTCTCCTTCCAGAAACTTATCCATGCATCAAATAACATTCATAACATTATTAAACATGCACAGATCAAGCCTATCATGCAATTCTAACCGTTAAAATCATGTAGGTAAGCAACAAGCCCGTCGATATACAGAGAACCAGGCTCTGATACCACTGTTGGGTTTCGCTACGGGTTCCAAGCATGCGATCATATCTATCTAGGGTTTGGTTTACTAGGTTTCATGCAGCGGAAGAAAGATATAAACCTAGTCAAACGTCACACGCAACCAAACCTGCAAAACCCGAACAGATCGTGTATATCACAGTGGGAATCGAATACTTACCTCTTTTCTGAAGAAACAGAAGTAGGAGTCGATCCGGGGTCTGTTTAATCATCTAGGACTGAAGTTACAGTCCTTCTACACGTATCCACACTGACGGGAAGGATTCCAAACGCTTTTGGAACCGATCTGCTAGGATCTGTGAAGTATATGAAGTGAGATCTAATCCCGGGAGCTAGAACTATGAAAGAAACAATTTCTTCTGTGCTTTTGCTCTGTCTTAGCGTTATTTTCGTCTGTCTTGGGTTGAGGACGACGTCCAATACCCTTTTTATAAGATAGGAACCCTAATCCTTGTCGAAAAGTGACTTTTTCCGAGTATTGACTCGGTCCGAGTCAGAACTCTAACTCGGTCGAGTCAGAACGAATCAGCCCAAGCCCATTGTCAACTCTTGACCCGGCCCATTAAGTATTGACTCGGTCCGAGTCAAAACTTTGACTCGACCGAGTCAAAACATCAGCCAAGCCCAAAACGCTTTCTGGGCTTCGACTCTCATGGAACTGACTCGGTCCGAGTCAAGTACTGACTCGGTCCGAGTCAGAAGGCTGAAACTCGTCCCAACACTCTGATTTGGTCCAAGAACCGGTTGTTCGACCAAATCCAAGTCTATCTTTCCGATACTTCACATATAAGTCCATCCCTAATGGTGTGTGACCCTGTAGGCCCATTCGCAGTGGCAGTAGCCTCGAGAACCATTCCCGATCTACAAGTCATGGTTAGCCTCTAGCAAGACGCCGTGACCACCCACGTTGAATTGAGTTAGAGGTGATCTAACCAAGGCAATAACAGCTCGAGTTCTGATCCTTTATCTCCCGATATCATATGTTGAACAAGGGCATGGTTTGAGCCACCCTTCAAGTTCAACCGCTTTCTCATTTTGGCGAAAATCGACTAGTAAAATAGATGCAACTTCATCTATAGCGTGGCCACGCGTTTTTCATAGTCCGATTTCCACGAGAGGGCCCAGTGATATCTCTCCTATTGAGGAGGTGATAAGTCCCATATTGCATGTCTATTATCTCCATATGATTCGTGAACGTATCTGATCAATGCCGTTATAATCATCCGATTAAAGACGACGTTTGACGCAGTCAAGACACGCCACTCCTCATATAAGATACTCTAGACATCTCAGATCTGAGGATCCAAGAACGAACCGTTGTATGAGATTCAAGTCATGACTCTGTCCATGTGACAATCTCATGCGTGTCAACCAGTCACTCGTTTACAATGAGTACCCATGATTGTGATATGCATCCAATGCATCGATCACACCTCATGCTAGTCTTAATTCATCATTGTTCCCACAATGATAACTGACCAGGGTGTTTAGAATCATTCTATAATGATTCAAGGATACCGAAATATAACAAACATGCCAATCATATAACGGGAATGTAATGCATTCATAAATCAATGAATCAATACAAAGTCTAAAATGTCATATCACGGATCATCCTAGAGCATTACAACCAAAATTGGTGTAGAAGGATTGTCTCCTCGTTGGATTGGGGTTGAAACGGGATTGGATCCGCATGTTCTTGTTCGGCATCAACTCGGATTTCATCCACGAGACTTGAAAAGTGGGCATTTTGTGGCTTGAAGTCTTGTAACTCCGGTATTGTGTCTGAAATGTATTTTCGTACCCTCCTCCAACGGTTGCTGGAATCCATCTGAAACATGCGGAAAATATCATCGAAAAAAGTGGTCAGAAAGAGTGAGCGGGTCGCCCAAAAAATGGGCGGTCACTTGGCCAGGTGATGTTTTTGCTCAGAGAAAACGAGCAGGTCGCTCGAAAACCAAGCGGTCGTCGGTAGGCGAGCGACCACTCGTTGCTTGTTTCCATGAAATTTTTCGGCCGGAATCGAAATTTTCGGCCTAATCTTCCTAACCCATGCAAGTTTCGACTAACCCACGTAAGAATGTAACCCTATTTCGACCAAGCAAGCCCTAGATCTAAGATTTGGAAAGATGAAGAGAAATTAGGGCTTACATTAGAGAGGAGGTTTTTCACGAGAGAGAGAGAGCTTGCTCGGCGGTGAAGTGATGAGACGACGGAGGACGGACGGACGGTGAGTAGCGGCGGCGGTTCGACCGGGAGAGAGATTTTGCCGAAGTGAGGGAGGAAAGGGGAGGAGTTGCGGCCGAAAGAGAGTGTGAGAGAGAGGGTGGGGTCTCGATACCCTCTCTCTTTTGTGTCCTTTTTTCGTTTTTTTTATACGAGCGGTCGCTCGTTTTATGGGCGACCGCTCGTTCTTTTCTTCATTTTTCGCATAAGAAACGAGCGGGTCGCCCGAAAAATGGGCGACCGCTCGATTCCCTTTTTTTCTCTTTCTGATGAGCTGGTCGCTTATAAAATGAGCGACCGCCCGCTTCCCCTGTTTTTCGACGCAAAACGGATCTTCCCTCGCGCTCGTGTTGTATTTGATCAAAGAGGTTGTTACGAGAGGATTTTGGAGGTTTGATTAAGAAAAGAGAAAAGGAACAAAGAAGGTGAAGAATGTACATCCCGGTATGAACCGGGTTGCTAGTTAAGGTCGTAGCTAGACCGAAATGCGGTTCAATCAATTAAAGAGAGGGAGAGTACAGAGGTGCCTCCTTCTGGTCTAATACTCCCTGGATTGTATGGCTTGAGTCTTTGAGTGTTGACCATGAAAGTTCCGCCTTTTCCGTTGTCGAGTTCTACCGCTCCATGAGAGGTAACGTTCTTTATGACGAACGGTCCCGACCACAGTTTTTCTGGAAAAAGTTTTAGTCGAGAATTAAATAGAAGAACGATGTCACCTTGTTGGAAGTTTCGATTGAGGATGTGCCGGTCGTGCCACTTCTTGGCCCGCTCCTTGTAAATCCGCGCGTTTTCATATGCGTCCAAGCGAATTTCCTCTAGGTGATGGAGCTCTAACACTCGTTTTTCCGCTGCGGTTTTCCAGTCGTATTCAACGCCTTAGTCGCCCAATATGCCTTATGCTCCAACTCAACCGGTAGGTGGCAAGCTTTCCCATAAACGAGTTGAAATGGAGTCATCCTGATAGGCGTCTTGAATGCCGTTCTATAGGCCCAAACCGCATCCTCAAGCTTCAAAGCCCAGTCCTTTCTTGACTTGGCCACTGTTTTCTCCAAAATTTGTTTGATCTCTCGGTTAGAGACTTCTACTTGACCGCTCGTTTGGGGATGGGAGGGAGTGGCTACTCTATGGTGAACACCATATTTAGTCAATATGCCCTGAATCACTCTATTAACAAAGTGTGCTCCTCCATCACTTATCACCACTCTTGGGACACCAAACCGAGGAAATATGACTCTTTTGAACATCCGTGACACAGTGCTTGAATCATTCTTCGGATAGCAAGTACCTCCACCCATTTTGTCACATAGTCTACTGCCACACGAATGCATAGGTTGCCGCAAGATGATGGAAACGGCCCCATAAAGTCTATTCCCCAGACGTCAAATGGTTCCACCTCCAATATAAAGTTCTGTGGCGCTTCATTTCTCCGCGAGATGTTACCCGTTCTTTGACAAGCATCGCATGAGCTTACAAAAGCGTGGACATCCTTGAACAAAGTTGGCAAATAGAAACCCGATTGTAGGATCTTTGCAGCTGTCTTGGCCGAGGCAAAATGCCCTGCGTAATCCGATGCGTGGCAATGATGTATCACTTGCTTCACTTCTTCCTCCGGAATGCATCTTCGAAATAATCCGTTCTTACCTCTCTTAAACAAGAAAGGTTCATCCCAAAAGTAGTCTCTAACATCGTGGAAGAACTTTTTCTTCCCGTTGTAGCTTAGCTCTGGGGGTACCACCTTGGCAACCAAATAGTTGACATAATCTGCATACCAAGGAGTGACGTTCTTGATCTCCAAGGATAAGATGTGTTCTTCCCTTAGTTAATCGTCGATTGGTATAGCTTCGGGTATTTCCAATCTAGATAGATGATCCGCCACTGTGTTCTCCGTTCCTTTCCTATCCCGGATCTCTAGATCAAACTCTTGCAGAAGCAACACCCATCGGATCAACCTTGGTTTAGCATCCTTCTTCGTGAGCAAGTATCTCAAGGCGGCGTGATCCGTGTATACGATCACCTTAGAACCCACCAAGTATGATCTAAATTTCTCGAAGGCAAACAGTACAGCAAGGAGCTCTTTCTCCGTGGTGGAGTAATTCATTTGAGCGTCATCGAGCATTCGACTTGCGTAGTATACGACGTAATGCTTCCCATCTTTCTTTTGTCCCAATACGGCCCCGACCGCGAAGTCGCTAGCATCACACATTAACTCAAAAGGAACACTCCAATCCGGGGGTTGAATGATCAGAGGTGATACTAATGCCTTCTTTAATATACCAAATGCCTTGTGGCACTCCCCATTAAACTCAAATGGGGCGTCCTTGCCCAAAAGCGCAGTCAAGGGTCTCGCTATCTTCGAAAAATCTTTGATAAATCTCCTGTAAAATCCGGCGTGACCCAAGAAACTTCGGATTCCTTTAACGTTAGTCGGTGGTGGTAGCTTCTCAATCACTTCCACTTTCGCTCTATCCACTTCTATCCCCTTGTCCGAAATCCGATGACCAAGTACAATGCCCTCTCGCACCATGAAGTGACATTTCTCCCAATTCAAAACCAAGTTCGCCTTGAGACACCTGTCTAACACTCGATGGAGATTGGTTAAACACGCATCAAAGGAGGGTCCATGGACAGAAAAATCATCCATGAACACCTCCATAATATCTTCAATGACATCGGAGAAAATAGCCATCATGCATCTTTGAAAAGTTGCGGGTGCATTGCATAATCCAAATGGCATGCATCTATATGCGAAAGTATCGTAAGGGCATGTGAATGTTGTTTTCTCTTGGTCACTCGGATGGATAGGAATCTGAAAGAAACCGGAGTAACCATCAAGGAAACAAAAATAAGAATGCAGTGCAAGTCTCTCTAACATTTGGTGAATCAATGGAAGGGGGAAATGATCCTTACGGGTGTTTGTGTTAGGTTTTCGATAATCAATGCACATTCTCCATCCCGTAACAGTTCTAGTCGGTATGAGTTCATTGTTTTCATTTGGAACGACCGTGATTCCTCCCTTCTTAGGCACGACATGCATCGTGCTAACCCAAGAGCTATCCGAAATTGGGTAAACAATACCCGCATCTAACAATTTCAAAACCTCTTTCTTGACTACTTCTTTCATGTTCGGATTTAGCCTACGTTGATATTCGATTGACGATTTGGTATCATCCTCTAAATGTATGCGATGCATGCAAAGAGAGGGGCTAAGACCCTTGATTTCTCCTAGAGTGTAACCTAGGACTTCCCTATATTGCCTAAGCAACTTGGTGAGTTTTTCTACTTGATCCTCATCTAATGCATCATTAACGATAACGGGATAAGTAGAATTTGAACCAAAAAAGACATACCTAAGCCCTTGGGGTAAGGGCTTTAGTTCCACTTGTGGAGCATGTTCGGGGTCCCAATCAGTGTGTGATTTCTCTTTTGAACCTTCAGATGAGTCAAGAATGGTATGGGTGATCGACAGGATGCTTCCGGGGTCTAAGTCTTCATCTCCAGTTGAAAACGAGCTGGTCGCCCATTTTTCGGGCGGGTCGCTCGCTTCTACAGTGTCGGGATCATTTTCGCCCAGAGAAAACGGGCGGGTCGCCCATTTTGACGGGCGGTCGCTCGCTTCTACAGTGTCTTGATCGTTTTTGCTCAGACAATTCGAGCGTGTCGCCCGTTTTTTACACTGGGTCGCCCGATTTTGGTCCCGGTCGCTCGTGTGAACAGTGTTACTGCTCAGACAATCTTGAGGGGAACGTCTTCTAAAATCCCTGCTGGATACTTGATAGATCTGCCCGCTAGTTGTAAGGCCATCCTCGTGGGTTTTAAGTCGCCTATATTCAGCTTCTTGTAAATGAACAACGACATCAAACTCACACTAGCTCCAAGATCACATAGTGCCCTATCGATCTCAATGTTTCCCAACTTGCACGGTATAGAGAAGCTCCCCGGATCGGACATCTTCGGGGGAAGTTCATGCTTTGTGATGGCTGCGCTAATTTTGGTGCTCAATGCTACGGTCTCTTTTTCCACTACCCGCTTCTTCGTCAAAATATATTTTAGGAACTTCGCATATGAGGGCATTTGGAGGATTGCCTCATGGAAAGGCATCATAATCTCCATCTTCTTCAGCATTTCTGCAAACTTTCCAAATTGGCTGTCCTCATTAAATTTCTTTAAGCGAGAAGGAAAAGATATCGGGGGTACCTTAGGTGGAGGAGGAATGTAGAATGGGTCTTTCTACTGTTCTTGCACTTTAGGAGTGTCTTCCTCTACATATTTTCCTTTTTCTTCTCTTGTTAGCCTTGGAGGCATTGTCTTCTCAACCATCGGAGGGATGACCTCCGGAAGTTGTTTCCCACTCCTTAGTTCCACTGCATTGATGTGCTCGCGAGGGTTCACCTCGTTCTTACCGGGAAGCATGCCTTGCTTTCTTGATGAGGAGGAAGACGCAAGTTGGGCACCTTGATTGTCCAAGATCTTCAAATGAGCTTGTACTCCTTCCCATTGCTTCTTGAATGCAACTTGCTCATTTTCAATGCCCCCAATGGATACTCCTTGTGATTTTTGACCTTGGAGGATTTGAAATAGCATATCCTTGATGTCCGAGTCTTGATCCTTGGGTTGCACTTGCTCTGGTCTATAGTTGGAATTGCCTTGATAACCTTGACTCCCTTGACCTTGTTGTTGATATTTTGATTGAAAACCTGGAGGTCCTTGGTTGTTCCGTTGGAAAGCGGGTTGAGGATTTAGCGCATTCGACGTGTTCTTGTAGGAGAAATTGGGATGATTTCTCAATCCCGGGTTGTATAGGTTGGATGGATGAGTGTATTGGTTTGGACCGACATAGTTGGCTTCTTCCGCTTCTTGATCAACCATGTACATACCCGGTTGAACTTGCGCTAAATTTTGATCCTCCACAGCAGCTACTTGTTTGGCATTGGCGAGTTGGACCTTTATCTCAGCAAGGTCGGCCAGCACCGCCTTAAGAGCTGCGTTCTCCCCCACATCCCCTTTCACTGAGCTTCTCCTACTGAACTCGTTGGACGTATGGCTGCGTCCCTTGGCCAGTTTTGCAATTGTCGCCTCTATCTCTTGGAACGGGATGTCGTATATGTCACCTCTACACGCTGCATCAATCCAAGACCGAGTATCATCCTTCAACCCATGGATAAAGATGGGTAGAAGGTAGTCTCTTTCCATTCCATGGTGAGGGCACATTCTTTGATATTCCTTGAAGCGTTCCCATGCGTCATGGAGATTCTCCCCATCCTCATGTACAAAAGCATTAATCCGTCGCATGTTGAGTCTTGGTAGGGGAGTAGTATTACATAAGGAATTGCTCTTCCATCTCACCCCATGTCGAGATAGAATTTGGCTCAAGAGTGTAGAGCCAATCTCTAGCTCTCTCCGTAAGTGAGTAGGGGAA
>NW_010966005.1:73627-82093 GCF_000463585.1 Tarenaya hassleriana | reverse complement strand
CACTGTCTTTGCTGTCTCCGAGCGAAGCGTAGGGTCCTTTCTATTTCGGGGTCGAAGACGAGTTGATCTCTACCGGTTGTGCTTCTTGTCATGCACCGGAAGAGCTGCACACTAAAGAGACGAAAAGAACCGAAAGTGCTGTGAAACGGTTATGTCCAAAGTAGTCCAAGCAAGTACCCAAGCAATGGTGATCTAGCAAAAATCTAGACTAACACGAAAACGCCTAGTCCCCGGAAACGGCGCCAAAAACTTGATGCGCACGCACCGAGTCTTATATTTAATACCCGATTCGTACCACTATCCGCAAGTATACGGTAGTTGTAGTACCGGGGTCGAACACGAGGACTAGGATGTATTAGTCTATCTCTAAACTAGATTAGGTGGTCAAGTAAAAATGTGGTTTGTGATAAGTGTCGGAATACAAGAAAGCAAGTAAAATTATTCGGTTTGTAAAAACGATGATTTAAGGCATTGTAGGTTCGGGATCCCTCAAGGTTCGCATGGACGGTTAGTGATGCTACAATACCTATGGGTTTATCTTCCCATTGGGGGTTTCAAGCACTTCCTCTAGAGTTTGTCTCTCCCGAGCTTAAACTCACAACCTAGAGAGTCGATTCACCCATTTCCCAATGATCCAAATGATCTCTAGATACATTAGTGTACCCTATCATGAACCCTAAGCAAGCTAAGCCATTTTCCAATGTGAATAACTCACTCATTTGACATTTGGTTCCAAACAACATCCCCATATCCCTATGATCAATGTGTTCTATAGTCATATCAATTAGGGTTTCGCCCAAATCAATAGCATTAAGCACAAAACATCAAACCAATGGAAGAAAACTCAAAGACATCATAGATTAAGCTTAGGTGTCCATACAAAAGTGGGGATCCCTCACCCACAACAAAGTCACTACTCCATAACTAGGGTTTCAAAACAGAAAGCAAAATGAAGAAACATGGAAAAGGAGAAAAAATGCTCAAGATGGTCTTCAATGGTGGTCTTCTTCTTCTCCTAGCCTCCTTGATCTCCAAAATCCCTCCTTCTCCTCTTCCAAGTCAAGTTTCTCTCCAAAGTGTGTAGCCTCCTTTCTCTCTCTTCAAACTCCCCTTTTTATGAAAGTCTAGAATTAGGTTTTCTCCTCAAAACACGGGCTTTTTTCTTTTTGGGCCGATTTTGTTTTCAGGCGGTCGCTCATTTTTCAGGCGGGTCGCTCATTTTTCTTCCGGTCGCCCATTTTTCGGGCGGGTCGCTCATTTTCCTCTGACACACGAAAAAGCGAGCGATCGCTCATAAAATGAGCGACCGCTCACAAAACGGGCGACCGCCCATAAAATGGGCGGGTCGCTCGTTTTCTCTGAGCTTCCCGAGCATTCTCAAATTCTTGTTCTTCCGTGCCCGCTTCGTGAGGATTCATCGTGGAGTCTTCCTGCAAGGAAAAACAAGCAAAAACAACCTACACATGGCCATCTAACGTCCTATGATGCCTCGAATGTGAGAAGAATTGTGATGCATGACGTTATAAAACCGGTGAAAAACCCGTGTGATCATGCTTGGCTGCTGGGTCATGGGACATAGCCTCACGGATCTGAGTTGTGAAATCGGTCCTAGGCATGCTCCCATTGAGGTTGGCTAGCTCGGGTTTGCGGGACATGGCGTCGGCCACAACATTGGCCTTGCCCGGCTTGTACTCCATTGTGTAGTCGAACTCGGCCAATAAGTCTTGCCATCTTGCTTGCTTCGGGCTGAGTTTCTTCTGAGTTTGAAAGTAGGAAGTGGCCACATTGTCCGTCTTGATCAGAACAAGCTTCCAAGGAGGTAGTGTCTCCATATCCGAAGACAATGTACCACGGCCGTCATCTCCTTTTCTTGGACCGTGTATCTCTTCTCGGCCTCATTGAGTTTGCGGCTCTCATAGGCTATTGGATGACCTTCCTGCATCAACACACCACCAATAGCGTAATCGGAAGCATCCGTGTGTACCTCGAAGGGCTTATCAACATCGGGCAAGGTCATGACCGGTTCCTCGGAGATAATGGCCTTGAGCTTGTCAAATGCGCTCGGTCCACTCCCACTTCTTGTCTTTCTTGAGCATATCCGAGAGTGGAGCTGCAATAGACGAGTAACCAAGCACAAAACGGCGATAGTAGTTAGCTAGGCCGAGAAAAGACCGGAGTTGTGGGATGGTCTTTGGCTTGGTCCACTCTCGGATGGACTTGACTTTCTTCGGGTCCACGAGGAGTTGTCCGTCCTTGATGTAGTGACCAAGGAACTCCACTTCGGGTTGAGCAAAGCAGCATTTCTCCAACTTGATGTAGAGCTCGTATTCTCCGAGAATCCTTAAGACTGTCCGAAGGTGACCTTCATGCTCATATAGACTTTGGCTATAGACCACGATGTCATCTAGGTACACAACCACAAACTTATCCAAAAACTCATGGAACAATTGATTCATCATAGTGCAGAAAGTGGTCAGGGCATTGGTTAAGCCGAACGGTATTACCTTGAACTCAAATGAGCCATACCTCGTTACACACGCGGTCTTGGCCTCATCCCCCTCGGCTACTCTGACTTGGTAGTAACCCGAACGTAGGTCGGGCTTGGAGAACACTCGAGCGTTTCGGAGCTAGTCAAACAAGTCAGCAATCAAAGGGATAAGGTACTTATTTTTAACCGTTACCTTGTTTAGCGCTCGGTAGTCGATACACATCCTAAGGGATCCATCCTTCTTCTTTTGGAATAAGAAGGGAGCGCCATAAGGTGCCTTGGAGGGCTGAATGTAGCCTGCGTCCAAGAGGTCCTCGAGTTGCTTCTTGAGCTCAACTAGTTCGGGTGGAGCCATCCGATATGGGGCCATGGTTGGTGGCTTGGTCCCGGAGACAAGCTCGATCTGATGGTCGATGCCACACCTCGGTGGAAGCTTCTTGGGGAGCTCCGAGGGTATCACATCTGCAAATTCATCAAGGACAATACATATGTCGCTCGGAATGGGAGGTTGGTCCGAGGTTTCCGAGTCATTCAACTCTCGGACTGTGGCTAGGTAGCATTCCAAGTTCTTGACGCCTCTCTTGAACTGCATGGTCGAGAGAGTTGTGGAGTCTCTCGGGGCTGGATGTAGCTGGACTGTGGTTGGCTTGTCTTTGTCCACGATCACAAGGGAGGTAGTGGCTGCGGGGATGAATGTGCTCACCGACCTAAAGAAGGTGAGTCCGAGAACAACTCGGAAATCATCCATGGGCAAGACCGTGAAGTCGGTCTTCCCAATCCACTCTCCTATTTGGATCCGGACACCTCGGGCCACACCTACAGCAGCTTGAGCTAGGGAATTCACTGCCTTGACCGATCCACCACTCCCATCTAGCTTCAGCTTGAGCCTTTTTGCTTCACCTACATCCAAAAAGTTGTGAGAAGCACCTGTATCGAACATGGCAGGAACAGACTTACCGTAGATGAGGATATCCGCATAGACTAGGCGACGACTAGGAGATTCCGAGGCCAAGGCGTTCTCGGATGGGTTGGGCTTGGACATGGTTCCAAACCGATGTAAGGAACCTACGGTGGCCGCCTCATTCTCGGTGGCTTTGCCCTTGCCTTTGCCCTTGTCTTGTCTTGCCTCGGACTGTGTCTCCATGGCATTCACTTTGGCTCTCTTAGGGCACTCTCGGACCCAATGGAGATCACCGCAGAGGAAACGAGGCTTGGTGGCTTCGAACGATCCTTGGCTTGTCCCGAACCATGTGAGTTTGTGGACCCACTGTTCTGGGAGTCACCTCGGCTCTTGAAGTTGGACTTTGGCCTGTTCCCGTCTCGGTTGCCTCCTTGGTTCCTCGGTGATTGGTTTGGTCGATTGTTGTTGTAGTCCGGGAGTCCTTCTGCCACCGTGATGGCTTCCTCTAGGGTTTGAGCATCCCTACGATTGACTTCCATCCTAGCAAAATCTTTCAAACCATCTTTAAAGTAGAATAAGGCATCCCTATCCGTTAGTTCATGAATCTCTAAACGCAAAGCAGTGAAATCACAAATATAGTCTAAGATACTTCCTGTGTGACGGAGACATCGGAATCTAGTCCGAGCCTCGTCGGCGGAATTGGTGGGGACAAAGTGGCGTCGTAGTTCAGTCTTGAACTGAGCCCATGTGTCCATCCGACGTTCTCCTCGTTCGCGCTCAGCAAGGAAACGTCTCCACTAAAGCTGGGCCACATCTCAGAGATAGGTGGCCACGTGTCGGATCTTGGCTTTGTCGTCGGCTACACCAAGGGCCTCAAAGTATTGGTCCAAGGTGAACAGGAAGGACTCCACCACATACGCGCTTCGGTTCCCATTGAAGAGAAAGGGCTCGGCAACCTTGATGGGTAGAGGGTTGTGAGCCGGGGCCGGTGCTGGGGCTGGTGCCGGAACCGGTGCTGGGGGAGGTACCAGAGCAGGGGCTGCTTGGTTCTTGTGCAAACGACACTCAAGCTTTAGCTCGTTAATCAATCGAGGAAGGTCACTTACCTCGCGGTCATGGTCCTCTCGCAAGAGTCGGATCTGAACATCGCACGGGTCCAAGTCGGCTTGGGTCCTCTGTTCCATTCCGAGAGCATCTCCTTGGTCGTGTTACCAATGGCGGAGATCTCCTGCTCGAGGTCGTCCATGCCTGCATCCTGGTTGTTCGAGACGTCCTCCAAGGCTTGGACTCGCTGCTCCAAGGGCTCGGATTGTGTCTCGGCTCCATCGGGTGCGTGAGTGGTTGCGGTTGTATCCGCAAGGGCCTAGGCACGGGATCTCGTGATGCGGGGCTCCTCAGCCCCCCGTGGTCCACGTTGAGTGGTCTCGGATGGGGTGTCTGAGATCTGCGTGTTCGTCCTGTTGTTGCGTGCCATGACGGTCTTTGATGCGCACGCACCGAGTCTTATATTTAGTACCCGATTCGTACCACTATCCGCAAGTATACGGTAGTTGTAGTACCGGGGTCGAACACGAGGACTAGGATGTATTAGTCTATCTCTAAGCTAGATTAGGTGGTCGAGTAAAAATATGGTTTGTGGTAAGTGTCGGAATACAAGAAAGCAAGTAAAATTAACGGTTGTAGACGATGAATTTAGGCGTTGTGGGTTCGGGATCCCTCATGAATCGCATGGACGGTTAGTGATGCTACAACGTCTTAGGGTTTGTCTTCCAATTGGAGGTTTCAAGCACTTTCTCTAGAGTTTGTCTCTCCCGAGCTTAAACTCACTACCTAGAAAATTAATTCACCCATTCCCAATGATCCAAATGATCTCTAGATGCATTAACGTGCCCCATCATGAACCCTAAGCAGGATAAGCCATCTCCCAATGTGAATAACTCACTCATTTGACATTTGGTTTCAAACATCATTCCCATATCCCTATGACCAATGTGTTTTATGGTCATATCAATTAGGGTTTCGCCCAAATCAATAGCATTAAGCACAAAACATCAAACCAATGGAAGAAAACTTAAAGACATCATAGATTAAGTTTAGGTGTCCATACAAAAGTGGGTATCCCTCACCCACAACAAGGTCACTACTCCATAACTAGGATTTCAAAACATAAAGTAAAACGAAGAAACATAGAAAAAGGAGAAGAAATGCTCAAGATGGTCTTCAATGGTGGTCTTCTTCTTCTCCTATCCTCCTTGATCTCCAAAATCCCTCTTTTCTCCTCTCCAAAGTGATTTTTCTCCCAAAGTGTGTAACCCCCCTTTCTCTCTCCTAAAAAAGCCCCTTTTAATGAAAGTGCAAAATTAGGTTTTCACCTCAAAATTCAGGCTTTTCCTTTTTGGGCCGGATTTGATAGGCGGTCGCTCATTTTCTCTTCAGGGTCGCTCATTTTCTCCTTTTCAGTCACAAGCGGGCGGTCGCTCATAATTTCAGGCGGTCGCTCAGGAAACGGGCGGTCGCTCATAATTTCAGGCGGTCGCTCATTCTTCTCTGGCATTTCCAATTCTACGTTTTTATTCATTTTCAGGCGGCGCTCATGAAAACGGATGACCCGCCTGAATTCTCTGAGCCTCCCGGGTCTTTCCGAAACTGTGCTCTTCCGTGCCACGCTCGTGAGAATTCTCATGGAATCGTCCTGCAAGGGAAAAACAAGCAAAAGAACCTACCATGGTCGTCTAACGTCCTATAATACCTAAAATGTATGAAGAAGTTGAGTGCACGACGTTAGAAGACCGGTGGAAAAACAGTGTCGCAAAGTAATCCAAGCAAGAATCCAAGCAATGGTGATCTAGCAAAAATCTAGACTAACACGAAAACGCCTAGTCCCCGGCAACGGCGCCAAAAACTTGATGCGCACGCACCGAGTCTTATATTTAGTACCCGATTCGTACCACTATCAGCAAGTATACGGTAGTTGTAGTACTGGGGTCGAACACGAGGACTAGGATGTATTAGTCTATCTCTAAGCTAGATTAGGTGGTCGAGTAAAAATACGGTTTGTGGTAAGTGTCGGAATACAAGAAAGCAAGTAAAAGTAACGGTTTGTAAACGATGAATTTAGGCGTTGTGGGTTCGGGATCCCTCATGAATCGCATGGACGGTTAGTGATGCTACAACGTGTTAGGGTTTGTCTTCCAATTGGGGGTTTCAAGCACTTTCTCTAGAGTTTGTCTCTCCCGAGCTTATACTCACTACCTAGAAAATCAATTCACCCATTTTCCAATGATCCAAATGATCTCTAGATGCATTAATGTACCCCATCATGAACCCTAAGCAAGCTAAACCATCTCCTAATGTGAATAACTCACTCATTTGACATTTGGTTCCAAACATCATTCCTATATCCCTATGATCAATGTGTTCTATGGTCATATCAATTAGGGTTTCGCCCAAATCAATAGCATTAAGCACAAAACATCAAACCAATGGAAGAAAACTTAAAGACATCATAGGTTAAGTTTAGGTGTCCATACAAAAGTGGAGATCCCTCACCCACTACAAGGTCACTACTCCATAACTCGGATTTCAAAACATAAAGTAAAATGAAGAAACATAGAAAAAGGAGAAGAAATGCTCAAGATGGTCTTCAATGGTGGTCTTCTTCTTCTCCTAGCCTCCTTGGTCTCCAAAATCCCTCTTTTCTCCTCTCCAAAGTGATTTTTCTCCCAAAGTGTGTAACCCCCCTTTCTCTCTCCTCAAAAAACCCCTTTTAATGAAAGTGCAAAATTAGGTTTTCACCTCAAAATTTGGGCTTTTCCTTTTTGGACCGGATTTGATATCAGGCGGTCGCTCATTTTCTCTTCAGGGTCGCTCATTTTCTCTTCAGGGTCGCTCATTTTCTCCTTTTCAGTCACAAGCGGGCGGTCGCTCATAATTTCAAGCGGTCGCTCAGGAAACGGGCAGTCGCTCATAAATTCAGGCGGTTGCTCAGGAAACGGGTGGTCGCTCATTCTTCTCTGGCATTTCCAATTCTACGTTTTTATTCATTTTCAGGCGGTCGCTCATGAAAACAGACGACCCGCCTGAATTCTCTAACTTCCCTGGTCTTCCCGAAACCGTGCTCTTCCGTGCCACGCTCGTGAGAATTCTCATGGAATCGTCCTGCAAGGGAAAAACAAGCAAAAGAACCTACCCATGGTCGTCTAACGTGATGGGATTCCTGGGATCTCTAAAGCGAATCCTATTCCTAAGAGATCGATTCTAGGGTTTGCGCAGCGGATGTAAAACAAAAATTTTATAGAACCCTAGAACCATGCTGCTATTGAATTGTAAAAACGTTAGAACGCTTACCTCAATCGATCCGGGGCCTGTATCAATCGACGGGTTCGTTCCGATCACTTAAGGGAGGAAGAATACCTCGCCCTCTATACGTATCCACACCATGGGATGGATTCCAACGATTGGAACTTGTCTGCTAGGACTCGAATCTCTATTCGATTTTGTGCTTCGAGAAAACGAGACTCTTCGGTTTTCGAACTCTTTGGATCTCACCCAAAAGCTCTCTCAAACCTCTGAAAGTCGGCACCAAAAAGTCTCTTACGAATTAGGGTTTTAATCTCTTTCTTATAAAGTGATTTAACCCTAATTTCGGTTTAATTTTCGAAAAACCAGAACCTGGAACGGACGGTCCGGAATTGCACGTGGACCGTCCGTTCCAGTAAGGCAGAACGGACGGTCTACGTTTAGTGCGGACCGTCCGGTCTATCACATAGAACGGACAGTCTGCGTGTTGTCGTGGACCGTCCGTTCCACTCCTCAGAACGGACGGACCACGCATTCGGACTGTCGGGTCTGGACCCTTCCGACTTGGTTTTCCGTCGTTTCCTTTCATACGTTTGTCCTTCCCTGTGTGTGTGACCCTGTAGGCGGTCTCTAGCAAGATACTATGACTACCTATCTCGTATAGAGTTTGTTCGTGATCTTACGAACACCAGAGATGATTCCGGTTGATGATCCTTTTGTATCGCGATATCATATGTCGAACATAAGGCATGGACAAGCCACCTTATTGATCACTTGA
>NW_010966005.1:70092-72804 GCF_000463585.1 Tarenaya hassleriana | reverse complement strand
CATGAGGGCTAATCCCTCATCCCACAACAAGAAACTACTCACACATCTTGTTCATAAACACAAAATCAACAAGATGAAGCATAGAGAGAGAGAGAGGGAAAGAGATGCTCAATAATGTCTTCAATCTTCAATCCAAGGCAAATCTCCCTGTTCCTCCCTCAAGAATTCGGCCCTAGGTCTTTTGGAGGAGAGAAAATCGCCTCCTTTGCTTTCCCAAATCGAGCTCTCTCAAAAAGTCCGAAAAATCGGACTTAACCAGTTTCAGGTCACGCGGTCAGCCGGACCAAGGTTTGGTCCGGCAGACCGGACGTAAAAATGAGACTTACGCGGCGCAGGTGTTCCTAGTCCGGCTGACCAGAAATTGGTCAGCTCCAGACCGGGACTTCAGTGGACTCCCCCCGGCTGACTCGGAGCGTGCTGGCGGACTGGGCTGAGGCAGAGAAATGCTGGTCCGGCTGACCAAAACTGGTCAGCTCCGGACCAGCTGCGCTTTGGGTCTGGTCAGGTCCTCATCGGTTCGGCGGACTGAGGGGCACGAAACTCACTGGGTCCGGGGCTGAGCAGTTCTGGTCAGCTCCGGACCGGATGAGTTCTTTTACTTCTTCCTCGTCTTCTCTCCTCGGTCCGACTCGATGTGCTCGGCAGACTTGGTCCGCCGGAGTGCATTCCGGTCAGCGGCAGACCAAACGCCTGTTTTCTTTGTTTCTCGCCGAATTTGTGCGTTATGCCTTCGGGGTCCTGCCAAAGTCAAGAAATAGTCCTGAAACCCTAGAATGGCTCTAAAAATGCCTAAGAATGTGTGGAAACCGTTTAGAAACCAAAGGCACACTCGTATAAAATCCAGATAAAATTCGAGCCATCACTTATCTGATTCGACTGCTTTCTCGTTCACTGAGTTCGACTGTATGAAATAGACGATGCTCGTCTATAGTGCGGCCACACATTTCTACAGTCTCGCTCACACGAGGGGTCCAACGATATATCTCTCTTTTACGAGAGGTACAAATCCCATCTTGACTATCTACAATCCAGTACATGATTCGTTTCGTACCTGATACACGCCTTTATAGTCCTCCTATCTACAATCCAGTCAAGTCTCGGCGAAAAGTTTCCTTTTGAAAAGATTAGGGTTTCAGACTTCATAACTAAGGTTGGGGGACGCCATCCCAACCAAGAGAATTCTATTCTGAAACTGCTAGACAGATCTAGGACAAAAGAGAAATCGTTTTTTTTTGTTCTAGTTCCCGGGATTCGATCCCATGTCTTGGAAACCCTAATCACTTCACAGATCCTAGCAGATCAGTTCCAAAAGCGTTTGGAATCCTTTCCGTTGGTGTGGATACGTGTAGAGGGACTGTAACTTCAGTCTATGTGACTAAGAACAGGCCCCGGATCGATATTTGTTTTGAGTCTCGATGAGAACGAGGTAAATAACGATTCCCTCAGTGATATACACGATTTGTTCAGGTTTTGCAGGTTTAGTTGCGTGTGATGTTTGACTAGGTTTAGATCATTCTTCCCTTGCATGAAACCTAATAAACCAAATCCTAGATCGATATGATCGCATGCTAGGAACCCGTAGCGAAACCCAACAGTGGTATCAGAACCTGGTTCTCTGTATATCGCCGTGCTTGTCGCATGCCTATATGAATTTTAATGGTTAGAATTGCATGATAGGCTTGATCTATGCATATTTAATGATGTTATGATTCTTATTTGATGCATGGATGAGCGAGGGGTCGAAGACAGCTTGATGGCTCATCGAATCGAGGTGAAACCCTAGATCTCATAGGATGTGATTGACAATGTGTTGTCTATCTAAATAGCATGTTTTTTAGCGTCATGCCCTAGCTGACTCAAAAGCATGTGAAATATGGATCCTAGCTCACTTAGAAACTCATTGAGGGTGTTTTTTTTAGTGGAAGCCTGTCATATTGCATCTGTTGTCTGTGTTAGTATGTGTACTAAGCGAATTGCATATTTTCTATTTGTTTGTTTGTCCTATTCTGTAGAACATATCTGTTGTAGGAATCTGGTTAATCTCACCATGCGATCTATTCTTATGAAGGATAAACCTCTGACCACGGCTTCTGGATCGATCATTGATGCTTATTGAAAGCATGAGGATGATGATCTGAACGTGTCCAGCTTGATGCTTCGAAAGATGTCTTCGGAATTGCGTGAGCAATTAGATGACATGGACAATTCATTGATGGTTGATCAGTTGAATGTGTCATTCCAAGAGAAAGCTGGGAGCCAAGGGAAGAATGATATGGTAGTTGTTTGAAAGAGTTCCAGCAAGAGGAATGATCACTTGCGTGACGAGCTTTAAATTTATACCCGACACACAACTATTCCGCAAGTATACGGATGTCGTAGTACCGGGGTCGAACACAAGGACTTAAGCGGTTAAGCTAGGAATCGACTAAAACTAGGAAAATGGAGAAAATAAAATCGGAGAATTGTTTTTGTTGGTTTTCGTAAGTTGCAGAAAATTAAAAGAAAGAAAGTAAAATCAAAGACAATCACAATTCAAGAGGAGATAATCGATGGGAAAGGTTATGGGAATCGGGTTTCACCGATCATGCAAGGATGCCGTAAAGGATTATGGACCTAGATCATGCTCGTTCTAAGGTGAGGGATTCGAAGACTAAGGTCGGGTTCGGTTCTCTCAAACCGAAAACCCGCTATCCAAGAGAGCACTCTATCCAC
>NW_010966005.1:68813-69458 GCF_000463585.1 Tarenaya hassleriana | reverse complement strand
AAGCAAACTCCTTCTTTCTCCTTCAAGATTTCGGCCCTAGGTCTTCTGGAGGAGAGAAAATAGCCTCTTTTGCTTTCCCCAAATCGAGCTCTCTCCAAAAAGTCCGAAAATTCGGACTTAATCAGATCCAGGTCACGCAGTCCGCCGGACCAAGGTGTTGGTCCGGCGGACCGGGAGTAAATGAAGAAGCAGAACGCGGCGCAAAGTGGTCTTGGTTCGGCTAACCAAAATAGGTGGTCCTGGTCCGGCTGACCAAAATAGGTCAGCTCCGGACCAGGAATTCAAGAGGTACACTCCGGGCTGACTGGGTAGGCGAGCGGCGGACTGACGAAGGGCACAGGCGTCCTGGTCCGGCGGACCTACGTAGGTCAGCTCCGGACCAGGTGTTCAAGGGGTTCCCGCAGCTGACTGGGCGAGAGACTGGCGGACTGGGGAGAGAAGGCGGTCTGGTCCGGCGGACCTGGGTAGGTCAGCTCCGGACCAACCGTTCTTCGGGTCTGGTCAGGACGTTCGGCTCGGAGTCCGCTGGTTGGCTGAAGCTCGTGGTCCTGGTCCGGCTGACCAAATCTGGTCAGCTCCGGACCAGGCTTCGATTCCTTCCTCTTCGGTCCGGCGGGCTTGGCTCAGCGCTGAGCGGACTTGTGT
>NW_010966005.1:63322-68172 GCF_000463585.1 Tarenaya hassleriana | reverse complement strand
GAGTGTAGGGATATGTATACTTCCTTCGCTTATTCCTACAACATTCTTTCCAAGAGACTATCTGTCCTATGGGGGAAGTTTCGGGAACGGTTTTAGGGAGATATTTAACCTAGGTTCGGTCGGTCCTACTCTTTGGCATACCTAAAGACAACAATATACCCCACAACCTAGAATCGCAAGCATCAAAGAGAGGGTTCGCTATTCACCTATCATCGACAATCTACTCGAACACCTAGAGGTCTAAGTCCAAATCGCTAAGCAATCTCTAAGCAGCTATCACCATCATCTCATCATCGACCAATCTCAGCTCAAAACGGTTTATGCAATGCATGTGCTCCTACATGTTCTAGACCCATATGTAACAAATGCAATGCAAAACACAAATGTAATACAAGGGCTAGGTGGTGTCTATATGTACAAGTGCAAGAAATGCAAGTGTGGAATGCATCTAAAGTGAGAAATCATTTTTTTTATATGCAGGTGAATGTGTGAATGCACTCTAAAAAGGGACTTGAAACGATGTTAGATGCTCAACCCCCCCAGACTTGAATGAGACACCGTCCGCGGTGTCACTCGAATCCGAAGGGGCGGGTATGTGGAATAGGAAATTCAGAGCTAAGTGAAATAGGAAGGGGAAGAATAAGTATATAACCTTGTGTCCAAGGATAAAAGATGCCTCCCTGCATTCCACTTATGAATGATTCCACATTGTGTATCGTTTCGGTTGCTCGATAGTGTTCACCTTCCCACATCAAAACTCAGAAAGAGAGAAGATCAAGTGAAACTGATATAATCATAGCAAAGACATAAGCAACATCAAGATCACATCATCACATCATGTGTCTAAGTTCCCAAATGCAGAAAAATAAACATGCAATGCAAAAAGGATACTAAAAAGGATATCTACAAGCTCGGGGTGCCTCCCGAGAGCGCTTATTTATGGTCCTAAGCTTGACCGCGGGGTTTCCTACTCGTCTTGAGGATCAGAGAAGCTCATCGAGCTCCTCTCTTTGTCGTGCTCCCCGGGGTTGTAAATCTTCAACCGTTGCGCGTTAGTCTTGAATGTATCCCCTCCATAGCCATATAGCTCAATCGCTCCATGAGGGTAAATGTGTTTAACCGTAAAAGGCCCCGACCAACGCGATCTCAACTTTCCTGGAAATAGTTTGAGCCTTGAGTTAAAGAGGAGTACCTGATCGCCCGCTCTGAATTCTCTCTGCAAAATCCGATGATCATGCCATCTCTTACTTCTCTCCTTGTAAATTCGGGCGTTCTCGTAGGTATCCAACCGAATCTCATCGAGTTGGTGAAGCTGCAACACTCGCTTCTCCGCGGCGGATTTCCAATCGTAATTAAGCTTCTTAATTGCCCAATATGCCCTGTACTCAAGCTCAACCGGCAAATGACAAGCTTTCCCATAGACAAGTTGAAAGGGAGACATACCGATGGGTGTCTTGAAGGCTGTCCTATACGCCCATACAGCGTCATCGAGCTTGGATGCCCAATCTTTCCTTGACCTTGACACCGTCTTCTCAAGTATCGCCTTGATCTCCCTATTCGAGACTTCAACTTGTCCGCTCGTCTGAGGGTGATACGGGGTAGCCACCTTATGTCTCACACCATACTTCTTCAAAAGTGCTTCTATGGTGCGGTTGATAAAGTGAGATCCTCCATCGCTGATCACGACCCTTGGCGTCCCGAATCTCGAAAAAATCACCCTCTTGAACATCTTTGTCACCACTTTCGAGTCATTAGTGGGACTCGCCATAGCTTCTACCCACTTGGTGACGTAATCGACCGCCACGAGGATGTATTGGTTCCCATAAGAAGATGGAAACGGTCCCATGAAGTCTATGCCCCAAACATCAAAGGGCTCGACTTCCAAGATATAGTGCTGAGGAATCTCGTGGCGGCGGGAGATGTTCCCCGTTCTCTGGCAAGCATCGCAAGAGGAGACGTATTGATGAACGTCCTTGAACATTGATGGCCAATAAAACCCGGCTTGAAGAATTTTAGCCGAGGTCTTCGATGCTCCAAAATGACCAGCATAGTCCGAAGAGTGACAATGATGGATCACACTCCGGACTTCCTCTTCGGGCACACATCTCCTAAAGAGGCCATCCTTGCCTCTCTTGAAGAGGTAAGGTTCTTCCCAAAAATAATCCTTGATGTCCCTGAAGAACCTCTTCTTCCCGTTGTAATCCAGCTCGTGAGGAATGTACCCGCTAACAATGAAGTTCACGAAATCAGCATACCACGGGTCTCTCTCTTTCACTTGGACAGCCATCACGCAATCATCTCGGAGACAATCATCAATGGGAATATCTTCATGTCGCTCAATCCGAGATAAGTGGTCGGCCACTCCATTCTCTGTACCCTTCCTATCTCTGATCTCCAAGTCAAACTCTTGCAGCAAGAGAATCCATCTGATCAACCTCGGCTTGGCATCCTTCTTGGATAGGAGATACCTCAAGGCAGCATGGTCGGTGTACACAATCACCTTCGACCCGACCAAGTAAGACCGAAACTTCTCAAAGGCAAAGACAATAGCGAGTAACTCCTTCTCAGTGGTGGAGTAATTGACTTGTGCATCATCCAAAGTCCGACTCGCATAATAAATGGCGTGCAGCTTTCTGTCTTTCCTTTGGCCCAAGACAGCCCCGACGGCGAAATCGCTCGCATCGCACATAAGCTCAAAGGGAGCTTCCCAATCTGGTGGCTGAATGATGGGTGGAGAGATCAATGCCTTCTTCAGAGTTTCAAAGGCGGCCTGGCACTCATGGGTGAACTCAAAAGGCACGTCCTTTGCAAGTAGTTCGGTCAAAGGCCTCGAAATCTTCGAGAAGTCCTTGATGAACCTCCTGTAGAACCCGGCATGTCCCAGAAAACTCCGGATTCCCTTAACATTTCGTGGAGGCGGCAGCTTCTCTATTACTTCGACCTTAGCTCGGTCAACCTCAATCCCTCTTCTCGAAATCTTGTAGCCTAGCACAATGCCCTCTTGGACCATGAAGTGACACTTCTCCCAATTCAGCACAAGATTTGCCTCAACACACCTGTCCAACACTCAGCGCAAATTCATTAGACACACAGGAAAGGAGGGCCCATGGACAGAAAAATTATCCATGAACACCTCCATAACATCCTCGATGAGATCAGAAAACACAGTAGTCATGCATCTCTGAAATGTTGCCGGTGCATTACATAAACCAAAGGGCATCCTACGGTATGCAAAGGTGCCATATGGACATGTAAAGGTGGTTTTATCCTGGTCGCTAGGGTGAATGGGGATTTGAAAGAATACCGAGTAGCCATCAAGAAAGCAAAAGTGGGAATGCAAGGCTAACCTCTCTAGCATTTGGTCGATGAAGGGTAACGGGAAATGGTCTTTACGGGTGTTGGAATTCAGCTTCCTATAATCAATACACATTCTCCAACCCGTAACCGTCCTAGTGGGTATCAATTCATTATGCTCATTTTCTACAACAGTGATACCCCCTTCTTTGGTACAACTTGCACGGGACTAACCCATGCACTATCTGAAATCGGGTAAATGATACCCGCATCTAACAGTTTGAGCACCTCTTTCTTCACTACCTCCTTCATGGTGGGATTCAATCTACGTTGATGCTCAATGGAGGTTTTGGAACTATCTTCTAGATGAATGCGGTGCATGCAAAGGGATGGACTAATGCCTCTAATGTCATCTAGAGTGTAACCCAAGGCCTGTCTATACTCTCTAAGCAATGCAACTAATTCAGCTAGTTCCACATCAGTCAAGGCAGCATTCACAATGATTGGATAAGTAGAATTAGGTCCGAGAAATTCACACCTAAGACCTTGTGGTAAGGGCTTCAATTCCACCTTCGATGCGCTCTCTGGATCCCAATCTTTCCTCCCGCTCGTTTCCACATCGGGCTGCTTGACTTGAATGGAGGAGACCGGAGCTTGATGACTCGGAGAAAGTGATGGCTCCTCTCCGTTTTCCTCGTCCCTTAGCCAAGGGAACTCACGGGCAGAACAAGATAAGGGCTCAACGGCTCTGTGTTTCCAGCCCTCTAGCTCAATAGATGAGCTGTCATCTAAAGTCCGAACAATGCTCCGGACTTCCTCCCAATCGCAGTACATGCTGTCTTGTACCGCGTTCAATGCCATCTCAAGGGGATCTGGATCTTTGAATTCATCCCTCACCTCGTCGACCAGTGTGTCGATCAAATCTAGGTAGAAGGAAGATTCCACCAAATGTGGTTGCTTAAGGTTCTGATCAAGTCTGAACTCAACCGTCTCATCTCCGATCTTCATCGTGAGTCTCCCTTCTCTGACATGCACTACAACATCAGCCGTGTTCAGAAACGGCCTACCAAGTATGATGGGGATTTTGGAATCCTCCGGCATGTCTAGAACCACAAAGTCGACGGGGACATAGAGCTCCCTTACCTTCAGAGGCACATCCCCCAAGATCCCAGCGGGATACTTCACTGATCGGTCGGCCAATTGCAGTGCCATCCTCGTCGGTTTCAGCTCACCGACATTAAGTTTCTTGAATATGGAAAGAGGCAGCAAACTGACACTCGCGCCTAAATCGCAAAGCGCCCTCTCAATTTCCACATTCCCCAATCTGCACGGGATGGAGAAGCTACCGGGAAGCTATCGGGATCAGCCATCTTCTGCGGTAACTCCGTCTGCAATATGGCAGCACTCACCTCGGTGCTAAGTGCCACTGTCTCCTTCTCAACCGCCCTCTTCTTCGTAAGAATGTCTTTCAAAAATTTGGTGTAGGACGGGATTTGAAGAACTACCTCGTGAAACGGCATGGTCACTTCTAATTTCTTCAACATCTCGGTAAACTT
>NW_010966005.1:60429-62066 GCF_000463585.1 Tarenaya hassleriana | reverse complement strand
ATCATTTTGGTATCAGAGCTGCTCGATCCTACGGCCGAAATTCCCCGGTGAGATCGCTCCTTGCTTCTCGCTTCGGTTCTAATTTCGTTCTTAACTTCTAGTTTTGTCCGTTTGACATATCATCAGTATTTGACTGTTTTGATTGTGCTAAACTTTGATTTATTTGTCGAGCCATATATCAAACTCTTCCTCTTTCAAAGACGAATCCAACCATAGGTGGTTGTGCTTGAAATTTCAATTTTTACACCTTGAAACAATGCTCGTAATCTGACTGAAGAACATCCGACGATTACATCTCATTGCAATCAAACTTAACAACCTATTTCGTGTCTTGCAGGAGATCGATTAGGGTCACGACTTGGAAAGGCTCTTCGGCGTTCTGAATCACAGCCTTCCCCCACGTTTGTATTGTTCCTTTCATTCACTTTGATCATTTCGAAATCTGTTTGCATTTGTGTCATTATCGATCATATTGTTAAGTGGTTGTTGTTCGTTTCCGAATTGTTCTTTTGGCAAGAGGTACCAAGCACGAATCTAGGTAAATTGTTAGTTTGAGAGACTGTTTGTGTTCCCTAATTGAGCTTAGAAACAGGTTGAAAATATCTAAGTACTTCATTTCATTCACTTTGATCATTTCGAAATCTGTTTGCATTTGTGTCATTATCGATCATATTGTTAAGTGGTTGTTGTTCGTTTCCGAATTGTTCTTTTGGCAAGAGGTACCAAGCACGAATCTAGGTAAATTGTTAGTTTGAGAGACTGTTTGTGTTCCCTAATTGAGCTTAGAAACAGGTTGAAAATATCTAAGTACTTCAGAAACTGTTTAGGAACCAAAACGTTACTTGTTGCGTGAAGTGCATGTTTTAGCTTGTACATGACATTGTTGCACGTTGAACGTTTCTGCTATATTTGTTCGGACTTAGTGCTGCACGTTTTGTTACTTGCATATACCGTGGCTTGCTTTCTCAGTATCGATGGCAAACGTATCCAGTGACAGTTCGGTTTATAGGATGATCCAGCAGATTCAAGATCGTCTCACACGACTTGAGGAGATGAGCGAACCCGTGGAATTTGCTAGGGAGCTAAACAAACAAAGTGAGGGGAAGAGAACCATGCCTAAAAATCTAAAGAGGCCTCACCATGAACCCCTCGATGATGGCCGATTCAAGGATCCATATGACCGAGAATATCGTCGACCAACTCGTGATGAGAGGGCTGATCCAAAGTTCAAACCTTTCGTGTTTACTGGAAAGGAGGAGCCCGAGGTTTATCTTGAGTGGGAGCGCCAAATGGATGCCAATTTCAAATGTTATTCCTTGACGAACCGAAGGAAGATTCAATATGCGGCTGCCCATCTTGCCGAAGATGCCATCATGTGGTGGGAACGAGAAGAAAGCAATCGACGCCGTGCACATTATGATCCGGTTTCCACTTGGAAGGAAATGAAGACCCTCATGCGGAAAAGGTATGTACCTCGACGTTGTCTTCATGAATTGCAATATAGTTTTGATAACATTGTGCAGGGGGACAAGACGGTTGATAGATACTGTGGAGAATTTGAGCAACTCCTCGCTTACTTGCGAATCGACGATGATGAAGAAGAACTCATGATGCATTTCCTAGGAGGCTTACAAAAA
>NW_010966005.1:59748-60235 GCF_000463585.1 Tarenaya hassleriana | reverse complement strand
ATACCGGAGACCCAATCAAGGCGCAAAATCTTGATGCTCGAAAGGACGAAACTATCTTATATAAAAGGGAAGTCCACACACAAGGTAACAAAACTTCTTCCTCGTGTACTTATTTTACTTCTGAGGTTCCGTGTTCGGAGTGTAGGAACCAAAGTCATTTGCCCAGTGGAAGTTCCATCCGACAAGAGGTGAGCATCAAGGATAACGAGGCATATAACTCAATCGCGATGGTTGTGGCGAGGCACCTTCAGGATGATTTCGAAGTTTTATCTGACAAGGAGACCAAGAGCGTGACCGAAAAGAAAGAAACAGTCGAGAATCCCGGCTTTGTGACGGAAACAAAACCCAAAAGTTTGGCAAATGTGAGTGAAGAGCGGCAATATGTCAAGGAGAATGCATTCGTAGTCACGAGTAACAAGAAGGAATATGATGCCAAAGAAAGCGAGGATGAGAAGCCGAAGGAAAACGTACTTGAAAAGTCCAAGGC
>NW_010966005.1:56106-58826 GCF_000463585.1 Tarenaya hassleriana | reverse complement strand
GCCACTGTCTCCTTCTCAACCGTCCTCTTCTTCGTAAGAATATCCTTCAGAAATTTGGTGTAGGACGGGATTTGAAGTACTACCTCGTGAAACGGTATGGTCACTTCTAGTTTCTTCAACATCTCTGTAAATTTGGCGAATTGGCTGTCTTCATTAAACTTCCTCGCCCGAGATGGAAATGGTAGAGGGGGTGCCTGTGGAGGAGGCGGAATGTACCTCGCCTCTCCTCCCTCTACAGCATGGCCCTTGCCTTTATCTAAGGCGGCCTTCTGTGGTTCGTGTGAACCTTCTCCCTCTTCTCTGGTAACTGGGGAGGTCTCCGGAAGCTGTCTTCCGCTTCTCAGGCCTATGGCATTGATATGCTCTCTCGGGTTAGGATCAGCCTTACCCGGAAATTGGCCTTGAGGTCTCGTTGCCTGGGAAGCAAGCTGAGCAATCTGATTGTCCATCATCTTGATATGTGAATCCAACCCATCCAATCTCTGCTCGGAGCTCTCTTGCTTCCCTTTGAATCCCTGCATCTCTTGACCTAAGCTGGAAAACGAGTTTTTTTTATCGTGCATTAGTTGGGCTAACATCGACTTTAACTCTGACTCCTCTTCCTTAGCCTGAGGCGGAGGGGCTCTGTATCCTTGATTTCTCTGATTGTAGTCTTGGCCCTGATTCTGATACCCCTGATTCTGGCTCTGGTAGCCCTGATTCTGGTATCTAGGCTAAAATCCTGGGGGTCCCTGAGGTTTCGCTCCGCTTTGATATTGAGGGTTCAACGCTCCTTGCGGGTTGCCATAAGAAAAGCCATGGTGATTCCGATTCCCCGGATTGTAGAAGTTCGACTGATTGTTGTATTGATTTTTTCCCACATAGTCGACTTCTTCCATGGATTCTTCTGCTTGTTCCACCATGTACATGCCCGGTTTACCCTTCTGTGGGTTTGATGAACCGGACCTAGCAAGCTGCAGCTTGATGGCAGAAAGCTCCGAAAGAACGGCTTGTAAAGCCGAAGACTCGCTAGCATCACCTTTAACATCAGCCTTAGGCAAAGATCTTCTACTGCCCATTTCCCCTGAAATGCTCGTCTGCTGCCCATTTCCCCTGAAATGCTTCTCCCTTTAGCCATTTTAGCAATCTGTGCTTCTAGTGCCTCGAAAGAGAGATCATACACGCTGCCTCCACATGCTGCATCCACCCATCCTCTCGTGTCGTCCCTAAGACCATGTATGAATGTAGAGAGGAGATACTTGTTGTCCATACCGTGGTGCGGACACATTCTCTGATACTCCTTGAATCTCTCCCAAGCATCATACAAGGTCTCATCGTCATCTTGGGCGAATGTGTTAATCTTGTTTAGCGCCAACTGTGTCTTCATGGGAGAGTAATATTTCATCATAAACTTCTCCTCCATCTCATTCCATGTAGAAATGGAATTTAGCTCCAAGGTATAGAGCCAATCCCGCGCCTTGTCCATCAAAGAAAAGGGAAACGCCTCGATCATCGCATCTTCCATTGTCACGCCCGGCGGCTTCTTGATGGTTCGACACAACATCTTAAACTGCGTAAGATGAGAATTCGGATCCTCATTATACCTCCCTCTGAAGCTCATCTGATTCAGCATCTGAATGAACTGTGGTTGAAGCTCAAAGTGGTCTAAGGGGGGTCGGTTGATGCACGAAAGCAACTGAGTATGCTTGGGTGTCGTGTACTTCCCAAGAGTCTGCGGATTAGCTCGGATGTGCTCTCTTGGTTGCGCTTCACCTCTTGCTGCCTCTTCTGCCATTATGTCCTCTCTTCGTTTTCTGCGGATTTCCCTTTCTGTTCTGTCTATGTCCGGGTCAAAGGCAAGCTCAAGATCTGAGTCGAGTTGTCTTCGAGTGGGACGTTTGCTCATGCACTAAGAGAATCTGAAAAAAATAAAAGTCCAGAAAAAGGTAGAGAAGGTGAATCGAAGTGAATAAAAAGGCAGAGAGTAGGGAGAGACACCCGATAAAGTCCAGAACGATCCGGAAAAGTCCAGGAAAATTGGAAAAAATCCAGAAAAATTCAGAAAAGTCCAGAAAATGTCCAGAATAACTTTGAAAAAGTTCAGGGAATTCTGAAAATGTCCAGAGAGGTCCCGAAAAATCCAGAACAAGTCCAGAAAAGTCCAGGGAAATACAAACAACAAAAATAATAAACAGAAAAATCAAGAAATAAAAGAAATAAGGAAAAATTGACTGAAGAGAAAAATAAAAATCACACAAACACACAAAGAAAAAGGAAGTGAACAAACACACAAAAAATCAAACCGAAAAAAATCAAAGACTCCGGAAAGACTAACCTAGAGTCAATCTATCCTAGCTATGGAAACCGTAAAAAGTCCCCGGTAACGGCGCCAAAAACTTGATCACTTGCGTGACGAGCTTTAAATTTATACCCGATACACAACTAATCCGCAAGTATACGGATGTCGTAGTACCGGGGTCGAACACAAGGACTTAAGCGGTTAAGCTAGGAATCGAATAAAACTAGGAAAATGGAGAAAATAAAATCGGAGAATTGTTTTTGTTGGTTTTCGTAAGTTGCAGAAAATTAAAAGAAAGAAAGTAAAATCAAAGACAATCACAATTCAAGAGAAGATGATCAATGGGGAAGGTTATGGGAATCGGGTTTCACCGAATCATGCAAGGATGCCGTAAGGAAATATTGGACCTAGATCATGCTTGTTCTAAAGTGAGGGATTCCAA
>NW_010966005.1:54457-55750 GCF_000463585.1 Tarenaya hassleriana | reverse complement strand
AATCTTCAAGCCAAAGCAAACTCCTTCTTTCTCCTTCAAGATTTCGGCCCTAGGTCTTTTGGAGGAGAGAAAATCGTCTCTTTTGCTTTCCCCAAATCGAGCTCTCTCCAAAAAGTCTGAAAATTCAGACTTAATCAGTTCCAGGTCACGCAGTCCGTCGGACCAAGGTGTTGGTCCGGGCGGACCGGGAGTAAATTAAGAAGCAGAACGCGGCGCAGTGGTCTTGGTCCGGCTGACCAAAATAGGTCAGCTCCGGACCAGGAATTCAAGAGGTACACTCCGGGCTGACTGGGTAGGCGAGCGGCGGACTGACGAAGGGCACAGGCGTCCTGGTCCGGCGGACCTACGTAGGTCAGCTCCGGACCAGGTGTTCAGTGGGTTCCCGCGGCTGACTGGGCGAGAGACTGGCGGACTGGGGAGAGAAGGCGGTCTGGTCCAGCGGACCTGGGTAGGTCAGCTCCGGACCAACCGTTCTTCGGGTCTGGTCAGGACGTTTGGCTCGGAGACCGCTGGTTGGCTGAAGCTCGTGGTCTTGGTCCGACATATAACGGTAATGTAATGCATTCATAAAGCAACGAGTCATCACATAGTCAAAATGTCATATCACGGAGTATCCTAGAGCATTAAGCGGACTTGTGTGGCAATCTTCTGGTCCGCCGGACCAGAGTTGGTCAGGGGCGGACCAGATGAACTGTTTTCTTCGATTCTCACCGAATTTATGCGTTATGCCTTCGGGGTCCTGCCAAAGTCAAGAAATAGTCCCGAAACCCTAGAATGGCTCTAAAAATGCCTAAGAATATGTGGAAACCGTTTAGAAATCAAAGGCATACTTGTATAAAATCTAGATAAAATCCGAGCCATCAAGGAAGCGTTCCAAAGGTAAGGGCAAGAGGAAAGTGACAAGTGTTGTCACTAAGCCTAAGCCTAAACCCAAGAAGGAAGAGTGTTATTTCTGTCATGCTGTTGGGCATTGGTATAGAAATTGCAAACTTTACCTAGAAGACCAGAGGAAGAAGAAGCTTGCAGAAGCTTCAACTTCTGGTATCTTCGTTATAGAGGCTAACTTGTTTACTTCTACATCGTGAGTATTGGATACCGGATGTGCCTCGCACATTTGTGCAAATGTGCAAGGACTGCGGGAAAATAGACAATTGGCGAAGGGAGAAGTAGATCTCCGCGTTGGAAATGGAGCAAAAATTGCTGCATTGATTGTCGGCACTTACGATCTCACTTTACCTTCTGGCCTTGTATTGGAGTTGCATGATTGTTATTTTGTACCTGCCATCAGCAGGA
>NW_010966005.1:43491-54039 GCF_000463585.1 Tarenaya hassleriana | reverse complement strand
GAGTTGCTAGAACTCATACGTAGTGATGTATGCGGTCCTATGAGCTCTCCCGCTAGAGGAGGTTATCTGTACTTTGTTACGTTTACTGATGATTTCAGTAGGTACGGTTATGTCTACTTGATGAGACATAAGTCTGAAACGCTAGAATTGTTCAAGACTTTCAAAAACGAGGTGCAGAACCAACTTGGCAAGACGATCAAGTTGCTTCGATCTGATCGAGGTGGCGAGTATATGAGCCAAGAGTTCACTGACTATCTAGCATATTGTGGGATTGTCTCACAGCTCACTCCACCTGGAATGCCGCAGTGGAATGGCATGTCTGAGAGGAGGAACCGGACCCTATTAGATATGGTACAGTATATGATGAGTCAGGTCGATCTTCCTAAATCCTTTTGGGGTTACGCCTTGGAAACGACAACGCTTATACTGAAAAACTGTCCAACAAAGTCGGTTCAGAAGACACCATATGAGATATGGACCGGGAAGCGTCCCAGGTTAGCGTTTATGAAGATTTGGGGATGCGACGTTTATGTGAAACGTCTGGCTTCTAATAAGCTATCCGCCAAATCTGATAAATGCATATTTGTGGGTTACCCTAAAGAAACTAAAGGGTACTGGTTGTACAACTCATCTGAGAACAAAGTGTTTGTTGCTCGGAATGGATCTTTCTTGGAGAGAGAGTTCGTCTCCAAGAGAGTTAGTGGGAGTAGAATAGATCTCGAAGAAGTTCGAGAAACCACAAATAGTCAAAGAACTGGGTGAACAGGTCAAATCGGTTCAACCTGTGTCACAAGTTGTTGAGATAGCACCTCCTAGTGGACCTCGGAGATCTGGTAGAATTCGCCAAAAGCCTACAAGATATGGTTTTCTTGTGACTGGAAACGACGAACTCATGTTGTTAGAACATGATGAGTCTACGTCGTATTCAGAGACTGTGACGAGTTCCGATTCCGAGAAATGGCACCAGGCCATGGAGTCTGAGATGCAATCCATGTACGACAACAAAGTGTGGACTTTGGTCGATTCGTTCAATGGTATTAAGACCATTGGATGCAAGTGGGTTTTCAAGAAGAAAACCAACATGGATGGCATCGTGCATACCTATAAGGCACGACTCGTCGCGAAAGGGTTTCGGCAGATTCATGGTATAGACTATGATGAAACCTTTTCATCAGATGTTGAAATCCATACGGATTCTGCTGGCCATAGCTGCATATTATGACTATGAGATATGGCAGATGGATGTCAAGACCGCATTCCTTAACGTAAATTTGCTCGAGGATGTGTACATGACACAACCCGAGGATTTTGTCGATCCTAAGAGTCCGAGGAAGGTGTGCAAGCTTCAGAGATCCATTTATGGACTGAAGCAGGCTTCGAGGAGCTGGAATCTTCGATTTGACGAGGCAGTCAAAACGTTTGGCTTCCTGCAAAACGAAGATGAGCCATGCGTTTACAAGAAGATCAGTGGGAGCGCAGTAGTCTTCCTTGTACTTTATGTGGATGATATATTGCTCATCGGAAATGACATTCCTACCTTGCAAGGAGTAAAATCCTGGCTAGGATCGGTCTTTTCGATGAAGGACTTAGGAGAAGCCGCCTATTGACGCCTGATGGGTCAAGTCTTGAACATCTTCTAGAGCTCCTTCCGTTAAGCTCCCGTCCTCGTCCAAGTTGCTAGCTTCGATGTCCGATTTGACAAGGTAGTCAAAACATTTGGCTTCCTGCAAAACGAAGATGAGCCATGCGTTTACAAGAAGGTCAGTGGGAGCGAAGTGGTCTTCCTTGTACTTTAAGTGGATGATATATTGCTCATCGGAAATGACGTTCCTACTTTGCAAGGAGTAAAATCCTGGCTACGATCGGTCTTTTCGATGAAGGACTTAGGAGAAGCCGCCTATATTCTAGGAATCAAGATCTATAGAGATAGATCGAGAAGGCTTCTTGGTCTAAGTCAGAGTACATACATTGACAAGGTCTTGAATCGGTTCAAGATGCAAGACGCCAAGGGGGGTGCCTTGCCAATGGGACATGACGTGGCTCTTAGCAAAACTCAGTGTCCAAAGACACAGGATGAGCAAGAGCGCATGAGTAGGATTCCATATGCCTCGGAAATTGGATCCATCATGTACGCCATGTTGTGTACTCGTCCGGATGTATCATATGCATTGAGTATGACTAGTAGATATCAGTCTACACTAGGTGAGGCTCACCGGATTGCGGTCAAGAACATCCTTAAGTACTTGAGAAGGACTAAGGACTTGTTCTTGGTGTATTGCGGATTGGAAGACGAGCTTGCTATAAGGGGTTATACCGATGCTAGTTTCCAGACCGACAGAGATGACTTCAGATCGCAGTCAGGTTACGTTTTCTGCCTGAACGGTGGGTCTATTAGTTGGAAAAGTTCCAAACAGCCAACCGTTGTAGATTCGACTACAAAAGCTGAGTATATAGCTGCATCGGATGTAGCTAAGGAAGTTGTTTGGATCAAGAAATTTGTGGGAGACCTGGGCGTCATTCCTAGCATTGCAGATCCCATTGAGTTGTACTGTGACAACAATGGTACGATCGCACAAGCTAAGGAACCCCGGTCACACCAGAGATCCAAACACATACTCAGGCGATTTCAGTTGATCAAAGAAATCATCGACATAGGAGACGTGAAGATAAGCAAAGTGTCGACAGATGATAATATTGCCGACCCGCTGACGAAGCCTCTCCCTTCGTCAAATCATGATGGTCATGTTATGGGTATGGGGATTAGATGCTTGTAGGATAGATCATAGAGCATAGTGGGAGATTGTTGGTTGTAATGCTCTACGATGATCCGTGATATGATATTTTGACTATGTATTGATCCATTGGTTTATGAATGCATTATTTTTTTCCGTTATATGATTGGCATGTTTCTTATATTTCGGTAGATATCCTTGAATCATTGCAGATGATTCTAAATTCCCTGGTCAGTTGTCATTGTGGGAACAATGATGAATTAAGACCAGCATGAGTTGTGATTGATGATGGTAATGATCATATGCATTGGATGCAAATCACAATCATGGGTACTCGTTTGGAACGAGTGACTGGGTGACCCGCATGAGATTGTCATATGGACATGAGTCATGACTTGAATATCATACAGTAGTTCGTTCTTGGATCCTAAGACCTGAGATGTCTAGAGTATCTTATATGAGGAGTGGCGTGTCTTGACTGCGTCAAACATCGTCTTTAACCGGATGATTATAACGGCGTTGATCAGATATGTTCACGAATCATATGGAGATAGTAGACATACAATATGGGACTTGTCACCTCCTTAACAGGAGAGATGTCGTTGGGCTCCTCGTGGAAATCGGACTGCGAAAATGCGTGGCAACGCTATAGATGAAGTTACATCTATTTTATCAGTCGATTTGCCAAGACGAGTAAGCGGTTGAACTAGAACGGTGGCTCACACCATGCCCTTGTTCAACATATGCCATCGTGAGACAAACGATCAGAACTCGAACTATTGCTCGCTTTGTTAGATCACCTCTAACTCAATTCAACGTGGGTAGTCGAGGCGTCTTGCTAGAGGTTAACCATGACTTGTAGATCAGGAATGGTTCTCGAGGCCGCTGCGACTGCGAATGGGCCTACAGGATCACACACCAATAGGGACGGAGTTACATGTGAAGTATCGGAAAGGAACACTTGGATTTGGCCGAACAAACGGTTTTGGATCAAATCAGAGTATCGAGAAACGACCTCAGTCTTCTGACTCGAACCTCCGAGTCAGTTCCAATTAGGTGCACATGCGAGTCGAAGCCCATAAAATGTTTTTGGGCTTGGCTGATGATTTGACTCGACCGAGTCAAAGTTTTGACTCGGACCGAGTCAACTCTAAATGGACCGAGTCAAATGTTTGTGATGGGCTGGGCTGATTCGTTCTGACTCGACCGAGTCAAAGTTTTGACTCGGACCGAGTCAAGTTTTTGAAAAGATAAGGGTTTCATACTTAATAACTGAGGTTGGGGGACGCCGTCCCAACCAAGAGAATTCTATTCTGAACTCCTAGACAGATCTAGAACACAAGAGAAATCGTTTTTTTTAGGTTCTAGTTCCCGGGATTCGATCCCAAGTCTTGGAAACCTTCCCTCGATGTGGATACATGTAGAGGGACTGTAACTTCAGTCCTAGGTGATTAAGAACAGGCCCCGGATCGATATTTGCTTTGAGTCTCGACGAGAACGAGGTAAGTAACGATTTCCTCGGTGATATACATGATCTGTTTGGGTTTTGCAGGTTTGGTTGCGTGTGACGTTTGACTAGGTTTAGATCTTTCTTCCGCTGCATGAAACCTAGTAAACCAAACCCTAGATCGATATGATCGCATGTTAGGAACCCATAGCGAAACCCAACACAAACAAACGTCAAATGAGGGTCCATCGACAGAGAAATCGTCCATGAACACCTCCATAATATCCTCAATCACATCAGAAAATATAGCAGTCATGCATCTCTGAAAAGTGGCAGGTGCATTACATAATCCAAAGGGCATACGAAGATAAGCAAACGTGCCATAAGGACAAGTAAAGGTGGTCTTCTCCTGGTCGATCGGGTGAATGGGGATCTGAAAGAATCCCGAGTAACCGTCTAGAAGCAAAAGTACGAGTGGAGTGCAAGTCTCTCTAACATCTAATCAATAAAAGGCAAATGAAAGTGATCCTTACGGGTGTTGGAGTTCATATTACGATAGTCGATGCACATCCTCCATCCCGTGACCGTCCGCGTAGGAATAAGCTCGTTCTTCTTGTTCTGGATCATGGTCATGCCTCCCTTCTTGGATACAACCTACACAGGACTCACCCACGTACTATCCGAAATAGGGTATATAATACCTGCATCTAAGAGCTTCATGACCTCCTTCCTAACTACCTCTTTCATCGTCGGATTCAATCTACGCTGATGCTCAACAGAGGATTTCGATTCATCATCTAAGTTAATACGATGCATGCATAACGAAGGGCTAAGTCCCTTAATATCATCTAAAGTATATCCAAGAACACCATATAACGTCTAAGCAAATGATGCATTCCTAGGATCCATTGGCATGGTTATGGACAAGGAACGTAACGGGAGCATATGTGAAGCACAAGTAGATGGAGAACAATCGGACAAAGAGTTGAACAATGGCTAAGTCTCGGTCATAACGAAGGGCTAAGTCCCTTAATATCATTTTGGAATCAGAGCCAACGCTCCAACGGACGTCGTAATCCCGGTGATATCTATCGTTTATCTTATCTTTGTTATTGTTCTTCATTTCGTTTTCGAAAAAAAAAACTCAAAAAAAAAATTCAGATTTTGAATCAGATTCAAGTTTTGTTTTGATTCGAGAATTCATACTTTTCGTTGTCATTATCTTGTTGAAACGCTTTGATTGAAAAACATGTCGAGTGTCGCCGCCAACAAAGGATCAAGCAAGAGTGCTATGTTGAAAATTCTTCAAGACATTGAACGACGACTCGCTCGTCTTGAAAATGTACCAAAACAACGTCAAGCGACTCAAATCTACCAAGGTAATGTTAATAGTCATCCACAACCGAGCCAAGAGCAACGAATGGTACATGATCGTGGACACTTTGAAGAAGAAAAGATCATCCGTGGACAACCATATGTTCAACATACCCGAGGTAACAAATCCGATCCGAGATCTCTTTTATTTTCGGGAACAACTAATCCCGAAGCTTATCTGGAATGGGAGAAGCGGGTGGAAGAAATTTTTGAAGATTATAAAGGGACGGAGCTTAGAAAGGTGCAATATGCCGAAAGCCAACTCATAGGAGATGCTTTCACTTGGTGGAAAAGAGAAGAGATCGATCGACGACGTGCGCGTTATGATCCGGTCACAACTTGGAAGAAGATGAAAATCTTGATGCGTAGAAGGTATGTTCCTCAACATTTCCTACGTGAATTGCGATATAAGTTTCGTAACATTGTGCAGGGAAAGAAGACGGTTGAGGGCTACTTCAGAGAATTTGAACAACTTCTCAATTACTTGGAAATTGATGGCAACGAAGAAGCAATCATGACACACTTTCTAGATGGCTTGCAAGACCGAATCGCTAGAAAGGTAGAACAAAAGGTATATAATGATTTGCAGGATCTTGTGGATGTGGCGATTCACATAGAGCAACAAATGGACAAAAGACCGACAAGGAAAGGGCACACACAAGCACAAAAACCTCTAAGCAATAGCTTTGTCAAAATTGAAGACAAAGACAAGGCGAAGAATCATGATGCTCGATACAAGGAGGAATCAACCGTATGTTCAAAGGCGGTCATCGCACTAGGTAACAAAACATTTTCCTCATGTATTAATCATAAACGTGAGGTTATTTGTTTTAAGTGTAGGGACCAAGATCATTTGGCACGTGAATGTCCCAACCAACGAAAAATCATCATCGAGGATGGCGGGACATCTAAGACCATAGTTAAGGCTGTGGTAAATCTTGAAGAGAAATATGAGGTTATGTCCAAGAAGGTAATCGAGTACGTGAATGAAGAGAAACCGGTCGAAGATCCCGACCTCGTGACTCAAAAAGTACCCACAAGTGTTGTGAATGCGAATGAAGAAATGCATGACATCAAGAAAAATGCATTCGAAGTCAAGGACATCATTGAGGATTCCAACAACAAGAAAGTGATGGAAAGCAATGAAGGGGCCAACAAATCGGAGAATGTGATAGTAGGCGAGAACTTGAATGAAGTCAAACAGGACATAGGAATGATACGATTGGATTGGTTTGAGCAAATAAAAGTCATGTCCAAGAAGGAAGATGATGACTTCAAGGTGGTAAGCAAACATTCGACGATGACAAATGACATCACCAACAACCGCACTTGCATCATAAGTCAAAAACTTGGAGCAACCGGTAATTTCGTTCCTACTTTTATTCTTGTGTATGATTCATGTTTTGATGAGTATGTTATGAATCTTGAGCAACAAATGCGAACTTTCCAAACGGATTACCTCTATAAAGTTCTCAAGGGATGCACATACTACACTAACGAGATTGTTGTTCTAGATCTTGTTAATTGCTCGCAAGTACTACATTTTGATGAAAGGGTCAAAGAAGTGCACAAAGAGGCAGCTACGTGCATTTTCCAAGCTCAAATTCTGCATGTCGTGAGTATCCCTTGCCAACAACTCAATGGGCACCCAAGCAGCATGTTCACTTTAATGCCTATGGCACCAAAGAAGGACGCACCATTCAAACGGGGAAAGTGTACAGATGTGGAGAACTTGATCCGCCATTACAACGCCACCAAGACTCGAACACATATATGGGTCGTGTTCCTTACTTCAAGAGTTTTACGCGGTAAACTCGTTCTAATCTTCATTCTTGTTTATGATCAAAAGAAGCAACTCGATGAGAACATAAGCTGCACTAACATGTTTGTTGTCCTAGACTTTACTATTACCTTGTAGGTCTTGTGTATTAGCAAAAAGAAGATTGAGGCAAAGCAAACATGTACAACAAGTCTCATCCGAACTCATGGAACCAAACTCCCTTATCAACGAATCATGAATAATTCAAGGAGCACAATTGTCTTACTTCTCCAGATAAGCAAGAAAGATGAGCCATTCGAAAGAGGAGAAACACAAGAAGAACATTTCCACCTACTTAAGGAGCGCCGATACGATACCAAACACATCCTTCAAGACCAAGGTATGTATAGTGTGTCTTTTGTGTTTAACGATGCTGACTTGGATCCGTTTGATGTAGGTAAACAAGTTTTGAGGGCAAAACCTTCAGAAGAGGGAGGGAATAATGCATTCCTAGGATCCATTGGCATGGTTATGGACAAGGAACGTAACGGGAGCATATGCGAAGCACAAGTAGATGGAGAACAATCGGACAAAGAGTCGAACAATGGAGCTCAAATGGATGGAGCACAGTTGGAAGGAGCACAACTAGGTGAGGACACACAGCCAAACCAAAAAACGGACAACATGCTCGACGAACCAAAGATTGGAGCAAACCGAGTGCCACTTCACACAATTCGAGTCCCACTTCACTCCCAGCGAACACTCATTCCTTCTCAGCTCAAATCCCTTCACATGTTGGACCAAAAGTCTAAGGAAAGTCGAGTGTCTCTTTGGGCTGAGGCAACGCTCACTCATGCCCAGTCCGAGAGCCATCACGTGATGCATGAGCTACGTTACGAAATCACGAGCTCCATATGTCTTGGATCGATCAAAGGCATTCAACATCTCAACTTTGATAACCTAGCTTACTTCCTTCTCAAGATAACTATCCAAGGGAAGTTCCTTCATCAACAAGGAAATTCCAACAGCTAGTTTCTTCCCAACTACCCCATTAAATGCATAGGCTCCCACCCCCTTTGCATGTGTTTTCTTATTTAATTTATGGTTGAATCTCTAGCCTATATAAAGGCCTTTGTATTGTCATGTAAGGGGGACGATTGCTGAATCTATCAAGTATTTTCGAGTTTAAACAACTCTCTCTTTTGGTGTGTCCGAAATCTATCTTCTCTTGGTGTGTCCGAGAGTTACCTTGGTTTGTCCGAGGTCCCCTTGGTGTGTCTGAGGTTTCTATCCATCTACCTATCCATTTCGTTCCATACTTCGTCGGACTTGAGTTCGAGAGCCTCTCTAGAGTGCCGGTGATTAAGTTCCGAACCCATTTTCCCTTTCGCTTCAATTTTCTGTCGCGGCTGGACTTGAGTGCCTTTCGGGATCTGCGAGTTAGCCCTGACTCCACCGTCACTTCCATTTTTCGTCCCAAGCTGAGTTTGAGTGCTCTTTGAAGCGGGTGATTGGCTTGCGACTCCATCCCTGATCCGAGACAAACACTTCCGAGGCCGAGGCGTGTATCAGCAAATCACGCAACTGTTCCACCTTGGGTTCTAGCAATGCAACATTCACTATAATCGGATAAGTCGAGTTAGGTCCAAGGAAAACATACCTGAGCCCTTCGGGTAAGGGCTTCATCTCCACCTTCGGGGCGTTCTCTAAACTCCAATCATCTTTATTCAGCGTCCCCGTGCTAAGTGGTGGCTCTCTGGGCTCTAGAACGTCTTTAGTAGTCGTCGTGGAGGGTTCAGAGACGTTCCACGCTGGCTCGGTGTCGGTGGTGAAAATTGGCTTGCTCAGAGAACTGAGTCGATCCGAGTCAGAACGAAAGGAGGTCGAGTCAACACTTGACTCGGTCGAGTTAGAACCCTGCGACACCGAGTCTGAAGCTAACAGAGGTTCCAAGTGTTGGGTTTTCGTCGCTACGGGTTCCTAGCATGCGATCTCATCGATCTAGGGTTTGGTTTCTAGGTTTCATGCAGCGGAAGAAAAAGATCTAAACCTAGCCAAACGTCATACAAAAACCAATTGTGCAATAACCCAAAAGAACATGTATATCACCGTGGGAATCGTATACTTACCTCTTTCCTGAAGAAACAGAAGTAAGAGTCGATCTGGGGCCCGTTTAATCACCTAAGACTGAAGTTACAGTCCCTCTACACGTATCCACACCGACGGGAAGGATTCCAAAAGCTTTCGGAACCGATCTGCTAGGATCTGTGAAGTATATCAAGTGGGATCTAACCCCGGGAGCTAAAACTATTAAAGAAACGATTTCTTCTGAGTTTTTGCTCTGTCTTTGGGTTCTGAAAGTGAGTTCTACTCTTAGGACGGCGTCCAACACCTCCTTATAAGTTAGAAACCCGAATCCTTACGAAAAGAGACTTTTTCCGAGTATTGACTCGGTCCGAGTCAGAACTCTGACTCGGTCGAGTCAGAACGAATCAGCCCAAGCCCATTGTCAAGTCTTGACTCGTCTCGGCCCATTGAGCATTGACTCTGTCCGAGTCAAAACTTTGACTCAGTCCGAGTCAAAACATCAACCAAGCCCAAAACACTTTCTGGGCTTCGACTCGCATGGAACTGACTCGGTCTGAGTCAAATACTGACTCGGTCCGAGTCAAATACTGACTCAGTCCGAGTCAGAAGGCTGAATTCCTCCCGACACTCTGATTTGATCCGAAAAACCGTTTGTTCGACCAAATCCAAGTCTTCCTTTCCGATACTTCACATATAAGTCCATCCCTAATGGTGTGTGATCCTGTAGGCCCATTCGCAGTGGCAACAGCCTCGAGAACCATTCCCGATCTATAAGTAATGGTTAGCCTCTAGCAAGGCGCCATGACTACCCACGTTGAATTGAGTTAGAGGTGATCTAACCAAGGCAGTAACAGCTCGAGTTCTGATCCTTTGTCTCATGATATCATATGTTGAATAAGGGCATGGTTTGAGCCACCCTTCAAGTTCAACTGCTTTCTCGTCTTGGCAAATCAACTAATAAAATAGATGCAACTTCATCGATAGCGTGGCCACGCGTTTTCATAGTCCGATTTCCACGAGAGGGCCCAGCGATATCTCTCCTGTTAAGGAGGTGACAAGTCCCATATTGCATGTCTACTATCTCCATATGATTCGTGAACGTATCTGATCAACGCCGTTATAATCATCCGGTTAAAGACGACGTTTGA